>NC_057805.1:312865929-313165929 GCF_018294505.1 Triticum aestivum | reverse complement strand
ACTTGGAAGGAATTCATGACCTTGCTTGGGGTTCCGGATGAGGGGCTCGCCACACCCCAAGGTGTTCGCCCTCATGCCAATCCTGAGTTTACCAACAAGAACAAGCTCATGCCCTACTATGTGGAGAAGAGGCTCTCCAATGGCAAGTCATCTTGGGTTCTCAACTCCTTTCTTGACATCATGAACCGGATCTTCCGCAACACTCTCTTCCCATGCATTGGGGACAAGGACAAGGTGCATGCCTATCTAGTGGATATGATGCTCCTGTGTGAAGATGGTCGCAACTCTCAGACACTGCCACTTGATGTCTCACATATCATGTGGCATGAGCTTCGGTTTGCGGTCTACAACCGCAAGGTCCCCATCTATGGACCTTATTTGTTTTAGTTGATCTCGGCTACTTGGGAGCGGGTCTACCCTCAGGATGAGTTTGAGGCCCCTAGTTGGATCCAGCATGAGCCCATCAACCTCCGTATCAAGCCTCAGTGGGCCAACACTACCTCTCATGCTGATAATGCGGCTGCCATGGACGTGGATGCAGATGAGGATGAGGAGGAGGCAGCAGACGAGGACAACTCTAAGGGTTACATCCCTCCCACCTCTGAGCCTTCTTGGGCTAAGCGACTGAAGAACAAGATGAAGATGTTGTTCTGTATGCAAGCAAAGGGGCAGTACCAGACCCATGTGGCTTCCAAGGAGACTTTCCGCCGCGACAAGCGGATTTTCAGGACCTTTGGCGAGAACATATCTAGCGGGTCAGAGGTGAACATCACCCCAGAGGCAGAATGGCTGCACAAGCAGGGCTATCGGTGGACCGAGTCTGAGGAGGAGTCCGTCCCAGCTGCAGAGTCTGACGAGGAGTGTGCAAGTGACTACTCCGCTTGAGCCACCACTATTGCTGTAGGTGTCCTCTCTGCCTTTTTGGCGTCTCGATGCCAAAGGGGGAGAGAGTGTAGGATTTGCGAGTTGTGTCGTGTTTGGGTCAGTTGAACTTCGTTTATTTCGTTTGCTTTGGTTTGCTTTGGTTTGTGCTTGTGAGACCTTCTATCATATGGTGTAAGACATATGCACTCTATCGTACCGTAGTGAGCTTATTCTATCTTGTGCTTATTACATTATGCTCCTGTCTATCTTGCTTAGCTTTAGCCTTATTGCAAGATTTGCCATGTCTATAAAATATAGGGGGAGTGTTGATCCTAGTATGTGTGCCATGCAGTCCAAAGCACTCATCGAGATAGCACACATCTAGGGGGAGCCCGTCTATATTTTAGAGACTTGGGGTTTGCCCTTGCTCTTTGCGTTATACCCTCGTGCAAATCCCGTGTTGTCATCAATCAACCAAAAGGGGGAGATTGTAAGGGCATTTTTATCCCTTAGTTGGTTTTGGTGATTGATGACAATGCTTTTGCAGACTAATCATGTGCATCGAATATTTCAGATATATTGACTAGGCACAAGATGATTGGGTTCCCCTCGAAGGCTATAGAAGATGGCGTTTCTCTTTGGTTCTTTTCGGTGGTATTGAGTCGCAGGGAAGCCGTACTATTAAGAGGGGGTCCGCGTTGGAAAGGTTGGGTGGATTCATCACCTACACATCTTCCCTGGCACCTCCTTTCCTCTAGCTTTTGGAGCATCCTATGTTTTCCTTGTCTATGCAAATATTGATCTTGTTTGCCGAACTAGGGGGTGCGGTAGTACTGCTCGTTAGAGCGGTAGTACTGCAGGACCTTGCGGTAGTACCACCCGCTGGTGTGGTAGTACCGCAAGGACCCATAGTAGTACCGCTTCTGGTAAGCGGTAGTACCGTGGTCCCTGCTTAGTTCTGCAAGTACGCGGCAGTAAGGGGCGGATGTAATTTTTTACATCCGTGCCTCGCGCGGTAGTACCGCGGCTGGCTTACGGTACTACCGCGTCGGGTTTTTGCATCGACTCCAACTCTACGGAAGTAGCCACGGATGTAATTTTTTATATCCATGCCTTCCCATCCATGGACAGCCCTTGCCTTGCGGTAGTACCGCAAGGGGGAGCGGTAGTACCACGCCAGCAGTACTACCGCCCTCTGCCTTAGTGCATGTGTGGCTGTTCTGGTCTCTGCTGCGTGGGCGGTAGTACCGCGGGGCTCTGCGGTAGTACCGCGTGCCCCTGCGGTAGTACCGCGCCTCAGGTGCGGTAGTACCGCGTGCCCCTGCGGTAGTACCGCGCCTCAGGTGCGGTAGTACCGCGCTGCGCAGGCTGAGTTGGTGGATAACGGTTGGATTTGTTCTTCCACTATATAAGGGGTGTCTTCCTCCTCTAGTTGACTACCTCTTTCACCTCCAAGCTCCATTGTTGCTCCAAGCTCCAATTTCGCCCGATCTCCTTCCCTATCCAATCAAACTTGTTGATTCTCTAGGGATTGGTTGAGAAGGCCCCGATCTACACTTCCACCAAGAGATATTTGAATCCCCCCACTAATCCCTTGTGGATCTTGTTACTCTTGGGTGTTTGAGCACCCTAGACGGTTGAGGTCACCGCGGAGCCATAGTCCATTGTGGTGAAGCTTCGTGGTATCATTGGGAGCCTCCAATTAAGTTGTGGAGATTGCCTCAACCTTGTTTGTAAAGGTTCGGTCGCCGCCTCCAAGAGCACCAATAGTGGAATCATGGCATCTCGCATTGTGTGAGGGCGTGAGGAGAATACGGTGGCCCTAGTGGCTTCTTGGGGAGCATTGTGCCTCCACACCGCTCCAACGGAGACGTACTTCCTCTCAAAGGGAAGGAACTTCGGTAACACATCCTCGTCTTCACCGGCTCCACTATTGGTTATCTCGTGCCTTTTCTTGTGCAAGCTTATTTGTGCCTTATCTCTTGCTTGCGTGTATGCTTATTGTTGTTGCATCATATAGGTTGCTCACCTAGTTGCATATCTAGACAACCTACTTTGATGCAAAGTTTAAATTGGTAAAGAAAAGCTAAAAATTGTTAGTTGCCTATTCACCCCCCCCCTCTAGTCAACTATATCGATCCTTTCAACGGGGATGAAGGAGAAGCTACCCCCATGACAACAGTCGGGATTCTTCGTCCTCTCATATATATATGGTGGAGACTCTCCCTCACTGATTCCTCTCTGACATTTGCGACCGTCGGTGATGGTAGCTCCTCCTTTCGTTCCTGAGTGCATTACACCAAATTGTCTAGCACACGGGAACGAAGGAGAAGCTACCCCCACGACAACAATCGGGATTCTTCGTCCTCTCATATATGGTGGAGACTCGACAGACTTAAAGTCAACCCGAAATATCGTTTAATTATCTTTCTAAAAAAAGGACATATCGAGCGCCTGAAATTTACCGGAACGGAAATATACATGTTTTTATCTACATCATATGAGCATTCAAACTTGATGGCCATTACATTTCAATGGTTCAAAATATGAGGAAAAACATTTCAAAATATCTTATAGGACTCGTATTGACATGCATGGAGATTTGGCTGGTCTCACCTCGAGGTCGGAGGGGGGTCGGTGACGGGGACGACGGCGGGGATGATGTAGGGGGCTCCTAGATTTCTGCAAAAACGAAAACCCTATAAGCTATCAACTAATCAAATGCATACGCCTTGCATAGTGCTCTCCAATTTTAGCATTCAAAGTAGGAGTAGTTTTCCAATTTGAGCATTCAATAAGCAAAACCAATTCGTAAAATAAAGTAGTATTCAAATTAGCATGCATTCAATTATAAGCAAAACTACATCATGTCTTGCGTCCGTACATCATCGAATATTATCACTAATACACCTCGAATACTATCATACATATAGCATCGCTAATACAACTAGAACCGTAGCGCCCGATGGGTATCGGCGCGGGCGGTGGACACCCAAAGAGAAGGAACCATCACAGGATCGTAGCTCCAGTGAGATCCCTGAAGAACCTGCCAGGTATTGTCAAACCTGCCCTCCAACGCAACCATGTAGTGACGGACGTGCTCGTCCTCCTCGCTGACACGGTGACGTACCACCTCCGCGGTGTCCGGAAGCCTCGGCACCGTCACTGGCCCACGCGATCGCCACCAAACAAGGATCGGGTTAACGACGGGCTGGCTCCTCACCAACCTACGCCCCCCGGAAGGTAGCACCTCCCAATACCAGCCCGGCGGAGCCCAGTCCCGGACATGGCCCCGCTGATCAAGCCGGCCTCCTCCACCGAGTCGATGACGAGGATGCGGGATAGGCATCATCGAAGTCGATGCGGGAATAATTGCTTGAACTAAAAAAATAAACTAGTTCTATTAATTTTCTTGCTAAAAATAAACTACTTCTATGGTAAAATAAAGTAGTTTTATTAAATCAACTAGTTCAACTACTAAGCACTTACTATGAATAAAATATAGTAGTACTTACTAAAAATAAACTACTTCTATAGTAAAATAAAGTAGTTCTATTAAATCAACTAGTTCAACTACTAAGCACTTACTGTAAATAAAATACACTAGTACTTACTAAAAGTAAGCTACTTCCATAGTAAAATAAAGTAGTTCTATTAAATCAACTAGTTCAACTACTAAGCACTTACTATAAATAAAATAAATTAGTACTTACTAAAAATAAACTACTTCTATAGTAAAATAAAGTAGTTCTATTAAATCAACTAGTTCAACTACTAAGCACTTACTAAAAATAAACTTGTTTAACTAGTTCTATTATTTATCGACCCCCCTCATGTCGAAGTTATCGGGGAGGGGTATATCGACAATGACATACCCGATAAAAAATAAGAAGAGGAAGAAGAAGAAAAAAAAGGAGAAGAAGAAAGGAATAGAGGAGAAGATCGAAGAAAAAAAGAAGAAAAAAAGAGGAGAAGAAGAAAGGAATAGATGCTTTTTCTTCTTTTTTCCTCTTCTTATTTATTTCACCACTTCTTCCTCTCCTCTTCTTCTCCTTCTTATTCTCCTTCTTCCTCTTCTTATTTTCCTTTTTCCTCTCCCCCCTCATCACATGTCCGAGGAGAAGAAGAAAAAAAAGGAGAAGAAGAAGGAATAGAGGAGAAGAAGAAAAAATAGATTTTAATCTATTTTTTTCTTTCCTCTATTCATTCTCCTTCTCCTCTTTTTTTCTTCTTCCTCTTCTTATTTTTCTTCTTCTTCATTCTTCCTCTTTTCTTCTTTCCTTAATTTCCTTCCTCGACGACCCTAACCCTAAACAGTACAACTAACTACAACAACTTCGCTTGCATAAATATGAACAAATATGATCGATCATCTATGAACAATATAAAAACATCATATGATATATGAACAAAAAAAATCATCTAATCATATATTTTTTACGGCGGCGCCGGCGGGGGGGGGGGGGGGGCAGGGCATGGGCCGGGGCTCACTGGGGGCGGCGTCGGCGACGGGGCAGGGGCGACGCGCGGCGACGGCATTGGGGCAGGGGGCGCGCGGCCTTCGATGAGAACTGGCATCATATTGAACTTCCGCTTCATGCACATCCAAGGAGGAAGGTTATACATACATAGAGTCATGGGCCACGTGCTGTGATTGCTGCTCTGCTCCCCGAATGGATTAATGCCATCCGCGCTTAAACCAAACCATACGTTCCTTGGGTCACCTGCAAACTCAGCCCAGTACTGTCTCTCGATTTTTCTCCACTGCGACCCGTCAGCAGGTGCTCTCAACTTCCCGTCTTTCTAACGGCCCTCACTGTGCCATCGCATCAACTTGGCATGCTCTTTGTTTCTGAACAGTCGTTTCAACCGTGGTATTATAGGAGCATACCACATCACCTTCACATGAACCATCTTCCTGTTGGGATTCGTAGCATAATTTTAAAATTTTCCTACGCTCACCAAGATACATCTATGGAGTCTACTAGCAACGAGGGGAAAGGAATGCATCTACATACCCTTGTAGATCGTGAGCGGAAGCGTTCCAATGAACGTGGATGACGGAGTCGTACTCGCCGTGATCCAAATCACCGATGACCGAGTGCCGACGGCACCTCCGCGTTCAACACACGTACGGTGCAGCGACGTCTCCTCCTTCTTGATCCAGCAAGGGGGAAGGAGAGGTTGATGGAGATCCAGCAGCACGACGGCGTGGTGGTGGATGTAGCGGGTCTCCGGCAGGGCTTCGCAAGCTTCTGCGCGAGAGAGAGAGGTGTTGCAGGGGGAGAGGGAGGCGCCCAAGGCTGTTCTTTGCTGCCCTCCCTCCCCGCCCCTTTATATAGGCCCCTGGGGGGGTGAGCCAGCCCTGGAGATGAGATCCAAGGGGGGGCGGCGGCCACAGGGGGGGAAGGGGTTGCCTTGCCCCCCAAGGCAAGGGGGAACTCCCCCCTAGGGTTCCCAACCCTAGGCGCATGGGGGGAGGCCCAAGGGGGCGCCCCAGCCCACTAAGGGCTGGTTCCCTTCCACTTTCAGCCCACGGGGCCCTCCGGGATAGGTGGCCCCACCCGGTGGACCCCCGGGACCCTTCCGGTGGTCCCGGTACAATACCGGTAACCCCCGAAACTTTCCCGGTGATCTCATCCGGGACTCCGAACAACTTTCGGGTTTCCGCATACATATATCTCTACAACCCTAGCGTCACCGGACCTTAAGTGTGTAGACCCTACGGGTTCGGGAGATATGCAGACATGACCGAGACGCTTCTCCGGTCAATAACCAACAGCGGGATCTGGATACCCATGTTGGCTCCCACATGTTCCACGATGATCTCATCGGATGAACCACGGTGTCGAGGATTCAGTCAATCCCGTATGCAATTCCCTTTGTCAATCGGTATGTTACTTGCCCGAGATTCGATCGTCGGTATCCCAATACCTTGTTCAATCTCGTTACCGGCAAGTCTCTTTACTCGTACCGCAATGCATGATCCCGTGACTAATGCCTTAGTCACATTGAGCTCATTATGATGATGCATTACCGAGTGGGCCCAGAGATACCTCTCCGTCACACGGAGTGACAAATCCCAGTCTCGATCCGTGCCAACCCAACAGACACTTTCGGAGATACCCGTAGTGCACCTTTATAGTCACCTAGTTACGTTGTGACGTTTGGCACACCCAAAGCACTCCTACGGTATCCGGGAGTTGCACGATCTCATCGTCTAAGGAAAAGATACTTGACATTGGAAAAGCTCTAGCAAACGAAACTACACGATCTTTTATGCTATGCTTAGGATTGGGTCTTGTCCATCACATCATTCTCCTAATGATGTGATCCCATTCTCAATGACATCCAATGTCCATAGTCAGGAAACCATGACTATCTATTGATCAACGAGCTAGTCAACTAGAGGCTTACTAGGGACAGGTTGTGGTCTATGTATTCACACATGTATTACGATTTCCGGACAATACAATTATAGCATGAATAATAGACAATTACCATGAACAAAGAAATATAATAATAACCATTTATTATTGCCTCTAGGGCATACTTCCAACAGTCTCCCACTTGCACTAGAGTCAATAATCTAATTCACATCACCATGTGATTAACACTCACTGGTCACATCACCATGTGACCAACATCTAAAGAGTTTACTAGAGTCAACAATCTAGTTCACATCACTATGTGATTATCACTCAATGTGTTCTGGTTTGGTCATGTTATGCTTGTGAGAGAGGTTATTAGTCAACGGGTCTGAACCTTTCAGAACTGTGTGCTTTACGAATATCTATGTCATCTTGTGGATGCTACCACGCGCTATTTGGAGCCATTTCAAATAATTGCTCTACTATACGAATCCGGTTTACTACTCAGTCATCCGGATTAGTGTCAAAGTTCGCATCGACGTAACCCTTTACGACGAAATCCTTTCCACCTCCATAATCGAGAAAATTCCTTAATCCACTAGGTACTAAGGATAAGTTCGACCGCTGTCATGAGATCCTTTCCCGGATCACCATTGTACCCTCTTGACCAACTCATGGCAAGGCACACTACATGTGCGGTACACAGCATAGCATACTATAGAGCCTATGTCTAAAGCATAGGGGACGACCTTCGTCCTTTCTCTATCTTCTGCTGTGGTCAGGTCTTGAGTCTCACTCAATACTCACACCTTGTAACACAGCCAAGAACTCCTTCTTTGCTGATCTATTTTGAACTCTTTCAAAATCATGTCAAGGTGTGCTGTCTTTTGAAAGTATCATCGGGCGTCTTGATCTATCTCTATGGATCTTGATGCCCAATATGTAAGTAGCTTTATCCATGTCTTCCTTTGAAAAACTCCTTTCAAACAACCCTTTATGCTTTCCAGAAATTTTACATCATTTCGGATCAACAATATGTCATTCACATATACTTATCAGAAATGTTGTAGCGCTCCCACTCACTTTATTGTAAATACAAGTTTCTAACAAACTTTGTATAAACCCAAAAACTTTGATCACTCCATCAAAGCGTATATTCTGACTCCGAGATGCTTGCTCTAATCCATGGAAGGATCGCTGGAGCTAGCATACCTTTTAGCATCCTTAGGATCGACAAAACCTTTCTGATTGTATCACATACAATCTTTCCTTACGAAAACTGGTAAGGAAACTTGTTTTGACATCCATCTGCCAGATTTCATAAATGTAGCTAATGCTAACATGATTCCGACGGACCTAAGCATCGCTACGGATGAGAAAAACTCATCGTAGTCAACTCCTTGAACTTGTGAAAATACTCTTTGCCACAAGTCGAGCTTCATAGACGGTAACATTACCGTCCATGTCCGTCTTCTTCTTAAAGATCCATTTATCTCAATGGCTTGCCGATCATCGGGCAAGTTCACCAAAGTCCATGCTTTGTTCTGATACATGGATTCTATCTCGGATTTCACGGCCTCGAGCCATTCGTCGGAATATGGGCCCACCATCGCTTCTCCATAGCTCGTAGGTTCATAGTTGTCTAGCAACATGACTTCCAAGACAGGATCACGCATTACTCTGAAGTAGTGCGCATCCTCGTCGTCCTACGAGGTTTGGTAGTGACTTGATCCGAAGTTTCATGATCACTATCATAAGCTTCCACTTCAATTGGTGTAGGTGCCACAGGAACAACTTCCTGTGCCCTGCTACACACTAGTTGAAGTGACGGTTCAATAACCTTATCAAGTCTCCACCATCCTCCCACTCAATTCTTTCGAGAGAAACTTTTCCTCGAGAAAGGACTCGTTTCTAGAAGCAATTACTTTTGCTTCCAGATTTGAAATAGGAGGTATACCCAACTGTTTTTGGGTATTCTATGAAGATGCATTTATCCGCTTTGGGTTCGAGCTTATCAGCCTGAAACTTTTTCACATAAGCATCGCAGCCCCAAACTTTTAAGAAACGACAACTTAGGTTTCTCTAAACGGTGTCGTCTCAACGGAATTGCGTGGTGCCCCTTTTAAAGTGAATGCGGTTGTCTCTAATGCCTAACCCATAAACGATAGTGGTAATTTGATAAGAAACATCATGGTATGCACCATATCCAATAGGGTGCAGTTATGATGTTCGGACACACCATCACACTATGGTGTTCTAGGCGTTATTAATTGTGAAACACTTTCCACAATGTCTCAATTGTGTGCCAAACTCGTATCTCAGATACTCATCTCTATGATCATATCACAGACATTTTATCCTCTTGTCACGACGATCTTCAACTTCACTCTGAAATTACTTGAACCTTTCAATAATTCAGACTTGTGTTTCATCAAGTAAATACACTCAGCATCTACTCAAATCATCTGTGAAGTAAGAACATAACGATATCCACTGCATGCCTCAGCACTCATTGGACTGCATACATCAAAATGTATTACTTCCAGTAAGTTGCTCTCTTGTTCCATCTTACTGAAAACGAGGCCTTTCAGTCATCTTGCCCATGTGGTATGATTTGCATGTCTCAAGTGATTCAAAATCAAGTGAGTCCAAACGATCCATCTGCATGGAGTTTCTTCATGCATATATACCAATAGACATGGTTCGCATGTCTCAATCTTTTCAAAAACGACTGAGTCCAAAGATCCACCTACATGGAGCTTCTTCATGCGTTCTACACCAATATGACTCAAGTGGCAGTGCCACAAGTATGTGGTACTATCATTACTATCTTATATCTTTTGGCATGAACATGTGTATCACTACGATCGAGATTCATTTTAGGTGCAAGACCATTGAAGGTATTATTCAAATAAACAGAGTAACCATTATTCTCCTTAAATGAATAACCGTTTTGCGGTAAACATAATCCAATCATGTTCAACGCAAACACCAAATCTCGATGGTAGAGGGAGCATGCGATGCTTGATCACATCAACCTTGGAAACACTTCCAACACATATCGTCATCTCACCTTTAGCTAGTCTCCATTTATTCCGCAGCTTTTATTTCGAGTTACTAACACTTAGCAACCGAACCGGTATCTAATACCCTGGTGCTGCTAGGAGTACTAGTAAAGTACACATTCATATAACGTATATCCAATATACTTCTGTCGACCTTGCCTGCCTTCTCATCTACCAAGTATCTAGGGTAGTACTGCTTCAGTGACCGTTCCTCTCATTACAGAAGCACTTAGTCTCGGGTTTGGGTTCAACCTTGGGATTCTTCACTAGAGCAGCAAACGACTTGCTGTTTCATGAAGTATCCCTTTTGCCCTTGCCCTTCTTAAACTAGTGGTTTTACTAACCATCAACAATTGATGCTCCTTCTTGATTTCTACTCTCGCGGTGTCAAACATCGCGAATAGCTCAAGGATCATCATAACTATCCTTGATATGTTATAGTTCATCACGAAGCTCTACTAGCTTGGTGGCAGTGACTATGGAGAACTATCACTATCTCATCTGGGAGATTAACTCCCACTCGATTCAAGCGATTGTGGCACTCAGACAATCTGAGCACACGCTCAACGATTGAGCTTTTCTCCCTTAGTTTGCAGGCTTAAGAAACTTGTCAGAGGTCTCATACCTCTTGACGTGGGCACTAGTCTGAAATCCCAATTTCAGTCTTCGGAACATCTCACATGTTCTGCGACGTTTCAAAAACGTCTTTGGTGCCACAATTCTAAACCGCACTGAACTATCACGTAGTCATCAAAACGTGTATGTCAGATGTTCCGTAACATCTACAGACGACGCTGAGGTTCAGCACACCGAGCGGTGCATTAAGGACATAAGCCTTCTGTGCAGCAATGAGGACAATCCTCAGTTTACGGACCCAGTCCGCATAATTGCTACTACCAACTTTCAACTAAATTTTCTCTAGGAACATATCTTAACCAGTAGAACTAAAGCGCAAGCTATGACATAATTTGCAAATACCTTTTTGACTATGTTCATGATAATGAAGTTCATCTGATTATGAACTCCCACTCAGATAGACATCCCTCTAGTCATCTAAGTGAAACATGATCGAGTTTAACTAGGCCGTGTCCGATCATCACGTGAGACGGACTAGTCAAGATCGGTGAACATCTTCATGTTGATCGTATCTTCTATACGACTCATGCTCGACCTTTCGGTCCTCCGTGTTCCGAGGCCATGTCTGTACATGCTAGGCTCGTCAAGTCAACCTAAGTGTATTGCGTGTGTTCCGAGGCCATGTCTGTACATGCTAGGCTCGTCAACACCCGTTGTATTCGAACGTTAGAATCTATCACACCCGATCATCACGTGGTGCTTCGAAACAACGAACCTTCGCAACGGTGCACAGTTAGGGTGAACACTTTCTTGAAATTATTATAAGGGATCATCTTACTTACTACCGTCGTTCAAAGCAAATAAGATGCAAAAATATGATAAACATCACATGCAATCAAATAGTGACATGATATGGCAAATATCATCATGCTCCTTTGATCTCCATCTTCGGGGCACCATGATCATCTTGGTCACCGGCATGACACCATGATCTCCATCATTGTGTCTTCATGAAGTCGTCACGCCAACGATTACTTCTACTTCTATGGCTAACGCGTTTAGCAACAAAGTAAAGTAATTTACATGGCGTTATTCAATGACACGCAGGTCATACAAAATAATAAAGACAACTCATATGGCTCCTGCCGGTTGTCATACTCATCGACATGCAAGTCGTGATTCCTATTACAAGAATATGATCAATCTCATACATCACATATATCATTCATCACATCTTCTGGCCATATCACATCACATAGCACTTGCTGCAAAAACAAGTTAGACGTCCTCTAATTGTTGTTGCAGGTTTTTACGTGGTTTGTAGGTTTCTAGCAAGAACGTTTCTTACCTACGTATGACCACAACGTGATTTGCCAATTTCTATTTACCCTTCATAAGGACCCTTTTCATCGAATCCGTTCCGACTAAAGTAGGAGAGACAGACACCCGCTAGCCACCTTATGCAACTTGTGCATGTCAGTCGGTGGAACCTGTCTCACGTAAGTGTACGTGTAAGGTCGGTCCGGGCCGCTTCATCCTACAATGCCGCCGAAACAAGAAAAGACTAGTAGCGGCAAGAAGAATTGGCAAACTCAACGCCCACAACTGCTTTGTGTTCTACTCGTGCATAGTAACTACGCATAGGCCTGGCTCATGATGCCACTGTTGGGATTCGTAGCATAATTTTAAAATTTTCCTACGCTCACCAAGATGCATCTATGGAGTCTACTAGCAACGAGGGGAAAGGAGTGCATCTACATACCCTTGTAGATCGCGAGCGGAAGCGTTCCAATGAACGTGGATGACGGAGTCGTACTCGCCGTGATCCAAATCACCGATGACCGAGTGCCGAACGGACGGCACCTCTGCGTTCAACACACGTACGGTGCAGCGACGTCTCCTCCTTCTTGATCCAGCAAGGGGGGAGGAGAGGTTGATGGAGATCCAGCAGCACGACGGCGTGGTGGTGGATGTAGCGGGTCTCCGGCAGGGCTTCGCAAGCTTCTGCGCGAGAGAGAGAGGTGTTGCAGGGGGAGAGGGAGGCGCCCAAGGCTGTTCTTTGCTGCCCTCCCTCCCCCCCTTTATATAGGCCCCTGGGGGGGTGCGCCAGCCCTGGAGATGAGATCCAAGGGGGGGGGGGCGGCGGCCACAAGGGGGGGAAGGGGTTGCCTTGCCCCCCAAGGCAAGGGGGAACTCCCCCCCCTAGGGTTCCCAACCCTAGGCGCATGGGGGGGAGGCCCAAGGGGGCGCCCCAGCCCACTAAGGGCTGGTTCCCTTCCACTTTCAGCCCACGGGGCCCTCCGGGATAGGTGGCCCCACCCGGTGGACCCCCGGGACCCTTCCGGTGGTCCCGGTACAATACCGGTAACCCCCGAAACTTTCCCGGTGGCCGAAACTGGACTTCCTATATATAATTCTTCACCTCCGGACCATTCTGGAACCTCTCGCGACGTCCGAGATCTCATCCGGGACTCCGAACAACTTTCGGGTTTCCGCATACATATATCTCTACAACCCTAGCGTCACCGGACCTTAAGTGTGTAGACCCTACGGGTTCGGGAGACATGCAGACATGACCGAGACGCTTCTCCGGTCAATAACCAACAGCGGGATCTGGATACCCATGTTGGCTCCCACATGTTCCACGATGATCTCATCGGATGAACCACGGTGTCGAGGATTCAGTCAATCCCGTATGCAATTCCCTTTGTCAATCGGTATGTTACTTGCCCGAGATTCGATCGTCGGTATCCCAATACCTTGTTCAATCTCGTTACCGGCAAGTCTCTTTACTCGTACCGCAATGCATGATCCCGTGACTAACGCCTTAGTCACATTGAGCTCATTATGATGATGCATTACCGAGTGGGCCCAGAGATACCTCTCCGTCACACGGAGTGACAAATCCCAGTCTCGATCCGTGCCAACCCAACAGACACTTTCGGAGATACCCGTAGTGCACCTTTATAGTCACCCAGTTACGTTGTGACGTTTGGCACACCCAAAGCACTCCTACGGTATCCGGGAGTTGCACGATCTCATGGTCTAAGGAAAAGATACTTGACATTGGAAAAGCTCTAGCAAACGAAACTACACGATCTTTTATGCTATGCTTAGGATTGGGTCTTGTCCATCACATCATTCTCCTAATGATGTGATCCCATTCTCAATGACATCCAATGTCCATAGTCAGGAAACCATGACTATCTGTTGATCAACGAGCTAGTCAACTAGAGGCTTACTAGGGACAGGTTGTGGTCTATGTATTCACACATGTATTACGATTTCCGGACAATACAATTATAGCATGAATAATAGACAATTACCATGAACAAAGAAATATAATAATAACCATTTATTATTGCCTCTAGGGCATATTTCCAACACTTCCTGCGGGGCTTGCCGTCAACATCACCTGGGTCATCTCGTCTGATCTTATACCGCAATGCACCGCATACCGGGCATGCGTTCAAATCTTCATATGCACCGCGGTAGAGGATGCAGTCATTAGGGCATGCATGTATCTTCTGCACCTCCAATCCTAGAGGGCATACGACCTTCTTTGCTGCGTACGTACTGTCGGGCAATTCGTTATCCTTTAGAAGCTTCTTCTTCAATATTTTCAGTAGCTTCTCAACCTTTATCAGGCACAACATTCTCTGCCTTCCACTGCAGCAATTCCAGTACGGTACCGAGCTTTGTGTTGCCATCTTCGCAATTGGGGTACAACCTTTTTTGTGATCCTCTAACATGTGATCGAACTTCAGCTTCTCCTTTTGACTTTCGCATTGTGTCCTTGCATCGACAATGACCCGGCGGAGCTCATCATCATCGGGTACATCGTCTGGTCCCTCTTGATCTTCAGCAGCTTCCCCCATTGCAGCATCACCGTATTCAGGGGGCACATAGTTGTCATCGTCATCTTCTTCTTCGTTGTCTTCCATCATAACCCCTATTTCTCCGTGCCTCGTCCAAACATTATAGTGTGGCATGAAACCCTTGTAAAGCAGGTGGCTGTGAAGGATTTTTCGGTCAGAGTAAGACTTCGTATTCCCACATTTAGGGCATGGACAGCACATAAAACCATTCTGCTTGTTTGCCTCAGCCTTTTCGAGAAAATTATGCACGCCCTTAATGTACTCGGAGGTGTGTCTGTCACCGTACATCCATTGCCGGTTCATCTGCGTGCATTATATAAAATTATGTGTGTCAAAAGTAAGAAAATTAGACAAGTATCTATCTAAAGTAAGAATTTTTCTCTTTCAGAAAGAAGATAAGAACAAGAGGCTCACCACGATGGTGCCGGCGACGAGATCGGTGCGGGCGATCGACGGCGGTGAAGACGGGGACGGGGCGTGACGGACCGCTAAACCTAGACAAATCTCGGGAAAAATGGAGCTCGGAGGTCGAGCTTCGAGAGGAGAAAGCTTAACTAGTGGGGCTCGGGCATTTCATCGAACACCTCATGTGCATAGGAGGTGAGCTAGAGCACCCAAATGCCGTCCCCTCGCAGGCCAGAAAAAACAGAGCACTGTGGAGTGCTCTGCCGCGGCGATGGGGTATATATAGGCAATTTATATGTCCCGATTCGTGGCTGGAACCGGGACTACAGCTCCCCATTCTGTCCCGGTTCGAGTCATAAACCGGGACCAATGGCTGTGGGCCAGGAGCGCGGCCCATTGATCCCGGTTCGTGCCTAAAACCGGGACAAATGGGTCCAGACGAACCGGGACCAATGCCCACGAGGCCCCGGCCGGCCCCCTGGGCTCATGAGCCGGGATGAATGCCCCCATGGGTCCCGATTCGTGCAGAACCGGGACTAATTGGCTGGCCAGGGCCGAACCAAAGCCCTGTTTTCTACTAGTGACACTATGCCATAGGTCATAGGTATCTTTTTTTTACAGGTAGTATGCGATAGGTGTGGGCGGGCGCGGGTAATCTCACGTAAACTTCGGTTTCATATTGCTCCACCCGTGCAAAGTTGGAAATGTACATTTGTTTTTTGACACCATTTGTGTCGTTCCATCCAACGGCTGAACGAAGGCATATTTTCATCCGACGGTTCCGCTGGACCTTGGTGGAGACCATAATTGAGAGCGTCTACGGCTGGACTTAGCAAATCTGGCCTCAAGTGCTGGTGTGTCCACATGCACTGACTGGTTACAGTTTATTTTTTTCTCACAACCGGACACCTTAATTAGCATACCTCAAATCCATACAAAGTCATTCAACGTAAACGTAAACGAAGCAACACACATCGTCTAGCTAGTACATCAGGACATGTCACCGGACTATCAAAATTTGACATGTTCTGCCTACATACTAGCTATGGAGAAGATCATCAATGACTGCCCTTGTCCTTCTCGACGTCCTTGCCATCCTTCTCGCGGAAGTAGCGGCCGAAAACACAATATGGATCAAGCCAGATCTGCTCTTCGCTGGAGCTGTCCGACCTATCGCTCCCCTCGTTCTCGTCCTTGGGGCGCAGTCCGGCCATGACACGGACAACTCGATTCTGCTCCAGGGCGAGGGTAGCGTGTTCCTCCGTTGCTGCTTCTTTAAGATGCGGGCGCAAATGGCTTCCTCCTCTATGGCAGCGCGCGTTGCCGCATCCGCCGCCTTCGTCATCGCTATGTCGGCAGCGAGGCGGGCCTCGGTCACCCTCATCGTCTCCTTCCCACGGCGGACACATCAGTCTCGGCGGCGGGCACATCAGTCCCGATAGCACTCATACTCCGCCGGACCGGTGATGGGGAAAGAGAGATTGGAACGCTCCCGGGATGTCCGTGATGATCCAGCCCCGAAGAATGCGAACTCCCGATGCGTCGACGCAATGGACTCACGCCAGACAAATCCCACGGTCGGTCGGGCGTAGTCTTCCCGGGAGCGACGGAAGGTAATTCAGACGGCCATTGCCTCCTCCAACCCGCACGGGGCGACACCACAGTCGATGGATCCGGACTGGTCGGAACCAGAACCGCTACCCGCCATGCCGGGGAAGACCGGAGATTGCTGGCCGGGAGTTTGGGGTGCCGGAATGGACTGGACTGGACTAAAGTGGAGTGGCTAGGGTTTGGTCCGAGATGAAGGGGACAAGTATATGTGGGGTCGGATGGGCCAGCATGGGCCGGGTCCAACGTGGCGGACACGCCCGGGCGACCCTTATCCGCCCCCAGATTTGGGCTGGATATGAGGGGTGCCGGTCAGTCCGGGCATTTGAAGCTGGTCTGAGACGTCTGGTTGAATTGTTTTTTTTTACCGATCAGTAACTGAGCCGTTCTTCCGTGCTCGTTTTAGGGGTTGTTTGGTTCCTAGCCACATATTGCCACAGTTTACCTTAGGCAAGTTTGACCAAATTAGGTGGGTGTTTGGTTCTCGCCACACTTAAGATAAGAATTTTTTATGAACAGTGAACCTCACATGATATAGACATAAAAAAGTGTGGCAAAAATTTCTTAGGCAAGCCAAAATTTAACTAACAATTTAAGCATAAATGTGATAATATGTGACAAAGATAATCACAATCCAAGCAGCCTGTTAGGATGGTTTGAGACGCCGGCTCTCACGTTGGCGTGCCAGCAAAATGGTTGCACCGGTATCGGACAAGGGTTAGCGCCAGCATCACTGATTACGAAGCGCAGACGGGCTGCTGAGCTCGATCGCCCAGACATGCATGTCTGCTCCGCTAGCCGGGCCGTTACCACCGAACGCTAGCGGACAGCGCTGGCTCCATGTCCATGCATGCACGGCACGGGCAGAGCCAGAGCCAGAGCGGCCGGTCGGCACGCTCGCCACTAGACACGACGCAGCAGTTTTCGGCTGGGACGGGGGCATGTCATGGTATTCATGCCCGTCCCCGCGCCACCGGCCGCGGCGCAAGACGATGCGAGTAGGTGCGCGGGATCCCGTGGCCGTACGTACCTGCCACGCGAGCGCCGCCGAGCACATCGCTTCGACCGGACCGGCCCGCACTCTCCTCCCGCGCGCGGGTGGTACTGTTGCTGCTTGCTTTCTACTACTCCTACACTACTCGTAGTAGCTTCGATCGGCTCGGTATTAATTTATCAAGAAAGATCCCCACGGACCTTTTCTATTCATCAGTTTCAAGTGAGCATTCAGATTTCAGAAGCGCTGCGGCACCACGTGAGAGAAAGACGAGGCGGGCAGAGAGGAACGAGTGAGTAGCACTCGTACTAGCAGTGCTGGCACAGGGGTAGACTAGTGTGTAGTAGACTACGCTTGCGCATAGAGCTACTGCGTGTGCACAGGGTGCCAGTGTGGCGCCACGTGGTGGTGTCTCCCGAGGTACAAAAGAGCTTAGGATCCGTTCGACGTCGACCTCGTAGGGATGGACGGATCGATGGAGCTTTTCTTTTCTCTTCTGCATGCATGGCCTCTTTTGCTTTCTACCCACTCTCACACTATGTGCTGTGCATTTCTCCTCTCGCTTCTTTAATAAGGTGCCGTGCTACTGTCACTGCATGCTAACCATGCCGCCACATACTTTTTCCTTCTCTTCTCTCACTCGACTAAACCCTAAATAAAGCCACACATAATTGAAGTACAACTGTCAATTTTGTTTGTAAACCAACATAAGATTGAAGTCGTTTACAGCGCACGCATGTCCCAGAGGAGAGTGGATATAGTAAACTTGATATTTCTTACGCTTCCAAAGCCATTGTTTTTTTGTAGCAGCAACTAGCAGAATGGAAGAGGAAATTGCTGTACACGCACGCGTCCTGTGGAAGCTTTAGGTGTTGATCCACAGAGGCCGGCCGGGCACTGGGTCGTATCTTGAGACTTTAGTATATTTACAGGCCGGAGGTGTAAACTTGAAGCTAAAGCAACGGGGAAAAAACAATTGTAGAGATGCATGTCTCATCATGATGCTGGAAAACTCGATACTCTCCCTTTTTACCATGTGATGCATCTGCCCAGCAGAGCAGAGCACCACTCGCCGGCCCCAAAATTCACCGACCAAACGGGAGAGATTTTTTCTACAGGGACTAGAAAAAGACTCTACTAGAGAATCTTTTTTGATTAGTCCCTGTGACTAGAAAAAGTCCTAGGACTTCTGAATCAAACACCCTCTATCATTGCCAAGTTCCTGTTCCACCTCGAGATGCATGCATGATCATTCAGACTATTACTCGTTAATCCCCACTCCACCCGGCTTTGGCTAGTTCTACTCCGCTCTGTGACACACCGTACTTGCCTGCCGTTCAAATTAATGTCAGGTTAATTACTCACTGCTTGCGGCAGCGCAGCAGCTGCATGCTGCCGCCTGCTCCCGAGCAAGGTGGCTCAGCTAGCTAGGCTAGGCTTCCACTGCTGCAGAGTGCAGTTTAGCTCGTGTACGTCCTTCAGCTTTTGTCCCGTCTCTTCTAACAAAGCGCAAGCTGAGGAGTTACCTAAATTACCCTCGGTATTATTAGGGCCGATGCTGTGGACACCGGGGGTGACGCTGTCATTGCGCGCGTCCTCTTCGCCAATTATAATGCCCCCCACGCTAACACAGCACGCGGGTCTAGTTCAGCTACCTCTCTCAACTTGGACATTCACGAGTCAAGACTCAAGACGCGATGCAGCCGACGGAGTCCGCCCAACGCCGGGCCTCGTCCACGGCGCCCCGGCGGAGCATCGGGTGCATGGCCGGCCTCCTCCGCCTGCTCTCCCCGTACCATCGCCACCGGAAGCGCCTCACCGCCAAGAACGCCACGCCAGAGGCCTCCCTACCGCCGCCGTCTCCACCGCCCATGAAGAAGCCGGCAGCGTCGCCGTCACCGACGCAGGCCCCAGGGAAGCCGCAGACGCAGACAGCTGTCCGGCGGCGGCGTTCATGCGAAGCGCCTCGGAGCCCGACGATCGCTCCGGAGTACCGCCGGGCCAGCTGTGACAGCCCCAGGCCGCCGCCGCCAGCCATCGTCGCGCGCCTAATGGGCCTGGAGGAGTCCGCGCCGGCTTCCCCCGCCACGACCCCGCGGCCACGACCGCTGCCAACCCGCCCTCCTCCTCCCCCGCCACCAGAGATGGCTGCGGAGAAGCGACGCAAGCTGCTGGGTGCGCTGGAGAAATGCGACGACGACCTCCAGACACTGCGGCGGATCATCGCGGCCGTCCGGGCTGCCGAGCTGCGGTCGGCCGCTGCGTCCGACGTCTCGCCGGCTCCGGCAGGGGAAGGCAAGGGCGCCAAGTGGATGGACGGCTCGCCGGCGCTGCAGCAGAAGCCGCGGGCCGAGGCGCAGTATCCCAGCCCGGACTCGGTGCTGGACGCCATCACCTCACCGAGATTTCCATGCAGGAAGCGGCCGTCTCCATGCACACATATCGATGCAGACAGCAAGCCCGAGATTACCCGTTGCAGTAACGACGCACTCATAGTACGATCCAAGATCGTGAAGCCCTCCCGAACACTTGTTTTCTCCGGTACGTGGTGGCATCTCTGATTCTCTGTCGTTCAAATACACAGTTCTCCATATAACTCACGTATACGTGCACGCATTTTATAGTACTCTGATGATCTGCACCGTGTTAGTTTCTCCAGATTAATTAAGCTTAAGTTTAGGGGTTTACGTGCCACATCAAATTTGCCAGTTGTCACTATCTTCTGTCGTGAAAAATATGCAGCAGGCTTCACGGTAACACGTGTGGTTTCTCGTCTCGTTCATGCAGGGGACTACTGCAAGATCAAGCAATACTGCAACGAGCTGCACGCCATGGCCATCTACCACCACCCGGCGACGGTGGCGGCCGTCGAGGGAATACCGCGGTGGACGCCGTCAGTAGCCGAGGCGCAGGGCTGGCAGCATCGGCGACGGTGGGGGCTGCAGGGCCCAGAGCGGAGCCGCGCGATGGTGGAGAGCGTGGGGGAGGTGTGGGGGCAGGGCGCCGGCGAGGAGCGGTGGGAGGCCGGCCTCGTCGGCGCCGCGCTGGAGCGCGCCATCCTGCAGGAACTGGTCTTGGACGTCGTGACGGAGCTGCTCGCGTACTCCGGGCGGGAAGCGCAGGCACCGTTCGGCCAGTTTGGCCGCGGGCACGACCACGGCGGCGGTGCCATGTGCCGGAAGAGGCTCTGTTTCTGAGCGATTTCGGGTGCTCTGTTCCGGCTTCATGCGTACGTACGAGTGGAGCAAGCCACGCACGTACGGTACGTACTCCAAGGGATGGATGTCGGTGACTGACCCCATGATGTTGGTGGTGGTCGTATTGAAAGATCGGATACGCTGTGGCGCCGTTGTAGGTGAGGGCAATAAAGTGACGCGTCGCTTTAGAATGTCGGAGGCGATGAAGTGAGCACAGTGAGACTGACTCTGCTTTGCGATCATGAGGTCGGCTCCACGCGCAGCCTTGCGTTGCGCCCACAAGGACACCAACACAAGGCGTTGAGTTAAGCTTGCATACGATATAGAGAAGGATGCGTTTCCAGTTCCATGGATCATCTAGTTGTATAGTGCTAGTAGTACATTTTTTTCTTTCTGGATTTACGAGTTTATGTGGACCGTTGTGACCATTTACGTCATTCTTGTTCTGGATACTGATTAATACCGGCTAATTATTTTTCTTAACCTTGAAACTTTTCCAAAATAGTATAGAGTAGTGCCTTCTTGCTCGCCTTGTATCCCGCCTAGGTCCATTGGAAAAAAATTATCATTCGAAATGGGCGGGAGGTGTTCGAACGAGGTCGAGGATTGATGGTTCATAGAACTTGAAAATCAGAAAAAGGTGACATTTTCTCTTTCAAAATGATGAACCTCTCCACCGCTAAAAGAAAATCATTGAAGAAACCGTCATAGGATCAACAACGAAGTGGCTAATCACTTTTTTCTCGCTCTCTGGGATTATTCTCGTTGGCCGAAATTATGGGTAGGAAGCAGGAGCAGTGGAGCATGCTTGGGATCCAGTGAGAACGCAGGCAGGGCAGGGCGAGCCCAACAATGCTACATTCACGGACTAACACAGGGGCGGGCCCGCTATGTGTGCGTAGGCTTGCTGATTGAAAATCCTACAGCACGTAGTACTTGGAGCGAAAATTCTAAACGCACCGACTAATACGGGGAGTTTACGGACTCCTTCGTTAACTAATCTTCACCCCCTGATTTTCAGAGGGTGTGGGCCCCTTACACTTATTTCTCCCAATCATGTTATTCCAGCTAAGCCACCCTATGAATACAGTAAAAATTAGGACGCCGATAACTGCCACACGTGTGGTGTATCAGGTGGTTGTACCGCACGTCCTGTGTGGCATGGAGACAACCCGCCCGCACGACAGCGTCCGGGCGCACCCCCCATCACAGCCCGCACGTTCGGTGCAGCGCAATCGCCCCGCACGAGCACGTCCGGGCAGCGAGCACGCGGCCCGCACAACCCCGTCTCGGCCGTCGCCCCTCCCCGCCTGCGAGCCACCTGCCCCGCGTGGCAGTAACCACGCGTCCCGCCGCGATTGCCATGGTCCGGACCCTCTTCAGTTGCCATGTTGCTGAATTGCAGTTGCCATGTTGCTGAACTACAGTTGCCATGTCGGACAACTACAGTTGCCATGGTTGCTCAAATGCAGTTGCCATCTTAGGTCAAGTGCCGGATGCCATTTTTGGGCAACTGCAGCTGTTGCCATGTATGGTCTGGTCTACTACAGTTACCATGATTTGAAAAACTTTAGGGGTTGCCACCTACTAACACTGGACAGTTGCCATGTAGCACTAAAAAAACATGGCAAAAAACATGTTTCGGGTAAAAGAGAGAGTTGACATCTGCTTACAAGCACGCTAGGGCAGTTGCCATGTACCCTGCAAAAACACATGGCAACTGATAGCTTTTGGTGTGTGGGAGAGGAGACGGGCATGTGGGCGACGGTGGTATCTTTAGGCGTTGCCACCTACTAACACTAGACAGTTGCCATGTAGCGCAACAAAAAGACGTGGCAATAAATAACACGTTCGGGTAAAAGAGAGTTGCCATCTGCTTACAATCACAAATATGGCAGTTGCCATGTACCCTTCAAAAACATGGCAAATGACAGCTTGGGTGTGGGGAGTGGGAGAATGGGCAGTCGTGGGAGACGGGGAACAGAAGTGGTGCGCGGCGTGCGGGCGCGACAGCAGTTTCATCGCATGCCCCGACTGGCGACCGTTGACCGCAGAGAGAAAACCGGCGTGCGGGCGAACTCCCTCACACGCCACACGCACGAGTTGTCCTACGTGGCACACAAAACAACCTTTTCATGCCAAGATTCATGCAAAAGACGCTGGACGGCGATGGAGGCGTGTGGGCGAGTTGGCTAACGCGCACACGTATGGGCATTAGTGTTTTCGAAAAATTATGCCCGTACTTGGTGTCTCATCGTCCTTGGCCTCCTAGTCAAGCGTTTGCACTCAAGTTTGCACGACATCCTTCTATTCACAGACTACATTTTACCGTGCCTTTGCCGCCAAAACAGCTGCTCGTACGTATGCGCGTCGCATCGGGTGAAGTAGTTAATCGCCATTACCAAAATAAAGCGGTGTAAATACGACAAATATTATTCTTGAAAACATGACATATTTGCATACGGATCAAGCATTTTTGTTTGAACAAGGACCATGCATAATCAAAGCATTGTCAAAACAAACTTAGAATTATGCACCTGTTAGGGCATCAACAATGTAGAGCGCTCACGGAGGCGCTTAAGCGAGATTTTTTTTATTTTGGAAAACATCAATGACTTTATAAATTAGAAACAATGGTTACATCATCTATTAGAAGGGGTACAATATTTCTCATTGGCTCCTTGAACCAATCCCTTGTCATCGAACTTTTTGCTAATCTAACGAGCTCATGAGCTAAATTATTCGCTTACAACGTTCAAACCTAGTAAGAAGAAAATCACAAGCCAAAAACAATCATAAAAACTGCTGCCGCTACTCCTACAGAATGTCCTTCGTTGTTCATTGTGTCAATGAATTACATGTTGTCACTATTAATAACGAGACGGTTGCAGCCCGCCTTTCATGCCAACAATAATCCAAACCTCAGCGCCAACGCTTCCGCTATCAGAACATCCGCGCACCATTCCATCTTCCAATTTGTGCCAACAACGAAATTTCCTTTGTCATCCCTAAGAACAGGCCCCCCAGTGCCCCTTAGCAAGTCGTGATCAAAAGAAGCATCCACACACAACTTGACGAACCCCATATAAGAGGTCTGCTCCATCCTTCATTTTTCCTATTTGCATTAGGTGAGTGGGCATTTACATAGTCTGCCGTTACAATGCGAATCCCCATCGAGGTTTGGTACGCCTCTTGAGACTTCCCCTCGTGAATCAAATTCCGTCTATTCCACCATAAATACCATGCGGCTATAGCAATGAGCTCCGATGCCTTCTGGGGGCCCAATATAGATAGTTCTTGATTTGTCATGAGGAGTAAAAATTCAAGAACTGCCTCACCCGCACGATCAGCATTTTTAACCGCTTCATACAACCTCAACTTATCCCACACCTCTGTAGCCTTTTGGCACAGAAACAACACGTATTTTGTCGAGCATGATGGGCAAATGGGCGAAGTTTTCATGTGTCTATTAGCCAACGTAACACGGACGGGAGGGTCCCATGTAACATACACCAGATAAAGATTTTTACCTTCGTCGGACAAGCTAATTTCCGTATCTTACCCCAAATAGGATTGACCTTACTTCTGCCCATACCGTTTGTGTATCCCATTTTTCTCCTGTGTTGCTTATCCCATTCCTCCAAATAAGCTGATGAAAAGTGAACAAACCATTTTCTGTATAGCTCCCAGCAATGAAATCCGGCATATTATGGATAGGGAGCGGGATCGTCAGGACTCGCTGGGCATCAATTTGCCACAATGTCTGTCTCACCAAATCTTCATCCCAAACATTCATGTCTGGATCAAAAAAATCAACAACTTTTGAAAGAAGATGCCCTTGTCTGGGGGCAATAATTTTTCTATTTGCACTACTCGAGATCCATGCATCTCCCCATATATCAATATTTTGCCCATTTCCAACTCGCCATATATAACCATTTCTAAGAGAGTCTACTCCCTCCATAATGCTTTGCCAAGTAAAAGAGGAGCCCTTCTATAAAATTGCTTTCATCAAATCACTATCTGGGAAGTACTTGTCTTGTAAGATAGTGGCACATAGGGATCAACATTATCAACGAGACGACAAGCTTGTCTGGCTAACAAAGCCAGATTAAAACAGTGTATGTCTCGAAAACCCATTCCTCCTTGGCCTTTCGGAACACACATCTTCCACCACGCCATCCAATGCATCCTTTTCTGGTTGTCCTCGTCATCCCACCAAGAAAGCGACATCGCGTCAAATGATTCCTTTACAATTTATTTAGGAATTTTAAAGACGGACATGGCATAAGTTGGAATAGCTTGAACAACATATTTGAGAAAAAATATCTTTCCTCCAGTAGATTTTTATTTTCTTTCCATCCACTAATTTTCATAATAATTCGACCAATCAGGAATTGAAAACAATCATTTTTGTCCATACCCACATTGGCACGTAAACCCAAATATTTGTCATTGAGTGCTTCAGTCATAATATTCATAATAGTACAAATTTGCACCTTGTTTTCCAGTTTTATATTGGGGCTGAAGAATATGCTAGATTTTTCGACACTCACCATTTGCCCCGAGGTAGCACAATAAGAATTTAGTACTGATTTCAAAGCCTCCACATTCATGGCATTTGCTCGCATAAAGATCAAAGAATAATTGGCAAAGAGGAGATTGGAAATGGAAGGGCTTATCTTGTAACCTTAATACCGGAAATATTGCCCATCTCGTCTGCGTTTGCTAAGAGGGCAGTTAAGCACTCGGCAGTTTTACCCCTAGTTTCCGAAAATCCTCATTCCTGCCCAAACCACTTTGCTTCTCTTATGCTTTCGCCCTTTGACTGTTTGACCATCACTTTGAAAAAATCATAACAAATTAATACTAACTCAGAAAAATGCAAATAAGATATCAAAATGTTAAGAAAAACATCAAATATATGTGCATGTGATTTGCACTCATGAAACAAATGTTGGGAAGTCCCCATCTCAGTTTGAGCCCATATGATATCAACACGAATAGTAAAATCTGAAGAAAATGAAAAACAATTGAAAAAAATTCAATTTTTTATGGCGAACATTGGCCAATGTTTGGAGTGGTTACCTAGTTTCATCACGGAATGACATTCATGGAAATCGTGGCAAAAAAACAAAATTAGCACTCCAAAATGCTTTTGGTTTGGAGCATCACTTTTGTTTTTTTTCACCACGACTTCCACAAATGTCATTCCCATACTAAAATTGTCAAGACCTCAAAACATTGGTCATTGTTTGCCACCAATTTTTTTTAGAATTTTAGATTTGTTTTCATTTTTTGGATTTGACTGTTTATGCTGAGATTATAGGAGCTCAAACTGAGATGGGGACCTTCTAACACATTTTTCATGAATGCAAATGACATGCACATATAGGTGATGTTTTTATGAGCATTTTGATATCTTATTCACATTTTTCGGAGTTAGTACGAATTTGTTATGATTTTTTCAAAGTGACGGTCAAATGGTCAAAGGGCAAAAGCGTAAGACGAGCAAACTACTTTGGGTAGGAAAGATGGTTTTCATAAACTAGGGGTAAACCTGCCGAGGGGGTCACAACTAAGGGCACATAATTAATTATCCTTTTTTTGGAAAACATCAATAACTTTATGAATTAGAAACAATGGTTACATTGTCCATTAGAAGGGGTACAATATTTCTCAATTGCTCCTTGAACCAATCCCTTGTCATCGAACTTTTTGCTAATCTAGCAAGCTCATGAGCTACTTTATTCGCTTACAATGTTCAAACCAAGTAAGAGGAAAATCACAAGCCAAAAAATAGCAAACATAAAAAAACTGCTGCTG
Source organism: Triticum aestivum (assembly GCF_018294505.1). Lineage (NCBI taxonomy): Eukaryota > Viridiplantae > Streptophyta > Magnoliopsida > Poales > Poaceae > Triticum > Triticum aestivum. The sequence continues at coordinate 313,139,145 of NC_057805.1, read as the reverse complement.
CTGCTCCTGCAGAATGTCCTTCGTTGTTCATTGTGTCAATGAATTACATGTTGTCAGAATTAATAACGAGACGATTGCAGCCCGCCTTTCATGCCAAGAATAATCCAAACCTCATGCCAACACTTCCACTATCAGAACGTCCGCGCACCATTCTATCTTCCAATTTGTGCCAACGATGAAATTTCCTTTGTCATCCCTAAGAACAGGCCCCCAGTGTCCCTTAGCAGGTCGTTATCAAAAGAAGCATCCACATTCAACTTGACGAACCCCATGAAGGAGGTCTGCTCCATCCTTCATTTTTCCTATTTGCATTAGGTGAGTGGGCATTTACATAGTTTGCCGTTACAACACGAATCCCCATTGAGGTTTGGTACGCCTCTTGAGACTTCCCATCGTGAGTCAAATTCCGTCTATTCCACCATAAATACCATGTGGCTATAGCAATGAGCTCCCATGCCTTCTGGGGGCCCAATATAGATAGTTGTTGATCTGTCAGGAGGAGTAAAAATTCAAGAACTGCCTCTCCCGCACGATCAACAACACAAGCATTTTTAACCGCTTCATACATCCTCAAGTTATCCCACACCTCTGCAGCCTTTTGGCACAGAAACAACATGTATTTTGTATCCTCTGGCCCATTCAAGCATGATGGGCAAATGGGTGAAGTTTTCATGTCTCTATTGGCCAACATAGCACGGACAGGAGGGTCCCATGTAACATACGCCAGATAAAGATTTTTACCTTCGTCGGACAAGCTAATTTCCATATCTTACCCCAAATAGGATTGACCTTACTTCTGCCCATACCGTTTGTGTATCCCAATTTTCTCCTGTGTTGCTTATTCCATTCCTCCAAATAAGCTGATTGAACAGTGAACAAACCATTTTTTTGTATAGCTCCTGGCAATGAAATCCGGCATATTATGCATAGGGAGAGGGATCGTCAGGACTCGCTGGGCATCAATTTGCCACAATGTCTGTCTCACCAAATCTCCATCCCAAACATTCATGTCTGGATCAATAAAATCAACAACTTTTGAAAGAAGATGCCCTCGTCTAGGGGTAATAATTTTTCTATTTGCACTACCCGAGATCCATGCATCTCCCCATATATCAATATTTACCCATTCCAACTCGCCATATATAACCATTGTAGGAGATATGCCCTAGAGGCAATAATAAATGTTATTGATTATCTCCCTGTTCATAATTATGTTTATGTTCCATGCTATAACTGTTGTGGTTCCCGAGCCCGTATATCCATAAAGGCTCTGGGGAGAACCCATATGCACGTGTGGAATAATAAACGATAAAATGTATTCCTAGTCATGCCTCTAAGACTAGCTCAAGTGTTGCATGATGATTATGTTTTCCCAATCATGGGCATGTCTATGCCAAGCAACTTTGAGGGCACAATGTCAGGAAGGACATTTGTGTTGAATCGACCCGAATTGATGTTATGCTATGAGATACATTCGTCACAAGTTTATTGGTACATAACACAGAGATGGTTAACGTTTGCATGATTCCTTAGACCATGAGAGTATCGAGTTTCTTCATGCTTGCTTCATGAACTTTGGGGTTTGTTAAACGTCATCCGTAAATGGGTGGCTATTACGGCGGCTTACGGGTTCATGGAAAAGTGTGTCAAGTAACTTGATAGCTCAAGATTGGGATTTGCTCCTCCAACGATGGAGAGATATCTCTGGGCCCTCTCGGTGTTACGGTATCCATCATCGTCTGGCCAGACACTTTGTGATTTGATCACGGGGATGCCGGAACACGATAACGAGAAAAGAGAACAATACCGGTAACGAGGTAACTAGCATAGTGGACAAGTTGTTGATCCACGGGAATGCCAACATGTCTCACCTCGGGTATTTGTAACATATCGCGAAGCAACAGGAATAGCACACGGCAACTGGAGGTTCACTCGAATATTTATTCGTGTGGGTATAGGGGTCAATATGGGTGTCCACGGCTCCGATGTTGATCATTGATCGGAAGGGGTTCCGGGTCATGTCTATACTTCACCGAACCTATAGGGTCACACGCTTAAGGGTCATCTATCTGCTGAATACTAGACAGGGAGTCTGAGAGAAAATCACCGAAAAAGTTTCGGACACCGAAAAGTTTCGGACAGCGGAATCGTACCGCTGAGAGAGGTCATCGGATAAGTTTCGATGATACCGAAAAGTTGTTTCGGGATACACCATTAAGTCAAATTGGTTTCGGCACATGCCTGATAATTCTTGGAGGATGCCAGAATCATTCTGGAAGCTTTTTGGAATTTTCTGAGATAAAAACCGGAAATGTTCCGGAGCTGCCGGAGCCACTTCAGATGCGTTTCGCAGATGAAAATCACTAAAACCGGAATTGTTTCGGAACGCGTTGAAAATCATTTTAGTGGGTATTGGAAATGTTCTTAGCCCACATAAATATTTTCAGTTCGATCAGACGCTGAAAAATGTCGTCGTGAATAGTGAAAATCAGCTTTATGGTTACTTTATGGAAAGCCACCTTTTGGGGCTTTGCTCCAAAAGATCTTGGGGATGACATGGATGGATAGGAGCCATTTTTTGGGCCCCTCATGGGGGTGTGGCCGGCCACATGGGGTATCCCCCCTTGGGGACCCTCTTGTTCCTTGGTTTCACTCCTAGGTCCTTGTGGAAGGACTTCATTCATGTGCATTTTGGGTTTTTTGTGAAACTACCCTACCCCCTTGGGATTTCCTATAAATAGAGGTGGAGGGGCAGCCCTCCACACTCATCCCTTGCTCTCATACACATGCCATGCATTATCTGGCTTCTTCTCTCCCTCCCACGAAAAGAGTTTCGTAGAGCCGTAAGGCTGTCTGGGTTCCGGCAGGAACTAGTTCTGGACGGCGAAGCCCTGCCGGATAGATGACACCGTATGTGTGCAACTCTGTAGAGAGATCGTAGTTTCGGTCTTAGTTCGTGAGTGCCTCCCGAAGGGCTGTCCGTGTGACCGTCCGAGTTTCGAAGGTCCTCCCGGAGGGCTGTCCGAGTGACCGTTCGAGTTTCGAAGGTCCTCCCGAAGGGCTGTCCGCGACACCGTCCGGGGGGCTGTTCGACCGCCTCCCGGAGGGCTGTCTGAGGAGCAGATGAGGGTATACATCCTCGCGGTTGGGAGGTTGTAAATCCTAGCTGCGGGGATCTGCACCGCCGATCGTCATCGACTCTACTTCCCGCTGCGCTACGAGTCGGTAACGAAAAAGATCAAACCATGTATGCAGTCTCCATAGTGGTCCTGGGCTGGTGCGTAGGTCGGAAATTTTTTGTTTTCTGTCGCGTTCCCCTACAGTGGCATCAAGAGCCGTGCTATGCGTAGATGCAGGTTTCGATCTAGAATACATGGAGATGTATGGGTATTGCATAATATAATTAGGTAGTAGATGAGATCTATTGCTGAAAATTATTTATGCGGGTGACAGATGAAATATGTTACCCGACGTTCTTGTTGCTTCCCTAGAATTTGCGTTTGCTCAATCTCGAGACAGCATGGTGGAATTTGACAAAGTTCTGGCAATCCGTGATCCTGATTGATCATGGAAGTGCTATCAGTTCTTTGGGTTCTGCCGTAGTCAAAAGAAAGATGAAATTCGCAGATGAAAGGGCATTGCAGATATTATCTGCACGGGGGTCATGCGTATGACGAAGTTTAGTATGGGGCTCGAGATTTAATTATCTCGTGTTTCATACACCCCGAGATGTTAATCTAGCAACTTGAATAATCATACTTGATGATAAAACGTTGGTAGCTGCGGTTTAAGTCAAAACCTTAGAAGCCACGTAAAATAAAATTTTGCATAAACCGATTAGAGGTGTCTAACTTGGTTTTGCAGGATGTGCATGTGATGTGGTATAGCAGTGCTCATACTAATTCGATTATGTATGATATGACTATATGATGTAATTTGATTAACATGACCTGCGTGTCATGGTTCGGCATGATGGCTGGAGCCATATGATTGCACTTTAATGACCTGCGTGTCAACCTTAAGTAATGCATTAATTTTATACGCTATGGAGATAGCAATATTATCTGGTGCATCGACAAGGTGGTGGCAATCTTCGCGAAGGTGAACACCAACACGAATGCCGAAGACGAAGAAATGAAATACTTCTCCGTCAGAAAGGGCTATACCATATCATGCTATTATGAATTGCCTGAGATGTTTATCCCTTATGTTGCACCCTTCTTGATTGCGCGGTAGTCGCTTTTTATTAGGGTGATCTCTCACAAAAATACCAAGTAGTTAGTGTTCTCCCAAGTGTAGCACCGTCACGGCACCTATCTTTTCGGGGTGCGCCGTGTCACACGGGTACGAACGATTAGAGAAGTGTGAGGCGGGTGAGTTGAGACCTCGCAGCAAGATCACTTGGTTGTCTTGACGTTCAGGCATGACCGTCATGAGCTCGGAACACACGCATCGAAAGATGAACAAGAGTCACATAGAGATGTGATTGGCAAGTTGGCCTACCGGTTGAGATTTTTCATCATCAGTGGTGTTACACCAATGGCGAACAATTGAAATGTGGGTCTTGTATCACTCACAATCAATTTTGAGAGATATTGATTTGAGTGGGAGCGCACTGTTGAATTAACATGTTTAATTCTCAGTGCAATTAATTATGAACACTGTCTAAGTGTTTCTTGCAAAATAGTTGTAGAATAATGGCTCGCGTTTCCACCTTCCCTATTAAAATTGAATAGCTGTTAAATATCTGGTTAAAACTTTACGATTGGTAACGTAATATGAGGATTGTCCTCAAAAGTGCCGAGAAGGACTTTGTCCTATCGCATGCTTTCCGTATCCTCCCGCTAATGCTATGGATCATGTGACTCTCGTCCTTCGATCCAAAAGCTATAATTCCGTTTCTGTCAAGTGCAATATGTTTGCTTCCATGAAACCCAAACTTCGAAAGTTGGGATAGTTATATGATATTCATGGAACTGGAAATTATTTTCAGATACAAACAAAGCAATGTTTGTTTGCAAGTATTAGTAAAAGTGTTTACTATGCATTTGACTGTTGGGAAAGGGATCCAGAAGAACGCCTGTCATATAATGAAAGGTGAATAAAACAACAACTTAAAGAGAAAGGAAGTGTCCAAAGGGTGTTAGTATGACTTACACGCCTAGGAAGTCCGGGGCTAACGCCACTCTTAAGTTGGGTGCTTCTTTTGCGAGTAGGAGAAATACTAAAAGTTAAACTGTTAGAAGTATAAAGGCAGAAAGAAAGATGACTGGAATATCCAGCTCATGTATGAATGTCATACAAGTTTTTGATGTATAGTAGGCTGGTCAAAGATATAGTTCTTGGGAATTATGGTTAAACATGTTAATCACTAATTCTTGGGTATTGTGAGTTAATCACAAAGATACCCGCTCGATTGCATTCAATTGCGAATCACTGTAAGAGCTACTATGGCCTAAAAAGACTAGCCAGAAATGAGGTTAAGGTATACACAGGGAACATAGTAAATGTTACTATACCTTCCATCGGTGTATTGCCGTCTGTATTTATTTTCATAATTCATTTAGAGTTTTACAAACTCTCGCCCATTGCATAAGGTATCTTGCAAGAAGGTTGTTCATAAGAGAACCTTTTATGTTCGATGTTATGAATAACACAAGGGCCATACTTTCATTATGAATGAGATGTATGTTATGAATATTGATAATAATACAATACCTCTGGGTTTACTTTCATAATTCATTTTAGAGTTTCATACACTCTAGCCCATTGCACAATGTTTGTTGCAAAAGAGTTGTTCATAAAAACAACAATTGTTGTTAAGTATTATGAATAACATGAAGGGCCATGCTTCCATCCAAGATGGGACGTATGTTATGAATATTGAGGGTAATATGATACATCCATAACACTGACGCTAAATGTCGCAAGACTAAAAGAATACCACACAAGTGTGGCACTACATTTGGTCACATTGGAGAAACCCGCATGGAAAATTCCATTATGATGGATTTTGAAGTCTTTTTGATTTTGAATCATCTGACACTTGCAACTTTCCTCCGAAAAGTGAAGTGACTAAAATACCGTTCACAGGCCATAAGGAACGAACAACAAACTTATTAGTGATCATACATTTGATGTGTGTAGTCCGATAAGTGTTGTTAGTGGTGGATTTATTTATCTTCAGAAATGACTCAAGTAGATATATGGATATTTACTTGATGAGACGTAAGTCTGGATCTTTTGAAATCATTCGAAAGGTTTTCAAAAATGAAGTAGAAGTTATTGTAACAAGAAAATTATCTTTCTGCAATTTGATTGCACAAAGGAATATTTGAGTTACATGTTTAGCGAATGTCTGATGAGTTGTGAAAGGGGTTTCATAACTTGCACCTCCCGGAACACCACTGCAAGTGAAAAGTCCGTGGAGATGTAATCTAACCATTTATGACATGGTAAGGTCAAAGATGACATAAATAAATTTGCCATTATCCTTTTTAAAGTGATGCTTTAGAGACTGCGGCTTTTACACTGAAAAGAGCTACATCGGGTCTGTTGAAATGAAGCCATGGTATGGTACGCCCAACCATGTTGTATCTTTTCTTAACATTTGGAATATGGGGCTTGTGTAAAAGGTTACAAACCTAGTCCAAATCAGACAAGTGCTACTTTGTAGGTTATCCCAAGTCATTGGGTATTCCTCCCTCACTATACCGAGGCAAATAGGTTTGCCACAAAGAACGGTATGCTTTTAAAGAGAATGGTTCTTTCTAAAAGGTGAGTGGGAGAATAGTGCAACTCGACGAGATAAACAGTATCTTCATCAGATCAAAGGAAAGAGACCTTGGAAGTAATTCCAGAGTTTCCTACTGCGACTGATACGGAAGTCTCTACAATAAAATGTATGAACTTCGGTCGAACTTGCAGCTGAACCACGTAGGCAAGGCTCGTGCAAACCTCTCAGGTGCGCAAACGAGATATTGTTGTTAGACAACATTATACCTACGATACACAAGGAAGCGTTGATGGGCCCTGACTCCAGAATTGGCTAAATGCCAATACAACCCGAGTTAGTTTCCATATAAGTGATTCAAGATTAAAACCTTGATACACCTTTCGGAAGACTTAGAGTCTAATGAATATTTATGGAACTTAAAACTGATACGGATAAAAATGTTTTATCCATAAAGCTCGACTTGTTGAAATAACAAGTTCAAGAGTTGACTACGATGAGGTTGTTTTCATCGTAGCGATGCTTAAAGTCGGTTCGGGTTGAACTAGCAATTAATACATATTTCAATCATGAGATATGAAACATGGATGATAAAAGGATTTCCATCTGATGGAAATGAAAGCTAGGACTTGTATATGATACAGTCCAAAGTAATTTGTCGATCCAGAGGATGCTAGTAGGTATGCAAACTTCAGAGTTCCAGCAATGGACAGAAGAGAGCAAAATGGAGTTGGAATCTTCGTGTTTTGATGAAATGGTCAAAGGGGTTTTGACTTCATCAATGAGTAAACGAAGATGCTTGTAATTCAAGAAAGTAAGTGGGAGCGTAATAATATTTCTAAAAACCTTATGTGCTTGGCACATTGGTAATTGGAAATAAATTTCTTGACACAAATTAGGACTTCGTTTGAAAATAGTTTTTCGATGAAGTGCTTAGGCTAAATAGCCTCAATATTAGGCATGATGATCTATGGAGATAGATTTACCTAATGGGGCTAAGCAATGAATACATATTGACAAGATGCTAAAACCTTTTAGCATTTAAAACGCCAAGGAGTGATTCTTGCCAAAGTCACATGGAAAGAGTTTTTGCAAGACTCGGTGTCCCAAAACACTGATGAGTAAAATACATGATGCAGATTCCACACACTTTTGTGTTTGGATTAATCATGTATTCCATGGTATGTAAAACAACCAGATATGTCCGATACTCCCAAGGTGTTGCGAGTATGGATACCAAAGTGATCAAATTACTGATCATGGGACAACAGTGAAAGATGTCACACAGTACTAGAGTAAGTACTGATGACATGGTTTTCTCGCAAGCAGAGATCATGAAGAGTTCGTTGTAAAATGTTACGTCGATACAATCTTCATCTTTTCTCCATGCGATTTTCGATTTAAATTAAGGGTTTTGTGTAACACACAATGTGGTGGCACAGTTAGTTGGAATTTGTTCAAACTAGTTACTGTGGCGAATTCTATAACAAGGGCTAAGTATGTTGACGCTTTAGAAGCGACAAAGAAGATGTTGAATCATATAGTTCATTCATGAACTTAGTATAGTTCCAAGATGGCTTTTGACAATGGGACACTACTGCAGGTACTTGCTCCATAACTCAGTCTGAGGAATCCAGGTTTGACCTGTGATTCACATACATACAAAGCCAAGTCCACACAAAATATGAATTTTGTGAAAACGCAAGGACATGCAAAGATACACACGGAACTGAAGTCGTCAGATCCATTGGACATCAGGCTATACCACAAGCGAAGCATATTTACACCGGTGTGCCACAGGTGTGAAGTGCATTAGCATAAGCTAGATTATTGTCTCTAGTGCAAGTGGGAGTCTGTAGGAGATATGCCCTAGAGGCAATAATAAATGTTATTGATTATCTCCCTGTTCATAATTATGTTTATGTTCCATGCTATAACTGCTGTGGTTCCCGAGCCCGTATATCCATAAAGGCTCTGGGGAGAACCCATATGCACGTGTGGAATAATAAACGATAAAATGTATTCCTAGTCATGCCTCTAAGACTAGCTCAAGTGTTGCATGATGATTATGTTTTCCCAATCATGGGCATGTCTATGCCAAGCAACTTTGAGGGCACAATGTCAGGAAGGACATTTGTGTTGAATCGACCCGAATTGATGTTATGCTATGAGATACATTCGTCACAAGTTTATGGTACATAACACAGAGATGGTTAACGTTTGCATGATTCCTTAGACCATGAGAGTATCGAGTTTCTTCATGCTTGCTTCATGAACTTTGGGGTTTGTTAAACGTCATCCGTAAATGGGTGGCTATTACGGCGGCTTACGGGTTCATGGAAAAGTGTGTCAAGTAACTTGATAGCTCAAGATTGGGATTTGCTCCTCCAACGATGGAGAGATATCTCTGGGCCCTCTCGGTGTTACGGTATCCATCATCGTCTGGCCAGACACTTTGTGATTTGATCACGGGGATGCCGGAACACGATAACGAGAAAAGAGAACAATACCGGTAACGAGGTAACTAGCATAGTGGACAAGTTGTTGATCCACGGGAATGCCAACATGTCTCACCTCGGGTATTTGTAACATATCGCGAAGCAACAGGAATAGCACACGGCAACTGGAGGTTCACTCGAATATTTATTCGTGTGGGTATAGGGGTCAATATGGGTGTCCACGGCTCCGATGTTGATCATTGATCGGAAGGGGTTCCGGGTCATGTCTATACTTCACCGAACCTATAGGGTCACACGCTTAAGGGTCATCTATCTGCTGACTACTAGACAGGGAGTCTGAGAGAAAATCACCGAAAAAGTTTCGGACACCGAAAAGTTTCGGACAGCGGAATCGTACCGCTGAGAGAGGTCATCGGATAAGTTTCGATGATACCGAAAAGTTGTTTCGGGATACACCATTAAGTCAAATTGGTTTCGGCACATGCCTGATAATTCTTGGAGGATGCCAGAATCATTCTGGAAGCTTTTTGGAATTTTCTGAGATAAAAACCGGAAATGTTCCGGAGCTGCCGGAGCCACTTCAGATGCGTTTCGCAGATGAAAATCACTAAAACCGGAATTGTTTCGGAACGCGTTGAAAATCATTTTAGTGGGTATTGGAAATGTTCTTAGCCCACATAAATATTTTCAGTTCGATCAGACGCTGAAAAATGTCGTCGTGAATAGTGAAAATCAGCTTTATGGTTACTTTATGGAAAGCCACCTTTTGGGGCTTTGCTCCAAAAGATCTTGGGGATGACATGGATGGATAGGAGCCATTTTTTGGGCCCCTCATGGGGGTGTGGCCGGCCACATGGGGTATCCCCCCTTGGGGACCCTCTTGTTCCTTGGTTTCACTCCTAGGTCCTTGTGGAAGGACTTCATTCATGTGCATTTTGGGTTTTTTGTGAAACTACCCTACCCCCTTGGGATTTCCTATAAATAGAGGTGGAGGGGCAGCCCTCCACACTCATCCCTTGCTCTCATACACATGCCATGCATTATCTGGCTTCTTCTCTCCCTCCCACGAAAAGAGTTTCGTAGAGCCGTAAGGCTGTCTGGGTTCCGGCAGGAACTAGTTCTGGACGGCGAAGCCCTGCCGGATAGATGACACCGTATGTGTGCAACTCTGTAGAGAGATCGTAGTTTCGGTCTTAGTTCGTGAGTGCCTCCCAAAGGGCTGTCCGTGTGACCGTTCGAGTTTCGAAGGTCCTCCCGGAGGGCTGTCCGAGTGACCGTTCGAGTTTCGAAGGTCCTCCCGAAGGGCTGTCCGCGACACCGTTCGGGGGGCTGTTCGACCGCCTCCCGGAGGGCTGTCTGAGGAGCAGATGAGGGTATACATCCTCGCGGTTGGGAGGTTGTAAATCCTAGCTGCGGGGATCTGCACCGCCGATCGTCATCGACTCTACTTCCCGCTGCGCTACGAGTCGGTAACGAAAAAGATCAAACCATGTATGCAGTCTCCATAGTGGTCCTGGGCTGGTGCGTAGGTCGGAAATTTTTTGTTTTCTGTCGCGTTCCCCTACAACCATTTCTAAGAGAGTCTACTCCCTCCATAATGTTTTGCCAAGTAAAAGAGGAGCCCTTCTATAAAATTGCTTTCATCAAATCACTATCTGGGAAGTACTTGGCTTGTAAGATTGTGGCACATAGGGAATCAACATTATGAATGAGACGACAAGCTTGTCTGGCTAACAAAGCCAGATTAAAATAGTGTATGTCTCGAAAACCCATTCCTCCTTGGCCTTTCGGAACACACATCTTCCACCACGCCATCCAATGCATCCTTTTCTGGTTGTCCTCGTCATCCCACCAAAAAAGCGACATCGCGTCAAATGATTCCTTTACAATTTTTTTTAGGAATTTTAAAGACGGACATGGCATAAGTTCGAATAGCTTGAACAACATATTTGAGCAAAAATTCTTTCCTCCATTAGATTTTTTTCTTTCCATCCACTAATTTTCATAATAATTCAACCAATCAGGAACTGAAAACAATAATGTTTGTCCATACCCACATTGGCAGGTAAACCCAAATATTTGTCATTGAGTGCTTCAGTCATAATATTGAAAATAGTACAAATTTGCACCTTGTTTTCCACTTTTATATTGGGGCTGAAGAATATGCTAGATTTTTCGACACTCACCATTTGCCCCGAGGCAGCACAATAAGAATTTAGAACTGATCTCAAAGCCTCCGCATTCATGGCATTTGCTTGCATAAAGATCAAAGAATCATCGGCAAAGAGGAGATTGGAAACAGAAGGGGCTTATCTTGTAACCTTAATACCGGAAATATTGCCCATCTCGTCTGCGTTTGCTAAGAGGGCACTTAAGCACTCGGCATTTTTACCCCTAGTTTCTGAAAATCCTCATTCCTGCCCAAACCACTTTGCTTCTCTTATGCTTTCGCCCTTTGACTGTTTGACCATCACTTTGAAAATTCATATTAATACTAACTCGAAAAAATGCGAATAAGATATCAAAATGTTTAGAAAAACATCAACTATATGTGCATGTGATTTGCACTCATGAAAAAATGTTGCGAAGTCCCCATCTCAGTTTGAGCCCATATGATCTCAACACGAAATGTAAAATCTGAAGAAAATGAAAAACAATTGAAAAAATTCTTCAATTGTTTTGTGGCAAACATTGGCCAATGTTTAGAGTGGTTACCAAGTTTCATCAGTGAATGACATTCATGTAAATCGTGGCGAAAAAACAAAATTAGCACTCCAAAATGCTTTTGGTTTGGTGCATAAATTTTGTTTTTTTTCACCATGACATCCACTAATGTCATTCCCATACTAAAATTGTCAAGACCTAAAAAAATTGGTCATTGTTTGCCACCAATTTGTTTTTAGAATTTTTAGATTTGTTTTCATTTCTTTGGATTTGACTGTTCATTCTGAGATCATAGGAGCTCATTCTGAGATGAGGACCTTCGAACACATTTGTCATGAATGCAAATGACATGCACATATAGGTGATGTTGTTATGAACATTTTGATATCTTATTCACATTTTTCGGAGTTAGTATGAATTTGTTATGATTTTTTCAAAGTGACGGTCAAATGCTCAAAGGGCAAAAGCATAAGACGAGCAAACTGGTTTGGGTAGGAACGAGGGTTTTCAGAAACTAGGGGTAAACTTACCGAGGGGGACACAACTAAGGGCACAGAATTAATTATCCCATTTTTTTTGAAAAACATCAATAACTTTATGAATTAGAAACAATTGTTACATCGTCTATTAGAAGGGGTACAATATTTCTCATTGGCTCCTTGAACCAATCCCTTGTCATCGAACTTTTTGCTAATCTAGCGAGCTCATGAGCTACTTTATTCGCTTACAATGTTCAAACCTAGTAAGAGGAAAATCACAAGCCAAAAAATAGCAATCATAAAAAACTGCTGCTGCTGCTCGTGCAGAATGACCTTCGTTGTTCATTGTGTCAATGAATTATATGTTGTCGGAATTAATAAGGAGACGATTGCAGCCCGCCTTTCACGCCAATAATAATCCAAACCTCGCGCCAACGCTTCCGCTATCAGAACATCCGCGCACCATTCTATCTTCTAATTTGTGCCAACGATGAAATTTCCTTTGCCATCCCTAAGAACAGGCCCCAGTGCCCCTTAGCAGGTCGTGATCAAAAGAAGCATCCACATTCAATTTGACGAACCCCATGAAGGAGGTCTGCTCCATCCTTCATTTTTCCTATTTGCATTAGGTGAGTGGGCATTTACATAGTTTGCCGTTAGAACACGAATCCCCATTGAGGTTTGGTACGCCTCTTGAGACTTCCCATCGTGAGTCAAATTCCGTCTATTCCACCATAAATACCATGCGGCTATAGCAATGAGCTCCCATGCCTTCTGGGGGCCCAATATAGATAGTTGTTGATCTGTCAGGAGGAGTAAAAATTCAAGAACTGCCTCTCCCGCACGATCAACAACACAAGCATTTTTAACCGCTTCATACATCCTCAACTTATCCCACACCTCTGTAGCCTTTTGGCACAGAAGCAACACGTATTTTGTATCCTCTGGCCCATTCGAGCATGATGGGCAAATGGGCAAAGTTTTCATGTGTCTATTGGCCAACATAACACGGACGGGAGGGTCCCATGTAACATACGCCAGATAAAGATTTTTACCTTCGTCAGACGAGCTAATTTCCATATCTTACCCCATATAGGATTGACCTTACTTCTGCCCATACCGTTTGTGTATCCCAATTTCTCCTGTGTTGCTTATTCCATTCCTCCAAATAAGCTGATTGAACAGTGAACAAACCATTTTTTGTATAGCTCCTAGCAATGAAATCCGGCATATTATGCGTAGGGAGAGGGATCGTCAGGACTCGCTGGGCATCAATTTGCCACAATGTCTGTCTCACCAAATCTTCATCCCAAACATTCATGTCTGGATCAATAAAATCAACAACTTTTATAAGAAGATGCCCTCGTCTAGGGGTAATAATTTTTCTATTTGCACTACTCGAGATCCATGAATCTCCCCATATATCAATATTTTGCCCATTCCCAACTCGCCATATATAACCATTTGTATGAGAGTCTACTCCCCCTATATATTGATTTGTCAAGTAAAAGAGGAGCCCTTCTTTAAAATTGCTTTCATCAAATCACTATCTGGGAAGTACTTGGCTTTTAAGATTGTGGCACATAGGGAATCAACATTATCAATGAGACGACAAGCTTGTCTGGCTAACATAGCCAGATTAAAATAGTGTATGTCTCGAAAACCCATTCCTCCTTGGCCTTTCGGAACACACATCTTCCACGACGCAATCCAATGCATCCTTTTGTGGTTGTCCTCGTCATCCCACCAAAAATGCAACATCACATCAAATGATTCCTTTACAAATTTTTTAGGAATTTTAAAGACAGGCATGGCATAAGTTGGAATAGCTTGAACAACATATTTGAGCAAAAATTCATTTCCTCGAGTTGATAATTTTTTTCTTTCCATCCACTAATTTTAATAATAAGTCGACCAATTAGGAACTGAAAACAATCACTTTTGTCCATACCCACATTGGCAGGTAAACCCAAATATTTGTCATTGAGTTCTTCAGTCATAATATTCAAAATAGTACAAATTTGCACCTTGTTTTCCACTTTTATATTTGGGCTAAAGAATATGCTAGATTTTTCAACACTCACCATTTTCCCCGAGGCAGCACAATACGAATTCAGAACTGATCTCAAAGCCTCCGCATTCATGGCATTTGCTCGCATAAAGATCAAAGAATCATCGGCAAAGGGGAGATTGGAAACAGAAGGGGTTTATCTTGTAACCTTAATACCGGAAATATTGCCCATCTCGTGCGTTTGCTAAGAGGGCAGTTAAGCTCTTCGTACATAACATGGACAAATAAGGAGATAGAGGATCCTGCCTCAGTCTTCTAGTAGGTTAAAAACCCTCCGTATATTCCACATTATAACGAACCCGATACTCCATAGAGGAAGCACATTGCATAATTAGGTTCACCCAATTCTCTTGGAAACCCAGTTTAAAAAAAGATCCTTTAAAAAAGACCATTCCACTCGATGATATGCTTTGCGCATGTCTAGTTTGGTTGCACACAACCTTGTTCACCCGCCATTTTATTTTTTATTGTGTGGAAACACTCTATGCCACTAAAATATTGTCTGCAATCATTCTTCCACGGACAAAAGCACTCTAAGTTGGGCTTATAATATGTGATAGAACTATCTTCAATCGAGCTGCAATCATTTTTGAAATAACCTTATGCACCACATTGCACAACCTGATTGGTCTAAATTGTGTTACCTTTTCCGGAGAGTTAACCTTCACGATCATTACAATTGTAGTATCATTCCATCCTGCCGGTATAGAAGATGTATTCACCGCCTGGAGGACCTCCTCTCTCAGATCTTCTCCCAACATAGACCAAAATATCTTGTAAAAATAGCATGCAGGCCATCTATCCCCGACGCTTTTAAATCACCAATATCAAAAAGGGCCTTACAAACTTCCTCTGCCATATATGGGGCCATAAAAGCATTATTCATATCATTTGTCACTTTCCTTTTGATAAGAGATAGAACTTCCAGATTCGGTTGGGAGATTTCTGATGTAAATACCCTCTAATGTGATCCTTCATTTCCATATCTTGCACCCAAATCCCATTGTCACCAAGTAATTTTTTAATTTATTTCTTTTTTTACTGGCTGTTACCGAATTATGAAAAAAGAAGTGTTACGGTCCCCATGCAATAGCCAGTTTGCATGACCATGTTGGATCCAGTAAATCTCCTCTTGTTTCAAAAAAAATCAATAAGGACAAGAATCTCCTTTTGTCGCGCTAGGGAATCCGTACTCATAGGTCCTCAGTGTAGCTTTTCTAATTCTTTCTTTAATTTATCAATTCTTTTTTGGTCCTTTCAGAGTATTATGGTCCCAACTATGCAGATCCGCCTGTATGGCCGTGTATGCTCAGCGAGAGATGGCCGAATACCCCTCATCTTTGCTTTTTCCCATGTTGAACATACAGTTTCTCCGACTGTCTCTTCCTTAAGCCATCAAGCTTCAAATTGTTTCACTTGTCCCATTGGGCGATTAAAAATATTGCCATCAAAATATTTGGTATCCAGGACAAGGGGACGATGATCAGAGTGAACAGGTTCCTTGTTTATGTTCGCAGCCCGAGGGAATTTATTTGCCCATTCCACATTGCAAACCGCTTGGTCAAGTCTCTCCCTAGTTTCACCTCTCCTCCAGGTGAAAGGCTCACCAATACATCCCATTTCCTCGAGGCCGCACTCCCCTAAAAAATTACAAAAATCTCTCATCATAGCATTAGGTCTCGCATTTCCGCCTTCCTTTTCCGTTGAAAACAAAATTTCATTAAAATGTCCTAAGACCACCCAGGGGTGATTACCCTTATTGTGTAAGTTTCGAATATTATCCCAAGACAAGTTATGCTCACTCCAAGACGGATGACCATAAAAACCTATAAACTGCCACTGTATAGTATCTTCATTCATAAAAAGGATATCAATGAAATGAGGCGACACCTAGTTTTAAATAACTTTATTCATCTTATGATAAAACAAGACTAGGCCACCGGCCTGACCATCACTCTCCTCTACAATCATCGAATCAAAATATAACAAACGACCCAGCTCATGAGCTTTACCTTCATTCAAGTGAGACTCTGAAAGAAAAATCAAATCCGCTTTGATATGCCCTTGGAGCTCCAAGAGCTGGCGAGCTGCTGTGGGGGATTGCATACCACGGAACTTCCAGCCTAGGATCTTCATTTGGCCTGGTGGACCTCTTCCTCGGAGGCCGCTGCTGCGCCATCATCTTCAATAGATTCCCTTCTCTGTTGCATGTAGGCTTCCTCCTCCTCTATTTCCTTTACTACATGTGTGATAACCCCATCCACATCCTTCGCAGATTCTACCCTATCCATACATCTTCGCTTTGAGGAAGCACTCACCTCACTATACAACATGTGTTTCGTAGCTATGAATCTCGTTCTCAAAAGAAAAGTGTAAATCGCTACCTGTAGGTGGGGCACCAAAGGAATTTCCCCTTTTTACCTATTATTTCCTTATGTGCGCTCTCTGATCTCTCACACCCTCCCTTCTTTCTACTTTTCCCCTCCTTCCTCTTAGGCTGGCCCTGATTGGGATTTTTTCAGCAGTAAAAAAACACCGCAGTGTCATTTGCTATGGCCTGATCAGCCAGCCTAGTAGAAACAACCCCTGACAAGGTCTCCAGCACTCATGGCTTGAACATCAGCTGGTTTTGGTAGGAAGTAGCTACAACCATAGTAGGGGCAAGGCCAACCACACCCATCGGATGGATCCTCTGGCCCTCCTGGCCAGTAGGATATCCCTGGTGACTGGTAGCGGCAATTAGTGCCTATGAGCGGTTGAAAACTTCTAGGTGCGGCAACTTTTGGCCCTCCTTGCCATGAATCACACGCTGGAGGGTGCGACCCGCATCCTCCAGCCCTTGGCCCTCCTGGCCAAGGTCAGCAGGGGCCCTGGAGCCAAAGTGTAGTCCTCCTGACCGGTGACAGCACCTGGGGGAGCCGTCGTAGGAGCCGACAGTACCCGGCCCTCCTGGCCGATTACAGCGTCTAGGGGAGACAACATAGGAGCCATCAATGCCTGGCCCTCGTGGCCGGTGACAATGCCTGGGGGAGCCATTGTCTGTGACGCCCGACTTAACCGTGCACTAGTCATACACACAAATGCGCGCGATCAAGATCAGAGACTAAGGGGAAGATACCACAACACAACTCTAAACACAAATTAAAATAATACAAGCTTTATATTTCAAGCCAGGGGCCTCGAGGACTCCAATACATAAGCTCGAGTACACAAGAGTCAGCAGAAGCAACAATATCGAAGTACATACATAAGTAAACAAGTTTGCCTTAAGAAGGATAGCAAAACAAAGGCAACATGGATCGAAAAGGCGCAGGCCTCCTGCATGGGAGCCAGCTATCTACTCCTGGCCGTCGGCGGTCTCCATGTAGTAGTAGGCTCTGTCGGGGTAGTATTAGTCGTCAGCGGGATCAGCTGGCTCCTGGACTCCGTCCTCTGAACACAATAATCAGGTATGGGGGAAAAGAGGTAGTAAAGCAACCGTGAGTTCTCATCCAAAGTACTCGCAAGACTTACATCAGATCTATACTAAGTATGCATCAGTATCAAGGAATGGGGCTATATCTTTGGACTAAACTGCGGAAATGCCAGAAGAGAAGGGAAGGCATAGCCTATCGAAGACTAGCATCTTGAAGCATCTTGTAGCATTATAAGAGTGCATATTAGCATAATATAAGTAGCAAGTATGTTATATTATCGCCCAGAGATCCTTCCTCGACTCCCTGCAAGAAAGCAATCAAGGAGCCATCATATCCATTATTATCTCCAGCATCTGATGTCTACTACACAACCTTCTTCTTGTAGACGTTGTTGGGCCTCCAAGTGCAGAGGTTTGTAGGACAGTAGCAAATTTCCCTCAAGTGGATGACCTAAGGTTTACCAATCCATGGGAGGCGTAGGTTGAGGATGGTCTCTCTCAAACAACCCTGCAACCCAATAACAAAGAGTCTCTTGTGTCCCCAACACACCCAATACAAGGGTAAATTGTATAGGTGCACTAGTTCGGCGAAGAGATGGTGATACAAGTGCAATATGGATGGTAGATATAGGTTTTTGTAATCTGAAAATATAAAAACAGCAAGGTGACAAGCGATAAAAATGAGCGTAAATGGTATTGCAATGCTAGGAAACAAGGCCTAGGGTTCATACTTTCACTAGTGCAAGTTCTGTCAACAATAATAACATAATTGGATCATATAACTATCCCTCAACATGCAACAAAGAGTCACTCCAAAGTCACTAATAGCAGAGAACAAACGAAGAGATTATTGTAGGGTACGAAACCACCTCAAACTTATCCTTTCTGATCGATCTATTCAAGAGTCCGTAGTAAATTAACACGAAGCTATTCTTTCCGCCCGCTCTATCATAGAGTTCGTACTAGAATAACACCTTAAGACACAAATCAACCAAAACCCTAATGTCACCTAGAAACTCCAATGTCACCTTAAGTATCCGTAGGTATGATTATACGATATGCATCACACAATCTCAGATTCATCTATTCAACCAACACAAAGAACTTCAAAGAGTGCCCCAAAGTTTCTACCGAAGAGTCAAGACAAAAACGTGTGCCAACCCCTATGCATAAGTTCACAAGGTCACTGAACCCGCAAGTTGATCACCAAAACATACATCAAGTAGATCACGTGAATATCCCATTGTCACCACAGATAAGCACATGCAAGATATACATCAAGTGTTCTCAAATCCTTAAAGACTCAATCCGATAAGATAACTTCAAAGGGAAAACTCAATCCATTACAAGAGAGTAGAGGGGGAGAAACATCATAAGATCCAACTATAATAGCAAAGCTCGCGATACATCAAAATCGTGCCGAATCAAGAACACGAGAGAGAGAGAGAGAGAGAGAGATCAAACACATAGCTACTGGTACATACCCTCAGCCCCGAGGGTGAACTACTCCCTCCTCGTCATGGAGAGCGTCGGGATGATGAAGATGGCCACCGGTGAGGGATCCCCCCTCCGGCAGGGTGCCGGAACAGGGTCCCGATTGGTTTTTGTGGCTACAGAGGCTTGCGGCGGCGGAACTCCCGATCTAGGTTTCTTTTTGGAGGTTCCTGTATATAGAAGAGGTGTTGGCGTCGGGAACAAGTCAGGAGGGTCCCCGAGGCAGCCACGAGGTAGGGGGCACGCCCCCACCCTCGTGGTGGCCTCGGGACTCCCCTGGTCCATCTCCGATGCTCCGTGGGCTTCTTCTGGTCCAAAAATAAGTTTCGTGAAGTTTCAGGTCAATTGGACTCCGTTTGGTTTTCCTTTTCTGCGATACTCAAAAACAAGGAAAAAAACAAAAACTGGCACTGGGCTCTAGGTTACTAGGTTAGTCCCAAAAATCATATAAAATAGCATATAAATGCATATAAAACATCCTAGATGGATAATATAATAGCATGGAGCTATCAAAAACTATAGATACGTTGGAGACGTATCAGCATCCCCAAGCTTAATTCCTGCTCGTCCACGAGTAGGTAAATGATAAAAACGAAATTTTTGATGTGAAATGCTACCTAACATAATTTCCAATGTAATTCTCTTTATTCAAACAAGAATATTCAGATCCATAAGATTCAAAACAAAAGTTTAATATTGACATGAAAACAATAATACTTCAAGCATACTAACAAAGCAATCATGTCTTCTCAAAATAACATGGCCAAAGCAAGCTATCCCTACAAAATCATATAGTCTGGCTATGCTCTATCTTCATCACACAAAGTATTTAAATCATGCACAACCCCGATGACAAGCCAAGAAATCGTTCATACTTTTTATGTTCTCAAACTTTTTCAATTTTCACGCAATACATGAGCGTGAGCCATGGACATAGCACTATATGTGGAATAGAATGGTGGTTGTGGAGAAGACAAAAAGGAGAAGATAGTCTCACATCAACTAGGCGTATCAACGGGCTATGGAGATGCCCATCAATAGATATCAATGTAAGTGAGTAGGGATTGCCATGCAACGGATGCACTAGAGCTATAAGTGTATGAAAGCTCAACAAAAGAAACTAAGTGGGTGTGCATCCAACTTGCTTGCTCACGAAGACCTAGGGCATTTTGAGGAAGCCCATCATTGGAATATACAATCCAAGTTCTATAATGTAAAATTCCCACTAGTATATGAAAGTGATAACATAAGAGACTTTCTATCATGAAGATCATGGTGCTAGTTTGAAGCACAAGTGTGGTAAAAGGATAGTAGCATTGTCCCTTCTCTCCTTTTCTCTCATTTTTTTCAATTTTTTTATTTGGGCCTTTTTTATGGCCTCTTTTTTATCGTCCGGAGTCTCATCCCGACTTGTGGGGGAATCATAGTCTCCATCATCCTTTCCTCACTAGGACAATGCTCTAATAATGATGATCATCACACTTTTATTTACTTACAACTCATGAATTACAACTCGATACTTAGAACAAAATATGACTCTATATGAAGCCTCCGGCGGTGTGCCGGGATGTGCAATGAATCAAGAGTGACATGTATGAAAGAATTATGAAGGTGGCTTTGCCACAAATACGATGTCAACTACATGATCATGCAAAGCAATATGACAATGATGGAGCGTGTCATAATAAACGGAACGATGGAAAGTTGCATGGCAATATATCTCGGAATGGCTATGGAAATGCCATAATAGGTAGGTATGGTGACTGAGAGAGTCCTGGACTATGGGGTCCCCGAGCGTCCGGCCTGTTAACCATGGGCCGGACTGATGGGCTGTGAAGATACGAAGACCGAAGATTGCACCCGTGTCCGGATAGGACTCTCCTTGGCGTGGAAGGCAAGCTTGGCGATCGAACGTGTAGATTCCTTCCTCTGTAACCGACCTTGTGTAACCCTAGGTCTCTCCGGTGTCTATATAAACCGGAGAGCTTAGTCCGGATAGGACGAGATTCATTATCATAGTCATACAAGCTAGACCTCTAGGGTTTAGCCATACGATCTCGTGGTAGATCAACTCTTGTAATACTCATATTCATCATGATCAATCAAGCAGGAAATAGGGTATTACCTCCATAGAGAGGGCCCGAACCTGGGCAAACATCGTGTCCCCTGTCTCCTGTTACCATCAACCTTAGACGCACAGTTCGGGACCCCCTACCCGAGATCCGCCGGTTTTGACACCGACATTGGTGCTTTCATTGAGAGTTCCACTGTGCCGTCCCCAAAAAGGTTTCGATGGCCCCTTTAATCGTCAACAATGATGCTGTCCAAGGAGGAACCTTCCTCCCCGGACAGATCATCGTGTTCGTCGGCTTCACACTGCGGGCTTACTCTCTTGGCCATCTGGAGCAGATCGATAGCTACGCCCCTGGCCATCAGGTCAGATTTGGGAGCTTGAACTACGTCACGGACATCCATGGAGACTTGATCTTCGCCAGATTCGAGACCGCGGCGACTGCTCCTGGTCACCTCTATGAACATGGCCTAAATCTGTCATCGGACCGCTTTCAGGAGATAGCTCTTGTAACTGCTCCGGCCTTGGATCCGGAGCATACTGCGCCATCCAAGGACGGGAAGCTCAACCCCGCCATGGAGGCCACGGATCCCACGGCATTGGAGCCGCACATGGACCTAAACTCATGGGACATCTGCGTTACCGGAACTCCGGACTCGTCTCCGGTCATAAGTTCCGAACCATATGAGCCCGCGGACGCCGAACTTGATCGTTTATCGATCTTCGAATTCGGCGTCGCAGACATCTTTTAGCATTCACCTTTGGGCGATGTGCTAAACTCATTAAAAAACCTGTCCTTGGCAGGGGACTCACAGCCGAACTATGTTCGGTCCGAGCTAGGGGCTGATGATGGAGAATCTTGCTTCCCACCCGCCACCCACTTTATAGCCACAGTCGAAGAAGTAACCGACATGCTTGACTACGGCTCCGAAGACATCGACGGTATGGACGACGATGCCGACGAGGAGCAGGGCCAAAATCCGCCATTTACTGGACGATGGACGGCCACTTCCTCATACGACGCATACATGGTTGATATGCCCAAAAATAACAGCAGCGACGACAAGGAAAACCCAACGATGGAGGACCCTCCTAAGGCACAACCAAAACACCGGCGTCAGCGGCGCCGCTCTAAATCGCGCCGCAGCAGAGACAGCAACACCCTCACAGGAAATGACATCACTCCAGATAGCGCCAAAGATACAGAGGAACCCAATGAACAAACTGCCGAACGAGACAATCGGGAAGATGGGCAAGTCAGCCCTGACGAACAGGCTAGGGAAGAAGACTCGGAGGACGGTAGTTACCATCCGCCCTCCGAGGAGGAGGTGAGCCTTGGTAATGAAGACTTCATCGTGCCTGAGGAACCTCTCGTGCAGGAGCGCTTTAAGCTTCAGCTAATAGCCACCGCGAGGAGCCTGAAAAAGAAGCAGCAGCAGCTTCAAGCTGATCAAGACCTGCTCAATGACAGATGGACCGATGTCCTGGCAGCAGAGGAATACGGCCTTAAACGCCCAGCCAAAAGTGACCCAAAGCGCAAACTGCTACCTCAGTTCGATGATGACGCGCCAGAGCCCGCACCAGCATCACACAATGCGGTTGATCGGCCACGGCGCGGCCGGGATAAAACGGCAACCCGAGCCGAAAAACATACTGTTCCACCTCGCCGTAAAGGCAGGGATAAGACAGCTCGGGGGTATACATAGGACCTTCGTCAAGACCTAGATAGTAGAGCAGGACATACAAGATTGATCTACGAATCGCGAGGACGTGCCTTGACACGCGACGACGGCTACCTATTCGGAAGTGACAAACCTAGTCACGCCCGGGCCGATAACCATAGACGGACTCCATCGGAGCTACGTCGCGACGCGGCTCGATATAGAGGCGCCACACACCCTCTTTGCTTCACTGATGAAGTAATGGACCATGAATTCCTCGAAGGGTTCAAACCCGTCAATATTGAATCATACGACAGAACAACCGATCCCGCGGTATGGATCGAGGATTTTATTCTCCACATTCACATGGCCCGTGAAGATGACCTCCATGCTATCAAATACCTCCCACTAAAGCTCAAAGGGCCAGCTCGGCATTGGCTTAACAGCCTGCCTGAAAATTCC
This sequence comes from Triticum aestivum, assembly GCF_018294505.1. Lineage (NCBI taxonomy): Eukaryota > Viridiplantae > Streptophyta > Magnoliopsida > Poales > Poaceae > Triticum > Triticum aestivum. Next base: position 313,115,636 of record NC_057805.1, on the reverse strand, counting down.
ATCGGCAGCTGGGAGGACTTGGAGGAAGCCTTTCTTGACAACTTCCAAGGAACATATGTCCGGCCACCAGACGTTGATGACTTAAGTCACATAGTCCAACAGCCTGGAGAGTCAGCCAGAAAATACTGGACTAGATTCCTACCTAAAAAGAACCAGATCGTTGACTGTCCGGATGCCGAAGCCCTAGTAGCCTTTAAGCACAACATCCGTGACGAATGGCTCGCCCGCCACGTCGGCCAAGAAAAACCAAAATCCATGGCAGCCCTCACGGCACTCATGACCCGCTTTTGCGCTGGTGAGGATAGTTGGCTGGCCCCTAGCAAAAACACAGCCAACGAGGCAGGCCCCTCTGAGGTCAAGAACAGCAACGGCAAGCTCCGACGCAGCAGACACAAACACCGAAGCAATGGCGACAACACCGATGACACTGCTGTCAACGTCGGATTTAGCGGCTCCAAGTCCGGTCAACGGAAAAAAGCCGTATATAAGGAACAATTATGGACCATCCGGCTTGGACTGCATACTCGACCGTCCGTGCCAAATCCATGGCACCCCAGACAAACCAGCCAACCATACCAACAGAGATTGCTGGGTTTTCAAGCAAGCCGGCAAGTTAAATGCCGAGACCAAGAAAAAGGGATCGCAGAGCAAGGACGATGACGAGGAACCCCGATAGACAAACACAGGGGGAAAGAAGAAGTTTCCCCCTCAGGTCAAAACGGTGAACATGATATATGCTACACACATCCCTAAAAGGGAGCGCATGCGCGCACTAAGGGACGTTTATGCGATAGAGCCAGTCGCCCCAAAATTCAACCCATGGTCATGGTGCCGGATCACTTTTGATCGTTAGGATCATCCGACCGGTATCTGGCATGGCAGATCAGCCACACTAGTCCTGGACCCAATCATTGACGGATTCCACCTAACGCGAGTCCTCATGGACGGCGGCAACAGCCTCAATCTGCTCTATCAGGATACAGTGCGCAAAATGGGCATTAACCCATCAAGGATCAAGCCCACACGGACTACCTTTAAAGGAGTCATACCAGGTGTAGAGGCCCACTATACGGGCTCAATCACACTAGAGGTAGTCTTCGGGTCTCCGGACAACTTCCGAAGCGAGGAAGTAATCCTCGATATCGTCCCCTTTCGCAGTGGCTATCACGCACTGCTTGGACGAACCGCATTTGCTCGATTCAATGTGATACCTCACTATGCTTATCTTAAGCTCAAGATGCCCGGTCCACGTGGCATTATAACGGTCAATGGAAACATGGAACGCTCCCTCCGTACAGAGGAGCACACCCCGCCCTAGCAGCAGAAGTACAGAGCGGCCATTTCAAGCAGAACCGTAATCCGGCTGTCGAGCCCCTGGACACCGTTAAAAGAGTCCGGACTATGCTGCAATAGGACATCTCGGCTCGTCAAGAGCTCGATTAGCAATTCGGCCTCCGTCCCAGCCCCGATCAAGTAGTGGCATTCGTACCATGCGTACATAATTACGCACTCGAAATTCCATGGGCATCGACGGAAGCACAGCTAGTTTGTGATCCATAGTTCGGCTCGACTGATCCCGGACACACGTATACTTCCACCATTTCCTTTTTCCTTTTTCAGACTTTCTTTTACATAAGCCTTCTTCGACGGCCGGATTACTGGCCCTGTCAAAGAATGAAATACACCAAGGAAGCAAGGAGCTTTGACGTACAAGGGAGGCCCCAGGTGGTCTCTGCTAACGATCGATATACCTGTTTTACATACCCGCACGCAGCTTGCTCTTGGTCATGGCATGTTAAATAGCCTTACTCACTTATTGCATTACTTGCACAAGTATGCCTCGACATATTAATCAAATCACAAGGGAAATTAATTGGTAGTGTCAGCTTATTACCTTTTTTTCCTTGCCTTTGTATTTATTACTCACCGCACTCGTACACCCTGGTACGTATTACTTCGCCAGGGGCTTCATGACGCCCCGCAATGCGGCAAGAAAGTCCGAACATTTTTACAGCATGGTTCGGCACCCCGAACTTATAACATTATATGCATCAGCTCCGAATCATGTCTTTGGTCAATAGTTGGGTTGCCTGGCTCTTGTGCTTACTACCTTACGTTCCGCTATATCGGCTAGGGTAGTAAAGGGAGAACTACTGCGATTGTGCCCTGGTTCTTCCGGACGAGCACCTCAGTAGAGAAAGCCGAAAACTGACTGTCAGCTGTTCGAGAGGTTTCAAATCCTTAGAGATTTTTGCCGCTTTATGCGAGGAATCGGTTTCTATCCGATCAGGCGTGTATAGCACCCCTGGTTTGGCCTTCCGAATACTAGGGGCTTCGCCAAAATTCTCATTGTCAAACTCCTATGGCTAAGTGAGGGCGATAAAAGCCGTATAGTCTGATTGCCTTGTTCGTTGCGCTAAACACCTCCTTTAAGGACCAGAAGGTGGAGTAAATAGTGTTTAGATTTATCCTAAACACCCCCATAGTATCTACATGGGGGCAGAAGCCGACGACTGGTTAACCCTCAGATTTCATAAACGGCCGCACATGAGGTAAAAAATTTAGAGTCACAAGCATTATATTACATAACGACCTTGTTTCATATTACACGATAGGATAACATGAATGTTTTCATGGGAATATAACATCCTTCACACATTGCTCCGCCACAAGGCGGGATCCCTCCAGGACACTATCAAAATATAGCTCGGGTCGACGGTGCTCTTTTCCCTCAGGCGGCCCCTCGGTCATCAGCTTCTTGGCATCCATCTTCGCCCAGTGCATCTTGGCACGGGCAAAGACCATCCGTGTACCTTCAATGCAAACCGACCGCTTCACGACTTCAAGCCGTGGGCAGGCACTCACAAGCCGCTTCACAAGTCCGAAGTAGCTGCTGGGCATAGGCTCGGCAGGCCATAGCCGGACTATTAGGTCCTTCATGGCTAGCTCGGCCGCCTTGTGCAGCTCGACCAGCTGTTTCAGCTGGTTGCTGAAGGGCACAGGATGTTCTGGTCCGAGGTATTGAGACCAGAGCAGCTTCTCCGTAGAACTCCCTACTTCAGCTCGATAGAACTTGGCAGCATCCGATACGCTGCGCGGCAAATCCGTAAACGCCCCTGGAGAGCTCCAAACTCGGGTAAGTAAAAGGAACGTTTCCTTCACAGACTTGCTTTGCATAATGAAATCCTTACCCGCCACGATCTTCTTGGCCGCCTGGATTTCCTGGAGGGTGCTCTGGGCTTCGGCTCGGGCATCTCGTGCACTCTGGCGGGCCTTTGCAAGTTCGGACCCTTGCGTCTTAGACTCACGCTCCAAGGACTCATACTTCTTGACGGTGTCCTGGAGCTCTTGCTGGACCTCGCTGACCCGGGCCTCATGCTTCTCGCGCGCGGCGCGTTCCTTTGCCGCTTTGTCCTTGGCCTCGACCAACTCCTTCTTGAGGGCTGCCACCTCGGTCGTGGCCCCTAATAAGGTTCATGACACTTTAGTCAGCACGAACCATTCATCCTTTCTAAAAATACACGCAGGTTACTGCATACCTTGGCTATTCTCCAGCTGCTTCTTCACGAGGCCGAGCTCTTCCTCGGCCCGCTCCAGGTTCTGCTTCAGTTCGGAGACCTCCGCAGTATGAGCGGCAGCAGCCAGCAGCGACGCCTCCTTATTCACATAGAAATCTTACGTTAGGCTCCTGCGACAATTGTTTTGATCCTCTGTTCGGCTTTTTCTTCCCGAACACCGAACAAAGCATCAGGGGCTACTGTCTACACTGTGGTATTCTTCCTACAATTACATTACTTGCCTCAAAGCCTGTTAGAAGGCTAGCGCAGGCTTCGGCCAGTCCACTTTTGGTGAACTGAACCTTCTCGATAACTGTACCCATAAGGGTACCGTGTTCATCCACAACGGAAGCGCCTCGCAGCGCTTCCGGCAGACTATCCGGTGCCTATGATTGGACAGAGGCCGCCGGCGGAACAGGCACACCTCCTCCTTTTAGGGAAGGCCGCTCGCCTGACTCCGGAGCCGTGTGGGTCCCCGGAATGGTATCCGGCTGGGGGCCGAATTGAACTTGTGCCCCATCACCAGTCCCCATGGGGGCTTTTTCCCCCATGTGTCCGGCGACCGAGGAATTATCTTTTGGCACCACCTCGACAGCCTCCGGAGCCTCTCCCTGACCTGGGAAGGTCCTTTGGGACACCACCTCTTCATTACCCTTGGCCGGGGGAGAGTGAGCGGGCGGCGGTGACACGCTAGCCATCTCCTTTGAATCTAACGAACCTCCAATTGAGGATCGCGGGGAGCTGTCACAGGCCGGACTGCAATGGCATAATTTAAACATATTAATATTACAAAGCGGAAAGACCAGACGTTGAGACGTGCATAGGGTTTTTGGTACTTACGATGCGGCCTGAGGCTTGGTCCGGGGGGGTCGCTCCGGACTGCTATCGACATCCCACGCGGAGTTACCCGCGAGGGAGCCCTTCCCCCTCTTGGGCGCCTTCGCCTCCAGATTTGTGGAGAGGGAATCCCAGCCCGCGGACGAAATGTGTGAGAAACACAACCTTCTCATTGGGCTCTGGGGTAGGGACGATTTGTCCCTTGGCCGGGAGTCGGTGAACGATCTCCTTGGCCAGGTATCCAGCCTCCCGGAGCTCCTTGATGTCCTTCTTCTTAACGGAGGAAGCCATCCACTTGCCTCCAGCTCCGGATCCGGACATGATTGGAGTGCTTTCTCGGACGGGGGAAGCTAGAACTTGGGCGCTGGAGCTCAAGGATGGAAGGGTAGAGAAGGAGAGAGGGCGTGGGTGAAGAAAGGGAATCCTTATCCCCTTACAAAGGCCATAAATATCAAGCGCCTCCCCACTCGCCTTAAACACGCCTATTCCCAAGGGCCGTGTAAACGACACGGTTGGGTTACCCACGCCCGTAATGATGAGAATCCCACAATAAGGGGACATGATCTATGCTTTGACAAGACGTGCCAATGGGAACCGCATCTCGAAACATGGAGCGACAGACGAAAAACGGTTCAAAATTATGACCGGGTAGACGTGATGTCATGTTGTAAAAAGTTGTCAGCCGATTGGACTCGTGGAGATTATATTCTCTCTCTGCGGTTGTGTGTGGTGTATGTTACAGGTTCGGATACAACCGTTACGTCTGGAGACTATTTTGGAGTTCGGAAAGGGGAACCCGCCTTGCAATGTCGAAGACAAATCTACGCGCCGGACTCCTCGTCATTGAAGCCAGGTTCAGGGGCTACTGAGGGAGTCCTGGACTAAGGGGTCCCCGGGCGTCCGGCCTGTTAACCATGGGCCGGACTGATGGGTTGTGAAGATACGAAGACCGAAGATTGCACCCGTGTCTGGATAGGACTCTCCTTGGCGTGGAAGGCAAGCTTGGCAATCGAACGTGTAGATTCCTTCCTCTGTAACTGACCTTGTGTAACCCTAGGTCTCTCCGGTGTCTATATAGACCGGAGAGCTTAGTCCGGATAGGACGAGATTCATTATCATAGTCGTACAAGCTAGACCTCTAGGGTTTAGCCATACGATCTCGTGGTAGATCAACTCTTGTAATACTCATATTCATCAAGATAAATCAAGCAGGAAGTAGGGTATTACCTCCATAGAGAGGGCCCGAACCTGGGTAAACATCGTGTCCCCTGTCTCCTGTTACCATCAACCTTAGACGCACAGTTCGGGACCCCCTACCCGAGATCCGCCGGTTTTGACACCGACAGTGGTTGTTTGAAGGAAGGTAATGGTGGGTGTATGGTACCGCCGAAAGTTGCGCGGCACAAGAGAGGCTAGCAATGGTGGAAGGGTGAGAGTGTGTATAATCCATGGACTCAACATTAGTCATAAAGAACTCACATACTTATTGCAAAAATCTATTAGTTATCGAAACAAAGTACTACGCGCATGCTCCTAGGGGGATAGATTGATAGGAAAAGACCATCGCTCGTCCCCGACCGCCACTCATAAGGAAGACAATCAAAAAATAAATCATGCTCCGACTTCATCACATAACGGTTCACCATACGTGCATGCTACGGGAATCACAAACTTTAACACCAGTATTTCTCAAATTCACAACTACTCACTAGCATGACTCTAATATTACCATCCTCATATCTCAAAAAAATCATAAAGAATCAAACTTCTTATAGTATTCGATGCACTTTATATGAAGGTTTTTATTATACCCATCTTGGATACCCATCATATTAGGACTAAATTCATAACCCAAGCAAATTACCATGTTGTTCTAAAGACTCTCAAAATAATATAAGTGAAGCATGAGAGTTCATCTATTTCTTCAAAATAAAACCACCGCAGTGCTCTAAAAGGATATAAGTGAAGCACTAGAGCAAATGACAAACTACTCCGAAAGATATAAGTGAAGATCAATGAGTAGTCGAATAATTATGTAACTATGTGGAGACTCTCTAACATTTAAGAATTTCAGATCTTGGGATATTATTCAAACAGAAAGCAAAACTAAAGAAAATAAAATGACGCTCCAAGCAAAACACATATCATGTGGTGAATAAAAAAATAGCTCCAAGTAAAGTTACCGATGAACGAAGATGAAAGAGGGGATGCCATCCGGGGCATCCCCATGGCATCCCCAAGCTTAGGCCCTTGGTTGTCCTTTAATAGTACCTTGGGGTGCCTTGGACATCCCCAAGCTTAGGCTCTTGCCACTCCTTATTCCATAGTCCATCGAATCTTTACCCAAAACTTGAAATCTTCACAACACAAAACTTAACAGAAAACTCGTAAGCTCCGTTAGTATAAGAAAATAAATCACCACGTAGGTACTGTTGTGAACTCATTCTAAATTCATATTGGTGTAATATCTACTGTATTCCAACTTCTCTATGGTTCATACCCTCCGATACTACTCATAGATTCATCAAAATAAGCAAACAACACATAGAAAACAGAATCTGTCAAAAACAGAACAGTCTGTAGTAATCTGTATCATTCGAATACTTTTGTAACTCCAAAAATTCTGAAATAAATTGGTGGACCTGAGGAATTTTTCTATTAACCATATTCAAAAAGAATCAACCTAAAATCACTCTCCAGTAAAAAATGGAAGCTAATCTCGTGAGCGCAAAAGTTTCTGTTTTTTACAGCAAGATCACAAAGACTTCACCCAAGTCTGCCCAAAGGTTCTACTTGGCACAAACACTAATTAAAACATAAAACCAAATCTAGCCAGAGGCTAGATGAATTATTTATTACTAAACAGGATCAAAAATCAAAGAACAAAAATAAAAATTGGGTTGCCTTCCAACAAGCGCTAACGTTTAACGCCCCTAGCTAGGCATGATGATTTCAATGATGCTCACATAAAAGATAAGAATTGAAACATAACGGGAGCATCATGAAGAATATGACTAGCACATTTAAGTCTAACCCACTTCCTATGCATAGGGATTTTGTGAGCAAACAACTTATGGGAACATGAAACAACTAGCATAGGAAGGTAAAACAAGCAAATCTTCAAGATTTTCAACACATAGAGAGGAAACTTGATATTATTGCAATATGTAGAAGCATATGATCCTCTCTCATAATAATTTTTAGTAGCATCATGAATAAATTCAACTATATAACCAGCACATAAAGCATTCTTTTCATGATCTACTTGCATAGAAATTTTACTACTCTCCACATAAGCAAATTTATTCTCATCAATAGTAGTGGGAGCAAACTCAACAAAATAACTATCATGCGAAGCATAATCCAATTGAAAATTGAAATCATGATGACAAGTTTCATGGTTATCTTTATTCTTTATAGCATACGTGTCATCACAATAATCATCATAAATAGGAGGCATGCTTTCATCATAATAAATTTGCACATCAAAACTTGGGGGACTAAAAATATCATCTTCATCAAACATAGCATCCCCAAGCTTGTGGCTTTGCATATCATTAGCATCATGGGTATTCAAAGAATTCATACTGACAACATTGCAATCATGCTCATCATTCACATATTTTATGCCAAGCATTATATGTAATTCTTCTTCTAGTACTTGAGCACAATTTTCTTTCCCATCATTTTCACGAAAGACATTGAAAAGATGAAGCATATGAGGAACACTCAATTCCTTTTTTTGTAGTTTTCTTTTATAGACTAAACTAGTGATAAAACAAGAAACTAAAAGATTTGATTACAAGATCTAAAGATATACCTTCAATCACTCACCACCCTGGCAACGGCGCCAGAAAAGAGCTTGATGTCTACTACACAACCTTCTTCTTGTAGACGTTGTTGGGCCTCCAAGTGCAAAGGTTTGTAGGACAGTAGCAAATTTCCCTCAAGTGGATGACCTAAGGTTTATCAATCCGTGGGAGGCGTAGGTTGAAGATGGTCTCTCTCAAACAACCCTGCAACCAAATAACAATGAGTCTCTTGTGTCCGCAACACACCCAATACAAGGGTAAATTGTATAGGTGCACTAGTTCGGCGAAGAGATGGTGATAGAAGTGCAATATGGATGGTAGATATATGTTTTTGTAATCTGAAAATATAAAAACAGCAAGGTAACAAGCGATAAAAATGAGCGTAAATGGTATTGCAATGCTAGGAAACAAGGCCTAGGGTTCATACTTTCACTAGTGCAAGTTCTCTCAACAATAATAACATAATTGGATCATATAACTATCCCTCAACATGCAACAAAGAGTCACTCCAAAGTCACTAATAGCGGAGAACAAACGAAGAGATTATTGTAGGGTACGAAACCACCTCAAACTTATCCTTTCTGATCGATCTATTCAGGAGTCCGTAGTAAAATAACACGAAGCTATTCTTTCCGTTCGATCTATCATAGATTTCGTACTAGAATAACACCTTAAGACACAAATCAACCAAAACCCTAATGTCACCTAGATACTCCAATGTCACCTCAAGTATCCGTGGGTATGATTATATGATATGCATCACACAATCTCAGATTCATCTATTCAACCAACACAAAGAACTTCAAAGAGTGCCCCAAAGTTTCTACCGGAGAGTCAAGACGAAAACGTGTGCCAACCCCTATGCATAAGTTCACAAGGTCACTGAACCCGCAAGTTGATCACCAAAACATACATCAAGTAGATCACGTGAATATCCCATTGTCACCACAGATAAGCACATGCAAGACATACATCAAGTGTTCTCAAATCCTTAAAGACTCAATCCGATAAGATAACTTCAAAGGGAAAACTCAATCCATTACAAGAGAGTAGAGGGGGAGAAACATCATAAGATCCAACTATAATAGCAAAGCTCGCGATACATCAAGATCGTGCCGAATCAAGAACACGAGAGAGAGAGAGAGAGAGAGGTCAAACACATAGCTACTGGTACATACCCTCAGCCTCGGGGGTGAACTACTCCATCCTCGTCATGGAGAGCGCCGGGATGATGAAGATGGCCACCGGTGAGGGATCCCCCCTCCGGCAGGGTGCCGGAATAGGGTCCTGATTGGTTTTTTGTGGCTACAGAGGCTTGCGGCGGCGGAACTCCCGATCTAGGTTTCTTTCTGGAGGTTTCTGTATATATAAGAGGTGTTGGTGTCGGGAACAAGTCTGGAGGGTCCCCGAGGCGGCCACGAGGTAGGGGGCGCGCCCATGGGGGTAGGGCGCGCCCCCACCCTCGTGGTGGCCTCGGGACTCCTCTGGTCCATCTCCGATGCTTCGTGGGCTTCTTCTGGTCCAAAAATAAGTTCCGTGAAGTTTCAGGTCAATTGGACTCCGTTTGGTTTTCCTTTTCTGTGATACTCAAAAACAAGGAAAAAAACAAAAACTGGCACTGGGCTCTAGGTTAATAGGTTAGTCCCAAAAATCATATAAAATAGCATATAAATGCACATAAAACATCTTAGATGGATAATATAATAGCATGGAACAATAAAATATTATAGATACGTTGGAGACGTATCAGCATCCAGTTCTAGTTGTGTAGATCGGGATACAACTCCGAGTGTCCGTTACCGTGGACATGGCTATTTGTATAGATTAACTTCCCTACAGGGGTGCACAAACTTACCCAACACGCTCGATTAACTCTGGCCGAACACACTTTCCTGGGTCATGCCCGACCTCGGTTGATCGACACACCATAGTCCTACCTAGGCTCAACAGAGAGGCAAGCACGCGGGTCTACATCCTAAGCGCTCAGGGGTCTTGGGCCCATCTCCCTTTGCACTCCTGCGTGTTGCGTGGATGGCCGGGATCAGTCTCGCTACCTCTTTATACAAAGCAGGTGCTTACGCGAACCACCTGGGTGCGTGCCACTCAATCACTGACGTTCGAAGAGCTTTTGGAGAATCGTATGACGCAGAGTGCCCATGCTTATTCCCGCGTGGTGGTTAGTGTGAAAAAGGCCAGAGGCCTATTCGGATCACATATCCAAACCGTTAGTGTCTTGGGAGCGCACGGAGATGATCAATGATCCACAATCTATGGTCCCATTGCCCCGTCTTACGGACTTACGACAAAGGGCTAAGAATGCCCGGTCGTACCACGTAATTACTCACGGGTATCCTCTAGATTAACCCGACTCCACATCACTCGCGGGTACCCTCACGGTTAACCCGACTTCACATTTCTCTCGCGGGTACCCCTCGGGGTAGACCCGACTTCATCATGGTTCTGGGGTAAAGTGAAAGTAACCGTGTGTCCATAACATCAAGTGGGAAACCCGAGGAATCACCCTCGATGGATTCCTATTCAATGTAACCGTCAAAGTAAACTCGGGGGAATCACCCTCGTAGGGTTCACACTTGAGGTGTTGCACGCCAGAGTCATTATCGGGAGTGGTGAAGGATAAATCACCCTCCGTAGACCATGACCGATTAGCTACACTACATAGATCTCATCAGAAGTGCTATACGAGGTATCACACTCGACACTGGATATTAGCTCCGCAGAGTCGTACAAATAAAGGGGTGTGAGGTGATGTGTCGGGCTTTGGACGTCGATCATGTTGATCAAGTCATCGATCATGAAGCGGGGGCAACAGGGACAAGGTGAGGGGTCACTGGTGGATCACTAACCAACCTATACTAAGCATATAGGGTAACAAGTAAGGTAACAATAGCAGGTTACAAAATCAGGCTATGCATCAGAATAGGATCAATTGAATAAAGTAGCAAAATCTAATGCAAGCATGAGAGAGAAGGAAATGGGCGATATAGAATGATCAAGGGGGTTTTGTTTGAATAAAGTAGCAAAATCTACGTGGCCACATTTTTTCACTCGGATAGCTTCCACCTGGGTGCTGTCGGATCACGGAATCCGACAAAACCCTCAAGGTTCAAACACTGGGGTGCGCGCGAAGATATCCTCCCTACCGATCCACGCCCTAGCTCTCTAAGATCTCGCGGACGAACTCGACGAACTCACAAGACAAAGACACAAGATTTATACTGGTTCGGGCCACCGTTGTGGTGTAATACCCTACTCCAGTGCGGTGGTGGTGGATTGCCTCTTGGGCTGATGATGAACAATATAAGGGGAAGAACAGCCTCCTGAGGTTGAGGTGTTCTTGTGCTCGGTGATCTTGTGGGTGAGAGGGTGGAAGATGGAATCGATCCCCCAACTGTGGTGGCTAGTTCTACTTATATAGGCCCTGGTCCTCTTCCCAAATATTGAGCGGGAAGGGAGCCAACAACGGCCAATTTGAAAGGGGACAGTGTGACGCCCCCGATTCAATCGTACACTAATCATGCACGCAAACGTGTATGATCGAGATCAGGGACTCACGGGGAGATATCACAACACAACTCTAAAACATAAATAAGTCATACAAGCATCATAATACAAGCTAGGGGCCTCGAGGGCTCGAATACAAGTGCTCGATCATAGACGAGTCAGCGGAAGCAACAATATCTGAGTACAGACATAAGTTAAACAAGTTGCCATAAGATGGCTAGCACAAACTGGGATACAGATCGAAAGAGGCGCAGGCCTCCTGCCTGGGATCCTCCTAACTACTCCTGGTCGTCGTCAGCGGGCTGCACGTAGTAGTAGGCACCTCCGGTGTAGTAGGAGTCGTCATCGACGGTGGCGTCTGGCTCCTGGGCTCCAGCATCTGGTTGTGACAACCAGGTAGAAAGGAAAGGGGGAAAAGAGGGAGAAAAGCAACCGTGAGTACTCATCTAAAGTACTCGCAAGCAAGGAGCTACACTACATATGCATGGGTATATGTGTAAAGGGCCATATCGGTGGACTGAACTATAGAATACCAGAATAAGAGGGGGATAGCTAATCCTGCCGAAGACTACGCTTCAGGCCACCTCCATCTTGCAGCATGTAGAAGAGAGTAGATGATAAGTTCACCAAGTAGCATCGCATAGCATAATCCTACCCGGCGATCCCCTCCTCGTCGCCCTGTTAGATAGCGATCACCGGGTTATATCTGGCACTTGGAAGGGTGTGTTTTATTAAGTATCCAGTTCTAGTTGTCATAAGGTCAAGGTACAACTCCGGGTCGTCCTTTTACCGAGGGACACGGCTATTCGAATAGATAAACTTCCCTGCAGGGGTGCACCACATAACCCAACACGCTCGATCCCATTTGGCCGGACACACTTTTCTGGGTCATGCCCGGCCTCGGAAGATCAACACGTCGCAGCCCCACCTAGGCTCAACAGAGAGGTCAGCACGCCGGTCTAAATCCTATGCGCGCAGGGGTCTGGGCCCATCGCCCATTGCACACCTGCACGTTGCGTACGCGACCGGAAGCAGACCTAGCCCCCTTAATACAAGCGTGAGCTTACGGTCCAATGCGGCGCGCGCCACTCAGTTGCTGACCTCAAAAAGAGCTTCGGCTGATACCACGACGCCAAGTGCCCATAACTGTTCCCGCGTAGTTGGTTAGTGCGTATAGACCAAATGGCCAGACTCAGATCAAATACCAAGATCTCGTTAAGCGTGTTAAGTATCCGCGAACGCCGACCAGGGCCAGGCCCACCTCTCTCCTAGGTGGTCTCAACCTGCCCTGTCGCTCCGCCACAAAGTAACAGTCGGGGGCCGTCAGGAACCCAGGCCCACCTGTCCTTTCAGCCCCCTCATCAGAATCACTTGCGGGTACTCAACGAGCCGACCCGACTTTAGTCACCACATGTATCATGTATATAAAGTGTATAGTATATACCCGTGATCACCTCCCGAAGTGATCACGGCCCTGTAGTATAGCATGGCAGATGGACAAGAGTGTAGGGCCACGGATGGAACACTAGCATCCTATACTAAGCAGTAGGATAGCAGGTAAGGGTAACAACTGTAGCAACAATGACAGGCTATGCATCAGTATAGGATTAACCGAAAGCAGTAACATGCTACACTACTCTAATGCAAGCAGTATATAGAAGGAATAGGCGATATCTGGTGATCAAGGGGGGGGGCTTGCCTGGTTGCTCTGGCAAGAAGGGGTCGTCAACACCGTAGTCGATCACAGGGGTACCCGCAGCGGTCTCGGGGTCTACCGAAAAGAAGTAACGGAGGGGGAACACAATAAATAACAGAGCAATCAAAGCATCACAAAGCATAACATGGCAATACGTGGTGCTAGAGGTGATCTAACGCGGCAGGAGGTAATATCGGCGAAGGGAGGGAACATCCGGGAAAGTATTCCCGGTGTTTCGCGTTTTCGGACAGATGAAACAGAGGGGGAAATTTGCTTGTTTGCTCTTCTAGGTATGTGTGGCGGACGAATGGGCTGCGTATCCGGATTCGTCTCGTCGTTCTGAGCAACTTTCATGTACAAAATATTTTCATCTGACTTACGATTTAATTTATATGATTTTCTAAAGTTTAATTGAATTTCTGGAATTACTGGAATTATCTTAATTCGAAAATCATTTTTAATATCTAAATACTACGGCCTACGGGTACCAGAAAGTGTACCCACCATTTTGCACGTGAGGCTGACAGTGGGCCTTGAGTCAAAGTCAACGGCTGACTGTGTGAGCCTTATCCAGATGAACAGTTCACAGGGGCCCCACATGTCATTGGGTGATATACTAAACCGAGTTAAATTTAAACCAGGGACTAATTAAGCGCGGTGGGGCCCGATGTCAGTGGCTGTTTTAGGGGGCAATTAGCACCTAATTGGTTTAACACTAATTAACTAGTGTGGGTCCCGCATGGCAGTGTCAGTGGGAGGGGGTTAGCGCTAAATTACTGGGGTTATCCCCTCCAAGTCGACAGAGGGGGTGGCAGGGCTTGCGCGGGCACGCGCCGCCGGCGGCCTCGCTTGGCCGCGACAGGGGCCGGGGAGCAGGGTGTGACCCCGAACGGCGGCGACCCTGACTGTGCGGCCAGGCGCCACGGGGCGGAGGCGACGGTGGCCAGGCGCAAGCAGCGGCGGTGGGTGGAGGCCAGCACGGGGGGGGCAAACTGGGGAGATGTCGGGACCAGCAGCGGGCCGCGGCAGCCGTGGGCGCTGCAGGCCGGCGTGGCCGGAGCTGCGGCCGGGCTGGCACGGCCGCGGCAGGCAGCAGATGGAGCAGCGACACACGGAGAGCAGCAGCGAGCAGTGTTACAAGGAGCAGTAGGTAGCGGCAGAAGCATAAGGGGCAACAGGGGCGTGGCCAGGAGTGGTGGGGGCGAACGGGGCGGCCGGGAGGCGCGGGAGCGCGGCCACGGGCGGTGAGCGTGCCGGGAGCAGAGCTCCGACTATGGCGAACACGGACGAGCAAGGGAGCGGCGGTAAAATGATACAGATCAGGGATAAGCACGAGAATCGGTCGAGGGGCTCACCCCGGTGCTCGTGGACGAGGTAGGGAGGTGGGGAAGCTCGGGAGGCGGCAAATCCGACGACGAACGGCGGCGGCCGTGGCAGGGAAGATGGCTCGATCCACGCGTACGGTGCGGCTCCGGTTGAACTGATGCACGCGGATGACGGAGTCGACAACGAGGAAGTCCCTGGACGACCTCCCGGTCGTCGGGGAGGCTAGTGGCCGCAGGGACGGCGACGGCGCGTTGACGACAGCTCGGACACGAGGTTCAGACGAGAAGCGCGAGTTGGAGAGGGGAATTTCGGGGCTAGGTTTCCAGAGGGGTCGCGGGGTTCCTCTTGTAGGCGTCCAGGAGGGAGCTGGATGCTCAGCACGTGGAGATCCCCGGCCATGGACGTGCTCAGATCGTCCACGGGGTGTGTTGTGAACAGGAAGAAGAGGATGAGGTGAGTTGGGCTGTGCCTTGTACTATCCATGGTGGGCCAAGTGCACAGGAGACTTTCTTCTTTCTTTTCTTTTATGTTTTCTATTTCTGTTTTATTTCTAGTTCCTTTTATGTTTAGTTTTATAAAATATAAAAATAGTCTCTAAGTTAGCATTACTAAATATAATACTGCCACTACAATTTGGTTATCCAATAGAAAATAGTTTAACATTTTATTAATTATAAAATGCTTTTAATAATTTTTTTGCTGCTGTTTTATTTATTTTAAAGCATTTAAGCATTTTATAACAATGTGGTTCCTTCACCATATTTACTTATGAATTATTTGGCATAGCCAGAACATTTTAGTTTCAATATTTGAAAACTCTTGTTGTTTGCCTTTAATTAAATTTTGAATTTGTTTCGGTTTTGAATTATCTAGAGTTTACCAACAGTAACCGAGGTGACGCAGCATCATTAGAGGTGGATCACTGTAGCTTAATTGTCCGGGCGTCACAATTCTCCTCCACTACAAGAAATCTTGTCCCGAGATTTAAGAGGTAGAGTAAGGGGGAAAAGTTTGGTTACGAAATTCTAACGGATCTTCTCGGTCTTGGCAGCTCTTGTCGAAGCGGTCGATCCATTATGTTGATGTCTTCATTTCTCTGCTTCAGGTCATCATGATGTAGTTTGTCGTCCTTCCTTCAGGATCTTCACCGTACTTACGAAAGGGTGAGAAGGGAAAACCCTATAAGAACGGATTCTAACAAGATCGAGCATCAGACGGTTAACTCGGGGGAAGAAGCATAAGTATCTCTCGAATTGAAACTTAAGAAGATGTCGAGAACAAAGTAAAAAGGTACCATGAGAAGTTTCAAACCGATAGGCAAGCGTTCGATGCCTATCAGAAGGTGAAAGGGGTTCAGAGCAACGAGAATAAGTATTGCGTCTGATACCCGAATAGATCACTTGGAAGGTGGCCCGTGAGTTAGATAAGAAGTCAAGCGCGAGGAATAACTTTGGAAACCGGGGGTGTACAGGAGAGTCAGGTTTCGATCCTGTGGAACTGTGGGTTATGGGCCCACCATGTGGTTAAAAGTAGGAAAAGCGTTGATATCTTGCACGGTCGTGATAGCAAGACATGTCAGAGGGTAGCCTATCAGTTATGTTGGCAACAATGTCGATACCAAGGGCGAGGGACGAAGAGAACCATTTTCCTGCTCGTTGAACAAGGCGGACCAATAAGGCAAAGTTCTCGTCCAGCGGTGGTTAACCGAATGTCCTCAACAATAGTAACAGGGTCTTACTGACAGAGTGGTACAACGAGGTGTTTACATAAGCAAGGAAATATTATTGCTTATATAATATAGATCACAAGAAGGGTTAAACAAACCAACGGAAAGGAAAAGTGATTATCAGTTTTAAATAGAACAATGGAAAGGAAAATGTGTATACACACATATTTCAGGGGTATATCCTTCCCAAGGACAAGCGGAGCATGATATCCATGACAGGATAGAAAGTAGAAAACCATTGAGGTAAGGGGGAGGAATTTCATGATATTACCCGTACAACGGTGTTTGGATAATTGATAAAGAAAACTTAGCATTATGCTTCAAATGTTCCTATTGATGATAGGAGTACCACATACATTCTTCGAGATTGCATTGACATGGTCTTCAAGCAAAGGTCGGACTTTCGATACACAAGGGATCCATCAGGAACAACTTGTAAAGTATGTCTTACGATTTCCTCATGGAAGAATCGCTAAGCTTGCTAAAAGGAAACTATAACAATAGGTCCTCCGGCCAGGTGTGCTAGGCATGACATAACCTTACCGGGTCATATAAAGACCAACATTATAACTCTTGGAAATATGTTCCAACCATCATATCTGACCGAGATTCAGATCTGATTGGTGTCACGATAACTCAGACTTAGGATGCCTGAGAAGAAAAGGTGCGGCACAATTTGACAAGATGACATTGTAAGATTCTCGGGAAATGAACTATGGAAGCGAGTTCCGAAACAAGAGTTCATCAGTAAACCAACGAGAGGATGAGGAGATGGCTGATGGAATCAGCGACAATTCATCGAGATTAACAAAAGATGGATTTCCACAACTATGTGAACAAGGGGATAACATTTGTCAGATCAAATGGTATAGTGATGTATGCTCGAGGAAAACATACACAATTAAACATTGGTTGAAAGGTGCACCCGAAATATGGGCTGGGTTGCACGACCAACATCCGAATGGTGATTTAATAATCTATAGTCTAAGAATGAACGGCCGACCATTAACTTCAAAGCAATAGGGTTGCTAGAAGGGCAGAATCCAAACAGCACCGCTCACTTGTTGGTACCCCGGTTGGAACCAACACGAGGACCCAAGAAAGAATGGTGATGGTGAAAGGTATCACCATAGCAAGAGTTCTTAAGAGGTGGTGAAATTTCCCACGACATTCTTGACATAAAAGGTGGTAATATCTCAAGGTAAGGAAGAACAATGCTGGGTAGCAAGGAACTCAAGGTACAACACAAAATACGACCAAGTTTGTGTTGGAGGGAAGGCAATAAAGTGGCTGATGATAACACAACTCTTTGAGGGCAAGGATGGTATTTCTCTTCATGAATCCGATTGATATCCAGGACGAGCTCATAAGGTTGATGATGACCACGACACATTTGTCGAGAGATTTCAAGAAGATGTAATTAATTAGCGACGACATCAAGTCAAAGGAATGATGAAGCGAAAGGTTATTGGAACCATGGGTACGACACAAACTCGAAATCAAGCTTGTTGTTCAAGGCGAAATGATATGATGAGGAAGATCGACGTAAGCTTAGCTCATCATCAAAAATGGTGCTCCAGGAAGAAGGACCAGGTAGCACAGTTAAAATTTAGCACGATAAGGAATAGACAATCACGCTAGGAATGACTTGAAGGATTATTAAAGTCATAAGCAACGAAAATTACTTAGAGTTAATGAATCGGGTTACAGACTCGATTCACTATCAGTGTCCCTGAGTGTCTAACAACTCAGAACCCGGGGAAAATTGGAATTGATGAGAAATAATACTTGAAGAAGAACTCATAAGAAGTAATATGGTTCTGTGATACTATCGAGACACCAGGGGGGTAATACTCGACGACAGATCAAAGTCGAGGTTGGAGTGGGGTATTGATCTGCAGAAGACAAATGCTTAAACTTGCCCGAGAAATGTGATCAAACAAGAACAATATGGTCGGAACCATAGCTGCAAGGGATCCAATTTAATGACACCGGAAGAATTGCCCAAAGGATTAAATATTTTGCAAGAAGCTTCCATGATAAGTTCCACATCAGGTCCATGGGCATGAACACAAAGTTCAAGGTCGACTCCAACTTCTTAATGCACAACCTTTCATTTACTTCTCGTCTTCAACGAAGTTGTGGTGTTGAAATTTTATCTGACATAACACTAGTAGAGTATGAACCGTAGTAGTTTCCGGGTTCACACGGATTAGAAAAAGGCATATGTCCAACCCATCGGGGCCTCTTAGGAACATATACCACAAACTTCAGGAGTAAAATAACTCAAGCTCGAATGCAGAGCATGGTTAACAAAAACAGAGGATACAATTTACAAAAGGCATTATATATCAGGGGAAGAACTGACAAGGTTATTGGATATGAAGGACACCGTCGGATAATAACCAAGCAATTGGTCTCGCGGATGGATAAGTTGAATAGTCTTAGGGGTACAATCGACGGCAATTGGATTGGTTGAGAACCAGCTCATGTTCAAAATGACATCTGAGCCGGATAGATAATTTAAAAGGATCAACCGATGATTGCGTGCATTCGCACTCATATTGAATCAACAGGATCAAAATGACGGTGTCAAAGGAGACTAATGAATATTGCCAGATATATGGGAAGCATCCATAATGCAAGTAGACAAGTATTTGCAGAGCAATAAAGCTGCTAAGGATTTTCGGAGGATTGAATAGTATTTCAAAGACTTTTGTGAAACACCTGAACAACTGGGGATGAGCGGATACTCGGAAGTGCGAGAAATTATTCTTAGGGGTATTCAAGTGGCAAAAACTGCAAGGCAGTAGGCACAAAATATTCTCGGGGTATCTTGTAATAACAAGATCGACTGGGAATAAAAGTAAGCACGAAAGTTGTAAGTATTTATCCATAGGGATATTTCGGTGGAATGGAATTGCAAAAGCAACGGGCACAAGGTCTCGAGAGAATATCGGAGAGTATCTTCGAAATCTTCTGGTGCAGCCGGCGATCATCTGGACTGAAGGGGCTCTCCGGGAGAAAGTATTTTCGAGAACCTAAAGTTAGATTTTAGTAAAAATCGTTTAACCCGAATAGAAGAGAGTTTAGAATCCCGGAGTAAAGATCGAGGACTAAAAGATCCTAATACCACCCAATGGCGACGTGGGGCCGTAAGCCGCACATCCATGTTAGTAAAAAATTTGTAAAGTCTAGACTCGACTTCGGCCAAGGAGTGTGGAAGGGGGATTCCTACAGGCAGTCGGCTCTGATACCAACTTGTGACGCCCCCGATTCAATCATACACTAATCATGCACGCAAACGTGTACGATCGAGATCAGGGACTCATGGGGAGATATCACAACACAACTCTAAAACATAAATAAGTCATACAAGCATCATAATACAAGCCAGGGGCTTCGAGGGCTCGAATACAAGTGCTCGATCATAGACGAGTCAGCGGAAGCAACAATATCTGAGTACAGACATAAGTTAAACAAGTTGCCATAAGATGGCTAGCACAACCTGGGATACAGATCGAAAGAGGCGCAGGCCTCCTGCCTGGGATCCTCCTAACTACTCCTGGTCGTCGTCAGCGGGCTGCACGTAGTAGTAGGCACCTCCGGTGTAGTAGGAGTCATCGTCGACGGTGGCGTCTGGCTCCTGGGCTCCAGCATCTGGTTGTGACAACCAGGTAGAAAGGAAAGGGGGAAAAGAGGGAGAAAAGCAACCGTGAGTACTCATCCAAAGTACTCGCAAGCAAGGAGCTACACTACATATGCATGGGTATATGTGTAAAGGGCCATATCGGTGGACTGAACTGCAGAATACCAGAATAAGAGGGGGATAGCTAATCCTGCTGAAGACTACGCTTCAGGCCACCTCCATCTTGCAGCATGTAGAAGAGAGTAGATGATAAGTTCACCAAGTAGCATCGCATAGCATAATCCTACCCGGCGATCCCCTCCTCGTCGCCCTGTTAGAGAGCGATCACCGGGTTATATCTGGCACTTGGAAGGGTGTGTTTTATTAAGTATCGAGTTCTAGTTGTCATAAGGTCAAGGGACAACTCCGGGTCGTCCTTTTACCGAGGGACACGGCTATTCGAATAGATAAACTTCCCTGCAGGGGTGCACCACATAACCCAACACGCTCGATCCCATTTGGCCGGACACACTTTTCTGGGTCATGCCCGGCCTCGGAAGATCAACACGTCGCAGCCCCACCTAGGCTCAACAGAGAGGTCAGCACGCCGGTCTAAATCCTATGCGCGCAGGGGTCTGGGCCCATCGCCCATTGCACACCTGCACGTTGCGTACGCGACCGGAAGCAGACCTAGCCCCCTTAATACAAGCGTGAGCTTACGGTCCAATGCGGCGCGCGCCACTCAGTCACTGACGTCAAAAAGAGCTTCGGCTGATACCACGACGCCGAGTGCCCATAACTGTTCCCGCGTAGTTGGTTACTGCGTATAGACCAAATGGCCAGACTCAGATCAAATACCAAGATCTCATTAAGCGTGTTAAGTATCCGCGAACGCCGACCAGGGCCAGGCCCACCTCTCTCCTAGGTGGTCTCAACCTGCCCTGTCGCTCCGCCACAAAGTAACAGTCGGGGGCCGTCAGGAACCCAGGCTCACCTCTACCGGGATGGAGCCACCTGTCCTTTCAGCCCCCTCATTAGAATCACTTGCGGGTACTCAACGAGCCGACCCGACTTTAGTCACCACATGTGTCATGTATATAAAGTATATAGTATATAGTATATACCCGTGATCACCTCCCGAAGTGATCACGGCCCTGTAGTATAGCATGGCAGACGGACAAGAGTGTAGGGCCACTGATGGAACACTAGCATCCTATACTAAGCAGTAGGATAGCAGGTAAGGGTAACAACTGTAGCAACAATGCCAGGCTATGCATCAGTATAGGATTAACCGAAAGCAGTAACATGCTACACTACTCTAATGCAAGCAGTATATAGAAGGAATAGGCGATATCTGGTGATCAAGGGGGGGATTGCCTGGTTGCTCTGGCAAGAAGGGGTCGTCAACACCGTAGTCGATCACAGGGGTACCCGCAGCGGTCTCGGGGTCTACCGGAAAGAAGTAACGGAGGGGGAACACAATAAATAACAGAGCAATCAAAGCATCACAAAGCATAACATGGCAATACGCGGTGCTAGAGGTGATCTAACGCGGCAGGAGGTGATATCGGCGAAGGGAGGGAACATCCGGGAAAGTATTCCCGGTGTTTTGCGTTTTCGGACAGATGAAACAGAGGGGGAAAGTTGCTTGTTTTCTATGCTAGGGATGTGTGGCGGACGAATGGGCTGCGTATCCGGATTCGTCTCATCGTTCTGAGCAACTTTCATGTACAAAATATTTTCATCTGACTTACGGTTTAATTTATATGATTTTCTAAAGTTTAATTGAATTTCTGGAATTACTGGAATTATCTTAATTCGAAAATCATTTTTAATATCTAAATGCTACGGCCTACGGGTACCAGAAAGTGTACCCACCATTTTGCACGTGAGGCTGACAGTGGGCCTTGAGTCAAAGTCAACGGCTGACTGTGTGAGCCTTATCCAGATGAACAGTTCACGGGGGCCCCACATGTGCATTGGGTGATATACTAAACCGAGTTAAATTTAAACCAGGGACTAATTAAGCGCGGTGGGGCCCGATGTCAGTGGCTGTTTTAGGGGACAATTAGCACCTAATTGGTTTAACACTAATTAACTAGTGTGGGTCCCGCATGGCAGTGTCAGTGGGGGGGCTAGCGCTAAATTACTGGGGTTATCCCCTCCAAGTCGACAGAGGGGGCGGCAGGGCTCGCGCGGGCACGCGGCGCCGGCGGACTCGCTTGGCCGCAACAGGGGCCGGGGAGCAGGGTGTGACCCCGGACGGCGGCGACCCTGACTGTGCGGCCAGGCGCCACGGGGCGGAGGCGACGGTGGCCAGGCGCAAGCAACGGCGGTGGGTGGAGGCCAGCACGGGGGGGCAAACAGGGGAGTTGCCGGGACCAACAGCGGGCCGCGGCAGCCGTGGGCGTTGCAGGCCGGCGTGGCCGGAGGTGCGGGCGGGCTGGCACGGCCACGGCAGGCAGCAGATGGAGCAGCGACGCACGCAGAGCAGCAGCGAGCAGCGTTACAAGGAGCAGTAGGTAGCGGCAGAAGCATAAGGGGCAGCAGGGGCGTGGCTAGGAGTGGTGGGGGCGCGAACGGGGCGGCCGGGAGGCGCTGGAGCGCGGCCACGGGCGGTGAGCGTGCCGGGAGCAGAGCTCCGACTATGGCGAACACGGACGAGCACGGGAGCGGCGGTAAAACGATACAGGTCGAAGGGATAAGCACGAGAATCGGTCGAGGGGCTCACCCCGGTGCTCGTGGACGAGGTAGGGAGGTCGGGGAAGCTCGGGAGGGGGCGAATCCGACGACGAACGGCGGCGGCCGTGGCAGGGAAGACGGCTCGATCCACGCGTACGGTGCGGCTCTGGTTGAACTGATGCACGCGGATGACGGAGTCGACGACGAGGAAGTCCCTGGACGACCTCCCGGTCGTCAGGGTGGCTAGTGGTCGCACGGACGGCGAGGGCGCGTTGACGACAGCTCGGACACGAGGTTCAGACGAGAAGCGCGAGTTGGAGAGGGGAATTTCGGGGCTAGGGTTCCAGAGGGGTCGCGGGGTTCCTCTTGTTGGCGTCCAGGGGGGGCTGGATGCTCAGCACGTGGAGATCCCCGGCCATGGACGTGCTCAGATCGTCCACGGGTGTGTTTTGAACAGGAAGAAGAGGATGAGGTGAGTTGGGCTGTGCCTTGTACTATCCATGGTGGGCCAAGTGCACAGGAGACTTTCTTCTTTCTTTTCTTTTATGTTTTCTATTTCTGTTTTATTTCTAGTTCCTTTTATGTTTAGTTTTATAAAATATAAAAATAGTCTCTAAGTTAGCATTACTAAATATAATACTGCCACTACAATTTGGTTATCCAATAGAAAATAGTTTAACATTTTATAAATTATAAAAGGCTTTTAATTATTGTTTTGTTGTTGTTTTATTTATTTTAAAGCATTTAAGCATTTTATAACAATGTGGTTTCTTCACCATATTTACTTATGAATTATTTGGCACAGCCAGAACATTTTAGTTTCAATATTTGAAAACGGTTGTTGTTTGCCTTTAATTAAATTTTGAATTTGTTTCGGTTTTGAATTATCTAGAGTTTACCAACAGTAACCGAGGTGACGCGGCATCATCAGGGGGGATCACTGTAGCTTAATTATCCGGGCGTCACAGACAGCTAGTACAGCTTATCCTGACAAAAGCAGACTTCGCCTGCAAAAGGCTCTCGTGGTGACGCCGTCTTGGGCTCCATGGTGACCTCCGCCTTGCCGTCCCGCTGGTCTTGGTCTCGTTGCACCGATATGGAAACCTTTGCTTGATGCCTCGGTACTCCGCGCCTGCGCTCCCCCCCTTGGCACCAAAGAGGAAACAAGGACGCTGCGCGTGCTGGCGCCCGCCTGGTCACGGTCGTCATGGCTCATGTCACGAGGACCTTGCGAGGTTTGCCTTGCCTTGATCTCTCCGCCCCTCGTGAGCCTGCCTGGCGAGGCCGCTCCTGAGGAGGTATTGCGTCGTCCGCCTCGTGAGGCTTGGCCCTTCGCGAGAGTCTTGAATGCCTTGTCGATGAAGATGGGTCGTACGGGCCTGCTAGCTCAGCCACGCCGTGGGCCGCAGGCAGGCAAGTCTGGGGACCCCCGTTCCCAGAACACCGACGGTAGCCCCCGGGCCCAAGACGCGCTCGGGCTTGGCTTCAAGGCGAAGCCAGAGGTCAAGCGCGTAGCGCCGCGAGCCCCAAAAGCCTGCGGCCTCGGTTGACGCATGGCGGTTGATTGGACGTGGGCGTCTCCGCTTCCCCACGTGGCTTCGGCAACTGCCCGACTTGACAAGTCCCTGTGACATGCAAGGAAAACCATCATTACCTGTAATCGTGGGGGGTGCTGGTTGGCCTTCTCCTGCTATAAATGAGGAAGGGGGCGAAGCCCCCGTCGCCCATTTCTTCCCATTCGACTTGCTTCTTCTTCCCCCGCTCTACTGCTAGTAGCAACTTCAATGGCGCCAATCCGAAGGTTCTCACCTGACGAGAAAGGAAAGATTCCCCTCAACACGCCGGCGCTGCTTCCGCCGAAGAAGAGGTCGGTCCACCGTCGCGATGCTGCGGCGATGCAGGTGGTGACGAGGCCTTGGTGTGAGCGGCCTCCTCCTGGGTATCCACTGCCCTTGTACGCCCAAGCCGGGGGCTCGGGAGGAAGGAGCAACGAGCGTCGGCGCGCGCACCGCGGCCAAGGTCGACGCGCTGCGGCGACGAGCGCCGTCGCTCCCGGAGTCCATGTCGCGGACTCCTCACGCGAGCTTGTGCTGTGGGCGGCGATGCCCCCAAGCTCCTGGATCCGCTTCCCGCGCTTCTTCTCTGACGTGATGCCGTTGATGTCTACTACGCAACCTCCTTCTTGTAGACGTTGTTGGGCCTCCAAGTGCAGAGGTTTGTAGGACAGTAGCAAATTTCCCTCAAGTCGATGACCTAAGGTTTATCAATCCGTGGGAGGCGTAGGATGAAGATGGTCTCTCTCAAACAACCCTGCAACCAAATAACAAAGAGTCTCTTGTATCCCCAACACACCGAATACGATGGTAAATTGTATAGGTGCACTAGTTCGGCGAAGAGATGGTGATACAAGTGCAATATGGATGGTAGATATAGGTTTTTGTAATATGAAAATATAAAAACAGCAAGGTAACTAATGATAAAAGTCAGCACAAACGGTATTGCCATGCGTTGAAACAAGGCCTAGGGCTCATACTTTCACTAGTGCAAGTTCTCTCAACAATAATAACATAATTAGATCATATAAAAATCCCTCAACATGCAACAAAGAGTCACTCCAAAGTCACTAATAGCAGAGAACAAACGAAGAGATTATGGTAGGGTACGAAACCACCTCAAAGTTATCCTTTCTGATCTATCTATTCAAGAGTCCGTAGTAAAATAACACGAAGCTATTATTTCCGTTCGATCTATTATAGAGTTCGTACTAGAATAACACCTTAAGACACAAATCAACCAAAACCATAATGTCACCTAGATACTCCAATGTCACCTCAAGTATCCGTGGGTATGATTATACGATATGCATCACACAATCTCAGATTCATCTACTCAACCAACACAAAGAACTTTAAAGAGTGCCCCAAAGTTTCTACCGGAGAGTCAAGACGAAAACGTGTGCCAACCCCTATGCATAGGTTCATGGGCGGAACCCGCAAGTTGATCACCAAAACATACATCAAGTGGATCACGTGATATCCCATTGTCACCACAGATAAGCATGTGCAAGACATACATCAAGTGTTCTCAAATCCTTAAAGACTCAATCCGATAAGATAACTTCAAAGGGAAAACTCAATCCATTACAAGAGAGTAGAGGGGGAGAAACATCATAAGATCCAACTATAATAGCAAAGCTCGCGATACATCAAGATCGTACCACCTCAAGAACACGAGAGAGAGAGAGAGAGATCAAACACATAGCTACTGGTACATACCCTCGGCCCCGAGGGTGAACTACTCCCTCCTCGTCATGGAGAGCGCCGGGATGATGAAGATGGCCACCAGTGAGGGATCCCCCCTCCGGCAGGGTGCCGGAACAGGGCCCCGATTGGTTTTTGGTGGCTACAGAGGCTTGCGGCGGCGGAACTCCCGATCTATTCTGTTCCCCGATGGTTTTAGGGTATATGGCTATATAGGCGAAAGAAGTCGGTCAGGGGAGCCACAAGGGGCCCACGAGGGTGGAGGGCGCGCCTAGGGGGGTGGGCGCATCCCCCTGCCTCGTGCCTTCCTCGTTTCTTCCCTTACATACGCTCCAAGTTTTCTGGATTGCTTCCGATCCAAAAATAACTCTCCCGAAGGTTTCATTCCATTTGGACTCCGTTTGATATTCCTTTTCTGCGAAACACTCAAACAAGGAGAAAAACAGAAACTGGCACTGGGCTCTGGATTAATAAGTTAGTCCGAAAAATAATATAAAAGTGCATAGTAAAGCCCATTAAACATCCAAGATGGATAATATAATAGCATGAATACTTCATAAATTATAGATACGTTGGAGACGTATCAGCATCCCCAAGCTTAATTCCCGCTCATCCTCGAGTAGGTAATGATAAAAGAAAAAATTATGAAGTGTGAATGCTAGCAGGTGCATAAGTTTGATCAATGGTAATTTCAATCACCTGTTCTAGCATCATCATATGTCATAACAGTAGCTCAACTCATAGAACTTTTCATGATCAAGTAACAAACTATTCACATGTTAAAGTATAGATCATAAACTTTCTTGAAAACTAACAAACAGTTCTTAGTCATCAAACAATTGCAATTCATCTTATTTTCAGGAAGAGTCTATGTCAGAGCTTTGATTCAGCAAACTTCACATACTCAACTATCATTTAGTCTTCCATGATTGCTACCACTCAAAGCATATTTTTAGAACAAATAGTATTCATCGAACACAGAGAAAGATAGGGGATTAATGTTTCGCCTCCCAACCTTTTACCTCAAGGGTAATTTCAACAATAATAATTCATGCTCAAATATATTTGAATGGCCATATATGCTTAGATCTTTCTATCACATGCTGCTTGCCAACTAAAGAGTGGGTTGGAATGAGAAGGAATACTACTGACTCTTGCATAAAAGTAAAAGATAGGCCCTTCGCAGAGGGAAGCAGGGATTTGCAGAGGTGCCAGAGCTTGAAGCAAAAACAGAGATGAAAATAATTTTGAGAGGTATGCTTTCATTGTCAACATAACGACCAAGAGTTCCCAATATCTTCCATACTAGATACATTATAGGCGGTTCCCACGCAGAAAGGTAAAGATTTTACTCCCCCTTCACCAACAATCACACTCCACGGCTTGTCCGAAACAACGGCTGCCGTCCAACTTTCAACAATCCTGGGGGAGTTTTGTTTAAATTATTTGCGAATTTGTTTTTGATCTTTTGATCATAGGACCGGGCATCCCAGTTACCAGCCATTTTCTCGTGAATGATGAGCGGAGTCCACTCATCGTGAGAATAACCCACCTAGCATGCAAGATACTGCTAGCCCCTAGTCGCTATATGAGCGATTCGGGCATACAAAACAGATTATTATTTGAAGGTTTAGAGTTTGGCACATGCAAATTTACTTGGAACGGCAGGTAAATACCGCATATAGGTAGATATGGTGGACACTCATGGAAGAAACTTGGTTCAAGGAATTTGGATGCACAAGCAGTATTCCCGCTTAGTACAGATATTTTGGCTAGCAAAGGATTCTAAATAGCAAGCACCACATGTTAAAGGATCCATAACAATATAATTTCTATACAAATATACCCAAGCATAACTCATTATGTTGTTTTCCTTGTCCAACTTCAACTAATTTGCTCAGGTTTGAAAATAATTAATGGGGCTCACAATCATAGAAGATGTCCAAGATAGTATATTTATATGTTAAATCTCTCTTCCTAAAATATTCTTTCATGAATTGTTCTAGTGACCAATACAATGTTTGCTAACCTTCATAAATTTACCACCTCTACTTCTTATGTGTGAAGGCATTACTCCCCATGGGAAAGGCATATGAAACATGTATAATTTCAGATTTATGACATTCAAATCATTCAACCATTTACTCTTAGGATATAAGTGAAGCACACGAGTAAATGACAAACTACTCCAAAAAGATATGAGTGAAGAACAATGAGTAGTTAAATAATTATGTAGCTTTGTGAAGACTCTCTCTCATTTAAGAATTTCAGATCTTGGTATTTTATTCAAACTGCAAGCAAAGCTAAAGAAAATAAAATGACGCTCCAAGCAAAACACATATCATGTGGTGAATAAAAATATAGCTCCAAGTAAAGTTACCGATGAACGTAGACGAAAGAGGGGATGCCATCCGGGGCATCCCCAAGCTTAGGCTTTTGATTGTCCTTGAATATTACCTTGGGCTGCCTTGGGCATCCCCAAGCTTAGGCTCTTGCCACTCCTTATTCCATAGTCCATCGAATCTTTACCCAAAACTTGAAAACTTCACAACACAAAACTCAACAGAAAACTCGTGAGCTCCATTAGTGAAAGAAAACAAAACATCACTTCAAGGTACTGTAATGAACTCATTCTTTATTTATATTGGTGTTAAAACTACTGTATTCCAACTTCTCTATGGTTTATAAACTATTTTACTAGCCATAGATTCATCAAAATAAGCAAACAACACACGAAAACAGAATCTGTCAAAAACAGAACAGTCTGTACTAATCTGTAACTAACGCAAACTTCTGGAACTCCAAAAATTCTACCAAAATAGGACGACCTAGAAAATTTGTTTATTGATCTGCTGTAATTGGAATCAATATTTTATCACGATCTGGTGATTTTAAACAATTGTTTACGTGAACAGAAAGTTTCTGGAATTTTCAGCAAGATCAAATAACTATCATCCAAGAAGATCCTATAGGTCTTACTTGGCACAAACACTAATTAAAACATAAAACCACATCTAACCAGAGGCTAGATGATTTATTTATTACTAAACAGAACCAAAAAGCAAGAAACTAAACTAAAATTGGGTTGCCTCCCAACAAGCGCTAACGTTTAACGCCCCTAGCTAGGCATGATGATTTCAATAATCTCACATAAAAGATAAGTATTGAAACATAAAGAGAGCATCATGAAAAATATGACTAGCACATTTAAGTCTAACCCACTTCCTATGTATAGGGAGTTTTTGAGCAAACAACTTATGGGAACAATAATCAACTAGCATAGGAAGGCAAAATGAGCATAACTTCAAAACTTTAAGCACATAGAGAGGAAACTTGATATTATTGCAATTCCTACAAGCATATATTCCTCCCTCATAATAATTTTCAGTAGCATAATGAATGAATTCTACAATATAACCAGCACATAAAGCATTCTTTTCATGATCTACAAGCATAGAAATTTTATTACTCTCCACATAAGCAATATTCTTCTCATTCGGAATAGTGGGAGTAAACTCAACAAAATAACTATCATGTGCTTGAAAATTAAGATCAAGATGACAAGTTTCATGATTATCATTATTCTTTAAAGTATACGTGCCATTACAATAATCATCATAGATAGGAGGCATGCTTTCATCATAATAAATTTGCTCATCAAAACTTGGGGGACTAAACATCATCTTCATCAAACATAGCATCCCCAAGCTTGTGGCTTTGCATATCATTAGCATCATGGGTATTCAAAGAATTCATACTAACAACATTGCAATCATGCTCATCATTCACATATTTTATGCCAAGCATTCTATGTAATTCTTCTTCTAGTACTTAAGCACAATTTTCCTTCCCATCATTTTCACGAAAGACATTAAAAAGATGGAGCATATGAGGCACCCTTAATTCCATTTTTTTGTAGTTTTCTTTTATAAACTAAACTAGTGATAAAACAAGAAACTAAAAGATTCGATTGCAAGATCTAAAGATATACCTTCAAGCACTCACCTCCCCGGCAACGGCGCCAGAAAAAAGCTTGATATCTACTACGCAGCCTTCTTCTTGTAGACGTTGTTGGGCCTCCAAGTGCAGAGGTTTGTAGGACAGTAGCAAATTTCCCTCAAGTGGATGACCTAAGGTTTATCAATCCGTGGGAGGCGTTCGATGAAGATGGTCTCTCTCAAACAACCCCGCAACCAAATAACAAAGAGTCTCTTGTGTCCCCAACACACCCAATATAATGGTAAGTTGTATAGGTGCACTAGTTCGGCGAAGAGATGGTGATACAAGTGCAATATGGATGGTAGATATAGGTTTTTGTAATATGAAAATATAAAAACAGCAAGGTAACTAATGATAAAAGTCAGCACAAACGGTATTGCCATGCGTTGAAATAAGGCCTAGGGCTCATACTTTCACTAGTGCAAGTTCTCTCAACAATAATAACATAACTAGATCATATAACAATCCCTCAACATGCAACAAAAAGTCACTCCAAAGTCACTAATAGCGGAGAACAAACGAAGAGATTATGGTAGGGTACAAAACCACCTCAAAGTTATCCTTTCTGATCGATCTATTCAAGAGTTCGTAGTAAAATAACACGAAGCTATTCTTTCCGTTCGATCTATCATAGAGTTCGTACTAGAATAACACCTTAAGACACAAATCAACCAAAACCCTAATGTCACCTAGATACTCCAATGTCACCTCAACTATCCGTGGGTATGATTATACGATATGCATCACAAAATCTCAGATTCATCTATTCAACAAACACAAAGAACTTCAAAGAGTGCCCCAAAGTTTCTACCGGAGAGTCAAGACGAAAACGTGTACCAACCCCTATGCATAGTTGAATGGGTGGAACCCGCAAGTTGATCACCAAAACACACATCAAGTGGATCACGTGATATCCCATTGTCACGATAGATAAGCACGTGCAAGACATACATCAAGTGTTCTCAAATCCTTAAAGACTCAATCCGATAAGATAACTTCAAAGCGAAAACTCAATCCATTACAAGAGAGTAGAGGGATAGAAACATCATAAGATCCAACTATAATAGCAAAGCTCGCGATACATCAAGATCGTATCACCTCAAGATCCGAGAGAGAGATCAAACACATAGCTACTGGTACATACCCTCAGCCCCGAGGGTGAACTACTCCCTCCTTGTCATGGAGAGCGCCGGGATGATGAAGATGGCCACCAGTGAGAGATCCCCCCTCCGGCAGGGTGCCGGAACAGGGCCCCGATTGGTTTTTGGTGGCTACAGAGGCTTGCGGCGGCGGAACTCCCGATCTATTTTGTTCCCCGATGGTTTTAGGGTATATGGATATATATAGGTGAAAGAAGTCGGTCAGGGGAGCCACGAGGGGCCCATGAGCGTGGAGGGTGCGCCCAGGGGTGGGTGGGCACGCCCCCCTGCCTCGTGCCTTCCTCGTTTCTTCCCTTACGTACACTCCAAGTCTTCTGGATTGCTTCTAATCCACCGAAGGTTTCATTCCGTTTGGACTCCGTTTGATATTCCATTTTTGCGAAACACTCAAACAAGGAGAAAAACAGAAACTGGCACTGGGCTCTGGATTAATAAGTTAGTCCAAAAAATAATATAAAAGTGCATAGTAAAGCCCATTAAACATCCAAGATGGATAATATAATAGCATGAATACTTCATAAATTATAGATACGTTGGAGACGTATCAGCATCCCCAAGCTTAATTCCCGCTCATCCTCGAGTAGGTAATGATAAAAGAAAAAATTTATGAAGTGTGAATGCTAGCAGGTGCATAAGTTTGATCAATGGTAATTTCAATCACCTGTTCTAGCATCATCATATGTCATAACAGTAGCTCAACTCATAGCAGCAGCGACTCTTGGGAGCCCAGCGGTTCTCCCGAGCTCTACGATACTCTGGAGATGAGCGACGACAGCTACGTGCCCCCGAGCTCTCGCCGCGCCCGGAGCAGGGCCGCAAAGTCCGGCCGCCGCCACCACTGATCTGGATGGGGTTGGCGCCGGCCTCCCGCGGCCCACTGTTGATGATGGCGTCGGCCGCAGGTGTGTGTAGATAGGATTCTCCTAGGTTCTCGTCTTTTGTTCCCTGCGAGGAATCAAGAAGTACCCCGTGGGGGCGTGTAAAGAGTATGCAATGTCTTTTGTTGATATTATCCTAATTATGGAAGCCTTGTGAGCGCAAGTCCTGTTTAGGCTCGGTCTTCCCTTTCCAATCTCGCGACACCTTGTTGCTCTATGCTGACACGTCCCGGTCCCCAGGCAAGCTTCAGCCATCGCTGGTATGCCAGGTCGCGTGCCGTGGTCAAGGCCAGGAGGTGAGCGGCCCGAGGTCTAGTAAGAGCTCCTGAGGTGCGATGCTCAGGGGGTCCCCTTTAGCGCTCAAGCAGCCGTGGTAGGACAAGAAAGGGAGGCAACGTTGCCGCAACAAGGCTGCGGCGAGCATGTCTCCTAGGTTCCAACGATTAGTTGATCTGAGCTCGTGACTTATCTTGGCGGTCCGGGGTCGATTCTTCGTGATGCGCCAGACCTGCGCGCGAACATCCGCAGCGTAGCTAGATCAGGCCCATACGAGTCCTCCCCCTTCCAATGCTCTCCTTTGTGCTCTACGTCTTCAAGTCCTGGCCCTCGAGCGAGCTCAGCCGCCGCTGGTATGCCAGGTCGCGTGCCGTGGTCAAGGCCAGGGGGTGAGGGCTGGAGAGCCAGTAAGAGCTGCTGAGTCGCGATGCTCAGGAGCCCCCTTTTAACGTGCAAGCGGATTTCTTGGAAGAGGTGGGAGCTCGTGGTGCCGCCTGGTGTTATCCTCGCGAGATTCCTGCGAGCCAGCACAAGGAAGAACACGATTTTGCCGTTATGGTTGCCAGCCTGCCGCTGGTTGCTCCGCGAGGGGGTGAAGGCACTGAGGGCCTGGTGAGGTGACGTGCGAGGAGCGTGCCGCGAGCCAGAGCTCGACTGCTCAGGTTTATCGACGTGGCAGGGACGGATCCGTGCACCAGCGCCGTGCCGGCGTGAGGAGGCCCTGTGGAAGGCGACGGTCGAGCAGGTAGTAATCATAGGCAGGTTAAACATGAAAGTAGCAGGCTTAAGTAAATGCATGGGAGATACCTGCCACTGGGTCAGGCCCGAGCGGCTTGGGGATGATGCAGCCCGAGGGGCGCTCCCAACATGGTTAGCTGAAAACATAAAAAGGGATATATGCCACAGGGACAGACCCACGCGGCCTGGGAATGATGTAGCCCGAGGGGCGCTCCTAGCTAAATGAACTTGGAAAATGTCACCTGGTTCTATTGACGAAGGAGAGTTGGGGCAACTGAAGGTGCGCAGTGAAGGGGTTTCTCCTCACGAGCCACCGGGGCCCTGAGCCTCGGGAGGCTCTGGGGGTCCAGGCGGTTCCTGGAGGACCGTCTCCATCTCCGTCATGACGGCGAGGTGCCTGGCCTCCAGAGTCGCCAGGGTGCACCGCAAGTTGCGCTGGTAGACGAACGTCACGCTCGGCAGGCCAAAAGGCATGCTAACGTAGCTGTGCGGTGGACCCTCGCAGTGTCCCATGCGCGAAGGCTAGAAAAGCTCCTGAGAAGCGGCCCTGTTGAGCCCTGGAACGTCGATGCAGACGCGCAGTCCAGCATCCTCGCCTGGATGGGAAGCTGCGCCTTGTGAGTGGCGGTCGCCGCGCATGGCCCTTGCGTCTTGCAATTCCTGGGTGGTCTTGGTGATGAATTCCTGAACGGTGGATGATCCTTGCCCTATGCCCTCCTGAGTGAAACGTGCCGCGAAGCACGCCTCCAAGTGGTGCCCAAGTGCCTCCCTCGTGATGTGGGCAAGGTCTGAGGCCTTCCAGAAGAAAGCCCCCGAGCCCTGCCCGAGAAGGGCGCCGGGCGCGCCTTCCTATGCGATGGAGGGAGGCGCCCCTGAAGCGGGCGCTGATCCTGACGAGGCTCCGGCTGCGACGCCACCCTCCTGAGGTCGGCACGGTGCTGCTTCTTCTTCTTGGGGATGACCTCAGGAGGGCCCTCGCCCTTGCTGTCGGGTCGTCGATTGCTGCAGCTTGGAAGGCACGCTCGAGGGAGCACACCGCATCTCTTTCTTCACATGGGACCGTGATGATCCCGTCGCTTCCCGGCATCTTGAGGACATTGTAGCCGTGATGGGTCACCGCCATGAACTTGGCCAGGGCTGGATACCCGAGGATGGCATTGTACGGCAGACGGATGTGCGCGACGTCGAAGTCGATGAGCTCGGTGCGGTAGTTCTTGCGTTCTCCGAAGGTGACAGGGAGGCGGACCTGCCCTATCGGTGTGGTGTAACCGTCGGTCACTCCTGACAAAGGCTTGGTAGGCTGAAGCTGGTCATATGGCACTTGGAGGTTGTCGAACGTGTCGACGGACAGGACGTTGAGCCTTGCGCCGCCGTCGATGAGGGTCTTGGTAACTTGCACGTTCCTGATGTGGGGAGCAAAGCATCGGGAGGGCGCCAGCGGTAACTACGCACTTGAGCTGATTTGCCGAGTTGAACGTGACGGGGCACTGGGACCACCTAAGCGGGCGTGTGGCTTCGAGCTTAGGGAGGACTACATTCACTTCACGAGCAAACTGCTTGAAGATACGCTGCGAGGCTGGGGCCTGGGCTCCGCCCAAGATGCAAGCGATAGCACGCGGTTCATGGAAGCCCCAAGCCCCCTCGTCTTGATGGTGCTCGTCATTCCTTCTTGGCGGTGGCGGCAGCGGAGGGAGTCCGGCGCTGCCTTGAGGACGATCCTCACGAGGCTGATCCCTCCAGTTGCCCTCGCGAGGCTGATCCTGCCAGCGGTCCTCACGAGGCCGGTCGCGCCACTCCTGGCGCGGGCCACGGTCGTCCCAGCGTCCACCACCACGTCCTCCTCCTCGGCCATAGCCCCGGTCGCCCAAAGCGTCCTTCGCCCGGAGCGTCAACCGAGGCGTCCTTCGCGAATGGCTTTGAGCTTTGACAGTCGCTGGTGTTGTGGGTATTCAGGTTGTGGAAGGCGCAGAACGGACGACTGCTCTTGGACGACTTTGGTTGGTCTCTGCCATGCTTGGTGTCTGGTTCCACTGGGAGCACGGCTGCTCCCTTGCGCTTCACGTCCTTGGCCTTGGCATTCTTCTCCTCCCTGGAAGCTCGAGGAGGGAGAGGCGCCCCTCCTCAGCTCTTGCGCACTTGGTGGCCAGGTTGAACAACTCCAGGGACGTGCATAGCTCCTCGTGGATAGCGAGCTCTTCCTTCATCTTGACGTCGCGGACGCCATCAGAGAACGCAGAGATGATGGCCTCGTCCGTCACCTTGGGGATCTTGAGGCGGACGTTGTTGAAGCGCTGGATGTACTTCTGGAGGGTCTCTCCCGGTTGCTGCTTGATGCGGCGCAGGTCACCCGCAGCCGGCGGGCGGTCGCGAGTGCCTTGGAAGTTGGCAACGAAGCGGTTGCACATCTCGTCCCAGGAGGAGATCGAGCCTGGTGGCAGGTTCAGGAGCCAGGAGCGGGCGCCATCCTTGAGACCCATGGGAAACCAGTTCGCCATGACTTTCTCGTCGCCGTTGGCCGCTTTGATGCTCAGCTCGTAGAGCTGCAAGAACTCCGCGGGGTCGGGGTGCCGTCGTAGCGAGGAGGCAGATCCGGCTTGAACTTGCCCGGCCAGGCGACGCTACGCAGCTCGGGGATGAAAGCGCGGCAGCCGGCTGTGGTCACCGGGGCCCGCCTTGGGGGTGGAGCTTGATCTTGATGAGTTCTCCGCCCTGCCGCTACAGGTGGCGCGCGGTCTTGCCGCAGCGGCCGGTCCTAGCGCGGTGGTGCAAGGAGCGGCGGAGCGTTTTCTTGCGGCGGAGGGACTTCTTGACAGCTTCTTTCTTCACGAGCGGGCGCGGGACGCTGCGGGTCGCGTCGTGGAGCCGCGCGCCTTGGCGCCAGGGCGCCGTCTTGGGGCAGAGGTGGTGGAGGCACTCCGTGAGCTACGTCGCCCGTAGCTGGCGGAGGGCGAGGCGGAGAGAGGGGCGGCGCAGGGGAGCCCCCTGCGGCGCGGACAAGCTCGGCGATGCGGTCGAGCCAGTCCTCGTAGAGGTCGTCGACCGGTCGGTAGCGCAGGAGCTCGTGCGCCATGAGGAGCGCGGCCCGTGCGTCCATGGGAGGGCAACGTGCATGGGAAGAAGAACCAGCCGGGGTCAGCGATGGAGTGGCGGTGTGGCCGTCCCGCCGCACTGAGGGATGCAGCGAGGATGCTTGCTGCTCGTTCCTCACCGGGATGGTGGCGGCGTTGGCGGCAGGCGACGGGGAACGATGAGGTGGCCCACCGACGGGAGCCGACTGAGCGACGCGGGCAGCGAGGGCAGCCTGGCGCTCAGCACGAGCGCGACGAGCATCCGCCATGGAGACGACGGAGCAACGGGGCACGGAGCGACGGAAGGAAGCTTCGGCACACCCCTACCTGGCGCACCAAATGTCGGATCACGGGTTCCGGCAAAACCCTCAAGGTTCGAACACTGGGGTGCGCGCGAAGATCTCCTCCCTACCGATCCACGCTCTAGCTCTCTAAGATCTCGCGGACGAACTCAACGAACTCACAAGACAAAGACACAAGATTTATACTGGTTCGGGCCACCGTTGTGGTGTAATATCCTACTCCAGTGTGGTGGTGGTGGATTGCCTCTTGGGCTGATGATGAACAGTACAAGGGGAATAACAGTCTCCTGAGGTTGAGGTGTTATTGTGCTCGGTGAGCTTGTGGGTGAGAGGGTGGAAGATGGAATCGATCCCCCTACTGTGGTGGCTAGTTCTACTTATATAGGCCCTGGTCCTCTTCTCAAATATTGAGCGGGAAGGGAGCCAACAACGGCCAATTTAAAAGGGGACAGCTAGTACAACTTATCCTGACAAAAGCGGTCTTCGCCTGCAAAAGGCTCTGGTGGTGACGCCGTCTTGGGCTCCATGATGACCTCCGTCTTGCCGTCCCGCTGGTCTTGGTCTCGTTGCACCGATATGGAAACCTTTGCTTGATGCCTCGGTACTCCGCGCCTGCGCTCCCCCTTGGCACCAAAGAGAAAACAAGGATGCCGCGCGCGCTGGCGCCCGCCTGGTCTCGGTCGTCATGGCTCACGTCACGAGGACCTCGTGAGGTTTGCCTTGCCTTGATCTCTCCGCCCCTCGTGAGCCTGCCTGGCGAGGCCGCTCCTGAGGAGGTCTTGCGTCGTCCACCTCGCGAGGCTTGGCCCCTCGTGAGAGTCTTGAATGCCTTGTCGATGAAGATGGGTCGTACAGGCCTGCTAGCTCAGCCACGCCATGGGCCGCAGGCAGGCAAGTCTGGGGACCCCCGTTCCCAGAACGTGCATTCTTACACTAGGATAGTTTCCACTCGGTCGCATAATTTGACCAGCCGACTGATAGTCACTAATGTTTAGTCAGCCCCTATATGAATAGTCAAGTTGATCCCAAACAGATTGCGTATGCTCTTCTGGAAATGGCACCCTTGGTCCACTCGGTTTCATATACTGACTGAACATATCAGCTGATGGTGACCTTGGTCGCTTCAGATGAGTCGGCCGATTAAAGCTAGAACCGGCCGACTGGTTGGCGTACTTGAACAGCAACATATCAAAAGTCAGCTTGATCCGCTTGCGCTGTACTTTAGCTTCATTCCTTTTCCACCTGCCAACTTCTGGACTCTTAGGTTTGACAAATTTAACATGAGTATTTTCTTGCACTTGCGGTTGCCCCCCGAGTGTAGGATTCTTGATGGTGATTTTGATCACTTCCTTGCCATCGGGTTGCTTATCAAGCACAACCTATCTCCCCAAGACCTTGTTGTCCTCCTTGTCTTTCCTGGACTCACCAACAATGGCATTAGCTTTATTAGCAGATTCGGCTGCCTCTGGCCGAATGAGTAGCTTCTTCCCCTCCAAATCCATGGTATTCATTGGAAAAGGCTGTTTATCAACTTGCATCTCAGAAAAGTTCAATCGTCCATCATTAATGGCCGATTGTATCTGTCATCGAAAAACATTGCAATCATTAGTAGCATGAGAAAAAGAATTATGATACTTGCAATAAGCACGCCGTTTCAGCTCTTCAAATGGCGGTAAAGTATGAGATATTCTAATAATCTTAGCCTGCAGCAAACATCAAATATTCTATCACACTTAGCAATGTTAAAAGTAAAATTCATCTCTTCATCACGATTCTTATGAATCGGTTTCAGATCATTGCAAGTAAAGGGTTTGGCTTTAGATGGCCAAACAAATTCAGTAGCAAAAACATCACCCTCATCGTCCGAGTGATCACTATCATATTCGACCATATTCATCTTTGGACGATCAGCTTTGTATCTATGCACTTCTTTGAGATCTTTGCTTCGGCTTTCCTAAGCCAAAGCCCTTTGTAAGACCTGGTTAATATTTAAGAACTCATAGCCTTCTAGCTTTTCTCTAATGGGAGTTCTCAAACCACTCCAAAGCCCTTTGTAAGACCTGGTTAATATTTAAGAACTCATAGCCTTCTAGCTTTTCTCTAATGGGAGTTCTCAAACCACTCAGCATTAGGTCCGCCAAGTCCCTTTTGGTTATCACCAAACTAAAACACCGGTTTTTGTTTCCCTGAATCTCTTGACGTAATTGGAGACCGATTCGTCATGCTTCTGTTTAACCGATGTTAGATGTGACAACTTGAGTTCATTGTCGCCGCTATAAAAGTGATCATGAAATTTCTGCTCTAGCTGCGACCAAACTCGAATGGAACCATGTGGTAAAGAAGAAAACCATGAAAATGCGGTACCAGTTAATGATAAAGGAAATAAACGCACTTTCAATTCATTCAATGAGCCCGCCTCACCCAATTGTGCTAAATATTGACTAACATGCTCCCATGTGGTTTTTTTGCCTTCTCCATTAAACTTAACAAAATCTGGAATTTTACATCCTGAAGGGCACTGGATGGCATCAAAGTACTCGGGGTACGACTTTTGGTAAATCTGATTCCGAGGTAGCTCAACTCCAAAATTCTCTCGAAGAATCTTAGCCATCTCCTCTCTAAGATTAGCTAGACCATCATCCATAGTGGACGATGCAGCTTGTGGCAGTGGCATAGAAAGAGTAGGGTTACTAGCTATAGGTAGAAACTAGATCATTGATTGTGCGCGTTGCCGCGCCCGTCCATTTTATCAATAGAGTGGTAGGGATTTCAATAATATATATGACACAACAAAACATGATA
Organism: Triticum aestivum; assembly: GCF_018294505.1. Classification (NCBI taxonomy): domain Eukaryota; kingdom Viridiplantae; phylum Streptophyta; class Magnoliopsida; order Poales; family Poaceae; genus Triticum; species Triticum aestivum. Next base: position 313,076,367 of record NC_057805.1, on the reverse strand, counting down.
CTCCCTCCAATCCAAATTAATTGACGCTGATTTAAACCAGCATCGATAAACACTATCCAAATCATGAACCCCTCAAACTAAAAGACGGTACCCAACTGATTATTGTACAGGTTCATTCATTATTTATGATATTGAGTAAGCATGATTTTGATCTCCTCACAAGTTAATTAGTGGATACTTCTAAACATAGCTTTACTATGTTAGAAAATGTAATATATATTTCATCAAACAATCATTGATAATATAAGACAAAAATTTAACTCATCAAACAATCATTGATAATGATATAAATTGCAATATAAGACAGACATTTAATTAGGAAATGTATACCAAATTCTTTGTCATCTTGTTTTTAAGGTCTTGCAAGGTAAGCACAAGAAACACACAAAATATTTCAATTAAGTGTGGTGTTAGTATTGTTTACTAAATTATAAAGTTGCCCAAAACCATCCAGGTATTGAATTACACAAGGATGTTTGCTGATCCCAAAGAACGAAAAAAGAAAGGCCTTCCAGTCAAAATGATGCCTGCATTCAGGTTCATGCACTTTGAATCAAAGTCAAGCTGCATAGTATGTTAAACAACATGTAAAGATGACAAGATCAAAAGCTATAATTTAAATGGAAGATAACAGTAAAGCAGGCGCTACAATTTATTTCCAAATTTATAACCTTCTACAAAAATGTGCCTGTGGCTGTACATTCCTTCTAGGTCCATCTAATCACTCTAAGCAAATATTCATGCTACAAATTATCATATGGGAGATGCAAGGTATAAGTGCCACTGTATGGTGCAGACTTTTCTATTATGTGTCTTTTTCATAGTAGAATTTATTCTGTAATCTACTACCATATTTAAAGGTAAACTATCCATCCAAATACCATGATTATGTTCTGAATGTACAGTCAATTTTCTTGCCAGGAGATGCAAGGGAAATTTCTTCAAATCCAAGAATTCCATTCTGTTTTGTGTAAAGAAGATCAAAGACCACTAAGAACAGGGAAAATGTTGAGGGAAATGCACTATCGTATTAACAGAGATCATATTGTGTACCAGGTATCAACATCATTCCCACATCAATTATTTGCCTATGCACACATATTTATATATCTAATAAAAGAATAATACTGGTCTAAGTAATCAGTCCTAGGCTTAGGTGGAGGTTGTATATAAGAGGTAACTGGATGCCAATGGTTTGGATGTGAGTCGACGTAGGTGGGGATCAGTTTTTGTGAAGATTGTTTTTCATAAGAAACTGGTAGCATGTGGAGTCCTATGACCTTAGTATATATGATCAAGACTTTTAACAAGACAGATAATGTCCCTTCCAGTCCCGGCTATCAAAGCCGGCACGATTCTATGGGCAATTAAATGTCCCAAGAAAGTGGCGGGTACATTTGCTCAAGTAGATCTGGCTTGTTAAATCATCTGTTTGTTAGTATTACATATTACGATATATGTACGTATGTGCCCAAAAAGCGTGCATGATTCTACAATTAGGAAGATGTCTTTGCCATATATTGCTTATGGTTCCTACAGAATGGTAAACAGTGTGTTTTATATCTCCAGGGTCCCAGTAATATGCCAAAAACAAGAGTGGGAGTGACTCCATAGTAATTACATTAGAATGAAAAAAAAACAAAAAGACATTTTTGTACAATACAAACAGAAAATTCCTGTACACACGTGCATTGTGGACTTAATGGATCAGCAAACAAACACTCCTTATTGATCTTGAAAAGCGCCAGCTAAAACTCCTGAACCATCCTAATGCACAAGCATGACAACTCAGATTTTTCATCTCTCATCATATACACAAATATGTACCAATAGAAAATTATTTTACTTTGAACAAGATGGGTGTTTATCCACTAACCCTGTTAATCAGCCTGTCATGTATGACAACACTGTTGATTTCTTGAACACATCGGACGAATCTAGATGGGTTCCTTGCTTTCATCCAGGCAGCGGTGAATCCAGTTGGTGGTCTATGGAGCGGGAACGACGACAGCGGTGCCCTTACGCTGGAGGCTCCACCGCCACTGTCCTGGTTCTCCTGTGCTGACTGCTAGCAGAATTCTGGGCCAACCCTCCATCCAACAACTTGTACATATTTGTATTTTTTATATGTTTCAGCCAAGAATTAATCCCAAACTTCTATATCGTCTTATGGCATCTTGGATTGAAGGATTCACCATAATACATAGATCAATATGGGGAAAAACTTGAAAAAAAGATGCAGGGATCTGAATAGCTGACTGAGCATTTGACAACTGAAGAATGAGATGGCAAGGATGCAAGGCTTTGGGCATGTCTACATTGTCGATACTACTGTTAAATATATATGCAACACAAGCACAAAACGCCGTGACACAAACCCATGAACCTGAGAAACTTGATTAACAAACAGAAGGACTGCCCTTACCATGCAAAATAAAGACTGCCCCTAAACAAAACAAACAAAGGGGAAATTAGCAGGTGACAGTCAGTTGGCAGTTCTCACCGAAGATAGTGCCGACGGGGTTCGTGGCGGCCTGGTTCATGGTCACGTCGCCGATGAGCCACGGCGTCGGTGAAGGTGACGCAGGACGGACTGGTCGTTGGTCGCGATCTCCATGGTGGCCAAGATCCTGATCCTTGGCGAGGTGGTTGCGGCCGTGGCGTATCTGGCCGCCGCCATGGTCGGTGCCTGACCTGGTCGGTCTCCCTCTTCTCTTCTCTTCTCTTCTGATGAGGTAGGAGGAGAGGGTGGGAGACGAGGTCGGTGGCTTTGGGAGAGAGGATAGGAGGGGCGGAGGACGGCGGCGAGGTGGCGTGAGGGCGCGTGACGGGAGGGGTAGCGTGGACGGTAGCGGCGGCGGCGTACCTAGGTTTCTCGAGAGTAGTCGCTCGCCATTTTCTCTCGTGTAAATTTCTTCGTGGGCTTTGTGGGGCGGCTAGGCCCAATGAACCAGAGTGCTCAAAAATTGCCACCGGAGTAGCTGCCTAGCCCACTTAGCGAGAAAACATGGAATAAAACAGCGAATCCGACGGCCAAAAACGACTAAAAGTGGCGATCTAACGATTAAAAATGCTAATGACCTGAGAGGGCTGGGAGGGTGCTCAGTTTTAATATATCTAAATTGTGGCATGTACGTCGACCCATAATTTGGTAGTGATCGAGTGGATGTAGCTGTAGGTAGGGTTTGGTTCGGCGTTGCCACCGAACCTATCATGCTCATAATAGGATTAATGGGTGCAGCCACAATCTAATTTGTTTGGGTAGGATAATAAGTCATCGGCATGGGAGGCGCCGATGAGAGAGGTAATTAAAGCCAGATTAGGGTTTTGCACACTAGCAGCTACACCATCATTACCACTAGTCGATTGAGATATATTCTTCTGAGCATTAATATTTTCTATAAAAGTTTGATAGACTAGATTGTTACCATCAGCAATACGACTCTCAATCTCATCCCACTGCTCAGGAGAAAAGGTAGTACTCACAGAGGGTTTAACCTGCTCGGCTTGAAGAGGGGGGAACATGATTTCTTCAATCGGAGTGATGTTGCCTTGACGATCCTTCTTGAACTTTGCAAGGAACTCCTGCAAGTCCTTCTCCTCGCGCCCCTTCTTGTACTCCTCATAGACTTGGCGATGATCGGCCGATATCTCATCAAGACTGGGCTTGATGATGTTATCGGCGTCTACCTCAGATGGCTTGGGAAGATCGAACATGATGGACGATAACAATTGATCTTCAGTCCCCAGAGGAGTCGCCAAAAAGTGTGTTGACACACGAACACGTCACGTTAACCCTCGACGCCGGGGGTGATGCACCGCAGCTCACGTCGAAGGAGACCCGACCGACAGCGCGATACGCAAGATAGTCGGCGAGCGCTTTTGCAGACTCGAAACCCCGCGCACCCGGGAGGGACCCCGTCAGGGAGTGCGGCGGCTATGGGCTGCCCTAGGTCGATTCTCTCGGCCCTAGAGCCTCGAGATTCGCATCTCTCAAACACGAAGAACAACGAAGAACGAGAGAGAAAAAACGATGGAGAGATAAAACATAGACTGAAAAAGTAGTATATTGATTTGTTCGATTGTGTGTTGTTTAATCGGCCATCACCCCCAACATATATAAGAGGCGGCTGGACTTCCCGTACAAGTAAAGGATTCATCTAGGCTTTCCTTACAAAAAATTACATCAATTCACGTCCTAGAGTCCTAGTTCTATTCCAACTCGGATTCAGTCTGAATCTGGCCCAACTTCGGTCTTCCCCCTTGCGCGGGCTGTTGAGCTTGCATATGATCTCCGATCAAGACGGCCCATATATCAAACTTGTGCGCCTCGATGAGGCGAACAACTCTCATGTTGATCATTTTTTCAAATAAGGCCATCCTGAATACTTTTCGAGGTCATCTTTACCTTTCAGTCGGACTCGGTCTTGCAGCAGACTGGATTATCGGAGTCTCGTAGTGAATTTGCAGGCCATATATTATCTCTGATGATGATTACTCCAAAACCAAATTTTACCATTTTGACGATACGCACAACTTTTGTATTGAACACTTCTCCATCCGAGGTCATCTTGATAAACTTTCGGGCACATGTTCAGTTTCACTCGGATTCAAGCTCATCCACTCGGATATTAGAGTCTTTCACTCGGATCGTCCGACTGGACTTTTTCACTAGGATATTAAAATCTCTCACTCGGATGGCAAAATTTTCACTCGGAAGACAATCTTTCACTCGGATGATTATATTTTCACTCGGAAGGCAATATCTTACTTGATCGGCAAGTTTCCATTCCGACTGTAATCTTTTCACTCAGAATATTTTCACCTGGAGGACAATTTCACTCGGATGATTATATTTTCACTCGCATGATAGTAAGTTCACTCGGATGGCGAACTTTCACTCGATCGGTAAGTTTTCACTCGGATGGTAAGCTTTCCACTCGGATTTCCCAACTGGAAACATACCCTGATCTTGATTTGTCTCTCCAGGTCTCATACGACCTCCAATTGAGACGAATTATATATGAAAATCGATCGGCTCGATGAGATGAAACTTTTCCCTGTTGAAGGTTTTTCGATTAAAGGCCTTCCTGAGGGCCAAATTGCTCACGCATTGCATCAGACACTCATCAACATGTGGCTGGTGTCAAGCGTAATATTTTGGTCTCTGGCCGGTCCGGACCGTATTGACTGTAGCTTTTGCATATGAACTCGGATTAAGATGACTTATATATGAAAATCAATTGCCTCGATGAGACGAAGACAATTCCTTTAGAGTGCTCCTTCATCCGATGTAGTCCTGAATGCGTTATTGGTCGAAAAGCACTCAGAATACTAAATTCTGCCACTAGGAGTACAATTTCGGCCCCTAAGATGAGGTCGGATGTCGATGACTTAAACATCAAAGTTGTTCCACTCGGAGACGTAAAACTTTCCATGCTGAAAATCCCTTCACTCGAAGCCATCTCATTTTCTTTTATGCCATGCCAAAATCTGGTGTCAACACAGGTGCGGGGCGCGGTCGACGTGGCTCGGCGGCCGGGCGCGTGGAGTGATACGTCTCCATCGTATCTATTTTTCCAAACTCTTTGTCCTTGTTTTGGACTCTAATTTACATGATTTGAATGGAGCTAACCGGACTAACATTGTTTTCAGCAGAATTGCCATGGTGTTATTTTTGTGCAGAAATAAAAATTCTCGCATTGACCTGAAAATTTGCGGAGAATTTATGTGGAATATATAAAAAATACTGGCGCAAGAAGGTGCTCCACCCATAGGTCACAAGACCTGGGGGAGCCCACCTGGGGTGCGCTCTGCGGGCTTGTGGGCCCGTTGGACCTCCTCCGACCCTAACTCCAACTCTATAAGTACCTATTTGGGTAGAACAAAATTAGAGAGAATGATTCATCGCGTTTTACAATACGGAGCCGCCGCCTCCTCCTATTCTCCATCGGGAGGGCTGATGTGGTGTCCATTCGGGGCTCCGGAGAACGGGATTCGTCGCCATCATCATCACTAACCTTCCTCCATCACCAATTTCATGATGCTCACCGCCATGCGTGAGTAATTCCATCGTAGGCTTGCTGGACGGTGATGAGTTGGATGAGATTTATCATGTAATCGAGTTAGCTTTGTGAGGGTTTGATCCTTAGTATCCACTACCACTACAAAAAAAATACACTTCCGTGATGATACGTGTTTGTCACAGTAGGTCACCTTTTCTATCATGTATGTACATCCATGATGATTTTATGACAGAACCAAGATAGTCATACTTGTGTTGTCGTAGAAGTGTTCCAATACCAAAAATATCATCACGGAAGTGTTCACTTCCATGACGATAAATGACGCGTCATGGAAGTGCTTCGTCAAGGGTAACCGACACGTGGCATCCACTGTAACGGGTCGTCGTTAAGCTATCGGGTCCGGTTTCGGATCCGATAACCCGTTAACAACCCGGACCAATGAGGATTTTCCACGTGTAAAGTTCTCATTGGCCGAAGAAACACGTGCCAGCTCGTCATTGGGTCAGATAGGTGCCTATGATATGTCGACACGTGCGACGGCCCACCACTGGCCCATTTAGCTTACAATGGCCGGCCAGTTTGACTTGGTCAAAAGTTAGCGGGCCGGCCCATGAAAAGCCTGTTAATGGTATGTTCGCAAATAGCCCATTTTACGGCCCGGTAACTCACGTCCAATTAGGGCCTTCCCGAAATCGGCCCAACAACGTCATGTGGGCCGTCGAATATAACACCAGGCCATTTCACTTTCGGCCCATGTATGGCCCACGATGTCTTTCGGCCCATATGAGGCCTTTCGTATCTTTAGGCCCTTTAGTGGCCCACGGTGACTCTAGCCCATAATGAACAGTAAATTTCTTTCTACCCATTAACGGCCCATGATTCACATGGACCGTTTCCAGCCCGTGTTAGCTTTCGGCCTACTGACGGCCCATACGTTCTTGGGCTCCTTTCCGGCCCTCGATTATTTCCGGCCCGGTACTGGCTTGTTACCCTAATGGGCCAAATTCGACCCGTGGCAAGAATCGGCCTGTTTGTGGCCTGTTAACCCGTGGCGCCGTTTCCAGACCGTCCTATATTCTGGCCCATTAATGACCCGTTATGCCTGTGATAGAATTAAGCCTTTGCTGCCCTCCGGCCTGTTAACGGCCCATTACCGTGTTGGGCCAGTACCAATTATGCCCGTTTACGGACCACGTGGGCCCATTTATCCGATGGCCTGAGGCCCACCGATTCTACGGCCTGTTGGATGCCCATTTATCTGACGGCCCATAGGAGGCCCATGGATCCTACGGCCTGTAGCAGGGTCAAGGTTACCACGGTCCGTATATGGCCCATGGTCGTTGCGGCCACTAGCAAACCAGGGAAAAAGAAGACTAGGAAATAAATAAGTCTAAAACTAACGCTAAGCTATTAAGGCGATTGCACAGATTACATCCACTGGGCATCAAAATTCGCCACCAGTGCAAATATAGGGAACACCCTACACTATACAAAAATGGCTTTCTGTTTTCTTCAGCCGGTGGCTGCACGTTAAGAACAAATTTTGTATCGCAACAAAACATACAACCATAAAACAAAAGGAAGGTTGGCATAAAAGTTAACAGTCTGGCAGATAAATGCACCACCAGAAGTTCAGAAGCTCAGTTCATTTCACCTGACTGTTACGTTTTCATGTTGTATTGTCTGATGGAGCACCATAACCTTCGCCTTCATTTCTCATAGGCTCCTGTACAACATAGAAAATGTCTGATAGTCTGGTTTTGAAACCATGCATATCTTGACGACATCGAACAATGGTTGTCCTTGTTTCACAAAGGGTCTCTGTTAGGGAATGGACTTGTGTCTGGAGAGCAGATATAACATTGTTTTGAGCCTACATATCTTGATCATGAGGCAGTTTGGACGACATTGCCTTAACAACCAACCTAGTATTACGCAAGAACATGCTTTTGGCACTGTTAGTGGACAGGTACTGACCCACTGCAGCAAGGGGTGACATTGCGGTTATAGTTGCCTTGTCGCCTTCAAAAGGTGGCGGTTCCACCATTTTTTCCATAGCTTGCTGAAAAGTTGAGTTTTTACATTAGTAGTACCAGAACAGAAGATATTAAGGAGGCAACAAAACCAAACAAAATAGCTTTGGTCTATATACAGAACTTATTCTGGTGAACCCATGTAAAATATTAGTTGTATTTTACTGCAAAGTACATAATAAAACCAGGTTCCAAACATATGACCATGTACCATGGCTAATGTATTGTCTATTTCTTCACAATGTATTGACATCTAAGGATAAAGAGACAAAGTTTATAATACGGTAATCATAGTATGACATCATTCATATCACAAAACAACTGAGAACAGACAAATAGGCAATTGTAACATTGTGTGGGCAAGTCCAGCACGGAACTAGATTACAGATCAAGATCAAAGGAACATCACTCCTCTCTTTTAAACCTTGTCAGGTGCAATGATACGCTAAGACAATTGTGTATAAAATTGAAAAGAGTAATAGACATTGGCTGCAAACCATGTCGTTCAATGCACAAGTCAGAGTAAGTAGTAGTTAAAAGGCATGAGGATTAAGGACTTACAATAGCGGCTTTGACTGGTGTAGTCATGCCCTTCGTCTTGCTGGTATGGCAGTACTTGAAGATTTCCACATCATTTGGTTCAGGTACTTTTTGGTCCTTGTGGGCTTTCCTGTGCATTTGGAACAAGTCAATATAGATCTGATAATATGGTACAACAAAAAGAGTGAAACAACAGCTAATTACAAGAGCCTCGCAGTGTGCAATATAGCTACGATATCCTGTCGTGTGTTGGAATTTCACTTTCATACGGTTGGCCTTGTTCTTTGAACAGTTCACCTACAAGAAGATAGATTTGTGAGGCAAATGCGTAAATAGGAGTTCAACATGTGATCTGATCACATATATATAATGTACCTGATACTTTGGATCAGACCAGTGTTTAACGAGGCCTCTCCAGTCTTCATCCGATATATTTTCCACTGGAGATGTTTCGGCAAGTTCACTGTTAGCCTTGCCTTCAAAGTGAGTTTTTCTCAAGTTATATCGATACTGTTGCAGAGCAGACTTGAAAACATGGGTGCAAGCTTGTCTGGTTGCATCATCTTGGCTATCCAACTTGAACCTCATCTGTTGAAAATTATGGGAGTCTCATTATCAACAACCTAGAAAGTATGGGACATAGCAAGACGATATTACTAGTTTCCATACATAACCGTACTTAAAGATAAATGGTCGAGGAAGGTGTTGAACCGGGTTTCGTCTTTTTCATTCCTGTACTGAATACATGTTGGGAGGATACGTACATGACACCTAATGGCAAGCGATGCCTCTGATACTAACTTGGCTGACTCTGTAGCATCACGTGGCCTTTTTAAACCTGTCTCAAAACGGATCTCCATTCTCCCTCCTCTAGATTTAGTTAACCTATCAAGCATTATCCCTGATGTTTGTTTCCTCTTGCACCTAGGTGCCAGTCCAACAACAAACATAGGAAGTGTTAGTGTACATCAAACTATGAGACTACATATAAAGAAGCATGCAGCTGTAACTTGACTCCAACAACTACCTTCTTGCTGTTGAAGCTCACAAAGTTCATCTGATCTTGCCAACTCGCCTTGTGTCAAGAGTGCTTTGGAAGTAGTGTCTGGTGGCAAGGGAGCTTGGGAACGTGCTGCTAGCTGAGTTGTCGAACGAGTAACTCGTGCAGCTGGTGGTACCATGGAAGGTGTTGCAACAACTAGGGCTGTCTCTACTTGTTTGGTGGTAGCTATTGGTTTTTGTTTGGCTTGTTCTGCAGCTCGTGTAGCACGGGATACCCCGTTTCTACAATTTTCCGCTGGACTTTGACCTTCTATTGCACCACCAGTACCAGCAGAATCTGCAGGATTATTCCGCTTCCATTTTCGTGTGTCATTAGTACTAACACCATCCTTTGTTATTTTGTGTTCCTTTCTGTTTCTCTGTGCCAATGTGAGTCAAGCCGACAAGAAAAGGGAATAACAATTTAGTTCTTCAGAACAAATTGATGTGTGATACAGACGAACTGAACTTTCATGTTAGACAAACACATGATAGGAGGATGTAATATGTACAAAAAACAGGACGGCATGAGATAATCAAAACTATGATGTGTAAACTAAGCAGAAGACATTTCACTAAATTAGAAGCAATGCAATGGAATGTAGACACCATATAAAGATGCTACAAATATCGCTCTGCCAAGTTAACAGTGCCTCGTCATAACTGGCGTTTAAACAAATGTGAAGCAGTACATGAAATAAATCAGATGCAAGATGCAAACAACATCACACTACCAAGTTAAAGGTCTCTCGTCATTAGTGCCATTGCATATTCAGAGCATTGCATATTCACAGCTTATGATGTGAAAACTAAGCAGAAGGCATTTCAACAAATTAGAAGCAATGAAAGCTAGACACCATATGAAAGATGCAACGAATATCACTCTACCAAGTTAAAATTGTCTCATCGTAAGTGCCATTTCAACAAATTAGAAGTAGTACAAGCTAGAAAAGAATGCGAGATGTAAGGAAAACACATGATACCAGGATGGAATATGTACGAAAAACAGGACGACATGGCATATTCACAACTGTTTATGTAAACTAAGCAGAAGCCATTTCAACAAAAAAGAAGCAATGCAAGCTAGACACCGTATGCAACATGCAAGAAAATATCACACTGCCAAGCTAGAGAAAGCACCTAGCATGCCGGTTTCACCGGAAGACCGCCATCAGTCCCTGCCTTATTTTTTTTCCTTCCTGCTTCTTAGTTTTATTGCCTTGTCAATTCAAACCCACAAGAAAAATGAATAAAAAATTGCTTTTCGAAACTCATTGATGCAGGATGCTGACGAGCACTACTTTAATGTAAGGCAGTCGCATGATAGGATGATTGAATGTGTAACAAAAAAGGACAACATTGCATATTCACGGCTATGATGTGTAAACTAAGGAGAAGGCATTTCAACAAATTAGAAGCAATGAAAGCTAGACACCATATGAAAGATGCAACGAATATCACTCTACCAAGTTAAAACTGGTTGGCACCACAGATGGAAGAGCTAATATCACGCAATCAAAGTGCCTTCGTTGGTGGGAGATGCATCCAAGATAATTTCGCCTTGGTTCAGAGAGCTGTGAAAACACTCCATCGCAAGAAAATCGAGTCTCTGTTCCTGAAACTAGACGTGGCAAAGGCTTTTGACTCTGTAGCCTGGCCCTTCCTCTTGGAGGTGCTCGGCCGGCGTGGATTTGGGCCTAGGTGGAGGCAATGGATCGACTGCATCCTTTCCACCTCTTCTACGCAGATTCTTATCAATGGCGGCCCTACCGACACGATCTGGCACGCGAGGGGATTCCGGCAGGGCGACCCGATCTCACCCATGTTGTTTATTATTGTCATGGACGCTCTAAGCGCGCTTGTAAGATATGTGGAGAGCGCGGGATTACTGACCACGCTCACGGAGCACGGAATCAAGCACCGGATCTCTCTCTTCGCTGATGATATGGTAATGTTCATCCGCCCCCAGCGTTCGGAGTTGAGAACTGTCGCAGCAGCACTCGATCTATTTGGAGAGGCTTCAGGACTCCGGGTGAATCTTCAGAAGAGCTCTGTTATTCCAATTCGATGTGAGGTGGAGCAGGAGTTCTTGGCAGATCTTCCAGGTACTCTGGGAAGTTTTCCTTGCACATACCTTGGCCTCCCTCTTCGTACGGGAGCACTGACAAAGGAGGATCTCCATGGACTTGTGGATTCTGTGGCTAACCATCTGCCAGCATGGAAGGGGGGCCTTCTGTTTGAAGGAGGGAGAATTATATGATCAAAGGTTGTCCTCACTGCAACCTCAGTGTACCACATGCTATCCCTTGACCTCCCACCCTGGGTCATCAAGAGTATCGAGAAGATATGCAAAGATTTCTTGTGGAAAGGAATGGAGGAAGCGAAGGGTGGGGATTGCAAAGTTGCATGGGACATGGTGTGTCGGCCCATTGAATTCTGAGGCTTGGGAATCCATAACCTGAGATTACTAAACGCGGCCCTTAGAGTGCGCTGGCTATGGTTGGAAAGAGTGGACTATGACCGGCCTTGGCAGGGACTTAGAAACTCTGTCTCTCCGGACACATATAACTTGTTCCACGCTTCAACGATCTGACGGAAGGCTCTATTTTGGCATGATAGATGGATGGACAACAACTCACCAAAGGATATCGCGCCAGAGCTGTTCCATTCTGTTCCACCTGGGAAGCAAGGTGTCTCTGTCCATGATGCACTATGCAATAATGAGTGGACCAAGCATTTCAAAGGAGAATTTTCGCTGACTATGATATACCAATTCTGCATATTGTGGGAGCAGGTCCAGCAACACCGCGGCGAACTATCCAATGCCCCCGATAGCTTCCGATGGATTTGGACAAATTCAGGTATTTACTCTGCAAGCTCGGCTTACAGGGCCTTCTTTGCAGGCAAGACAAGGCTGCCGGGTGCCGAGCAGCTATGGTCATCTGTAGCACCTCTGCGGTTGAAATTCTTTGGTTGGCTAGTGCTTCATAATCGATGTTGGACCGCGGACAGGCTGAGCCCTAGAGGCTTACCCAACCAGCAGCTATGCCAACTTTGTAATCAACAGGTGGAGTCAATCAATCATCTGCTCATGCAATGCCCTTTTTCCCGGACGATCTGGCACATGGTGGCCCAGCAGCTGCACCTCTCTCTGCAAACCCCGCGGATTGACTCGGTTCTGGTGGAGTGGTGGGAACAGGCACACAACTCGACGCCAAGGAAGCAGAGACCGGAGCGAAACGCCTTAATCAATCTAGTAATGTTCTACATATGGAAGGAGCGTAACAGCCGAATCTTCGACAAGGTTTCTTCACTTGAGACGGTGATAGTGGACAAGATCAAGATTGAATGGAGGACGTGGAAACAGGCATGGAGTCTTAGAGCTAGGAACGGTCAGCTGGTGGGCGAGACTGAGACGTAGACTTGTAATCTCGGTGGTGTTGGGTGGTGTGTGACTACCTGTAACTTGTAATCTGTACTTTCATCATCTCCTCCTTAATGAATCAACACGCAAATCTCATGCGTGTTCCTGGAAAAATCTCCTTAATGAAGTAGTACAAGCTAGAAAAGAATACGAGATGTAACCTATATCACACTCCCACACTGGTGCGCGTCGGTCCTAAACAAACGGGTTTTTACCCCTTTCCATCACGACATTTGGAACCGTCGCCAAGTGAGTGTGTGTGATAGGGTGTCCTTCCCACACGACCCAGAAATTGTCGGGGATAGGCCCTCCTGGGACCCAGGCTGGGGCCGTGTGCGATCGGGTGAGGCATCGAAACTCAATCATTTCCGTAGGTATGTACATCCCACACGGTAATCCGAGAAAATCATTTCCGTAGGTATGTACATCCCACACGGTAATCCGAGAAAATCATTTCCGTAGGTATGTACATCCCACACGGTGAATCCTAGAAAAACATTTCCGTTCGTATGTATATCACACACAGTCAATCCAAGGAATACGTTTCCGTTCTTATGTACATCCCACACAGTCAATCCAGGGAAAACGTTTCCGTTCGGATGTACATCCCACACGGTTTTATGTATACGCTCGTGTGTGAAAGGTGTAACTATCACACACGCTCTGCCTTGGTTAACTGTTTGCTTTCATTAACTACATCACACACGATTTGATGTAGAAAACTGTGTGGCATTGGGCTATCCATCGCAAGCGCTTTTACTGCTAGAACCGTTTGCAAAGGTCCATGACCGTCTGTTCTATTTTTATTTTTGCCTGTAATTTATTATTCTAATTGGAAATTTTGAAATACGAAACATGCAATTCAAATTCTCAGCACAATGGTTCAACAACGAATCCATAAATAAAATTGCCAGTACAATATGTTCAGTAATTACAGGATTAGGCAGCAATTAACTATGATGAACCGCAGTATTTAAAGGCGGTAAAGGTGAAGAGACAAGTGTAAATCATTTTGACTGCCGACGGTGTTGAAGAAGCGGAATGCCCATAATGTGCCTTCCTGCATGCCATAGGCACGAACCACTTTTGTCCAACCCCTTGTGACGATCGCCCGCCCATCCTTCACCGCCTTCAGGAAGACTTCTAGAGCATTATCATGGTAGCATGAATTATATACTTTAACCTTAGTTGCCTCCACTCCGGTCATGTAGTTTGCAAGGTAATCATCAGTAAATAGCTTCGGAAACCACTGAAAAGAGAAAAATATCAGATACTGAGGTCTAATAGAGTAACTTGTTGTGGGCAGGGGGAAAAGGCAACACATTACTTACCATCCTAAAGTTCACTGTTGTCTTCGACAAAGTGTAAATAAAGAGCTTAATTCCAATCACCCGTTTCTTTCGCCTAACAATCTTTCTTAGTTTCCTCACTTGACGCTTGTTCATGAATATCTCATTGCCCCATATGCAAAAGGGATCGAAGCGTGGATCAGTACCCCTCATATATGTACCTACAAGCAACCAGTAAATGTTAGAAGCTAAACTGAGATTGCACAAATGATGTAAAATACAACTACCTATGTTCCTAAGTACAAGTATTTTTTTTGAGATTTCAATATGAACTACATACAGATGTATATAAAATTATAGATATAGTTTAGATTAGAATCTAGATTCACTCATTTTTCTCCTTATGTAGTCTATATTGGAATCTCTAAAAATACTTATATTTAGGAATAGATCGTGTATAAGACATGGGATGCAGCTAACCTCAACGGCAAACAACAACCTTGCCCATTGTAGCCCTGTGTAAGTACATGGAGAGCCAATGTTAACTACAACAGGGTTAACATCCACCAAAAATAGCAAATGGTAATAAAACGGCAGCATCTGTAGTGATATCTTCATTTCGAAAGAGTAGCACGGTAGCAAAGGGACGGATTAAAAAATGGATACAACTGTTAATTGCAACAGGCTTAACAACATCCTAATTCATGTTTTGTAAGTTTGTAGCCATTGAAATACAACTCTTTAAAAATGGATACAACTGTTAATTGCAACAGGCTTAATGGCCATTGAAACCGGTACTGATAAAAATGCAATTGGCAGAGTTAAACATCACAGGGCAGGTGCTGCCAGAGCAGATAATGGCCCAGTTGTCTATAAAAAGGTAGGGAAAATAGCTCAAACGTGTTAGGCATGTTTACTACAACATGCTTAATACATCGACAGTACAAAACATAGCCATTAATTGCAACTGGTATTGGTAAGATTGAACTGGTGGGTACATACTTGGTAAGTCCTGAGAGGTAGTTGCTGGGGCACTTCATCTTGGCCAGAGCCCGCCCAAAGTCAGCGGCGGCGGAGGCGAGCTGTTCCTCCGGGTCGAAGCGTGGATCAGTGCCACTGACATGTGTACCTATAGGCAACCAGTAAATGGTAGAAGTTAAACTGCAATTGCACAAATGATGTGAAATACTGTAAGACATGGGATGCAGCTAACCTTGACGGCAAACAACAGCATCGGCTGTTATGACCCTGCGTAAGTACATGGACAAGCATGTTAAGTACAACAGGGTTAGCATCCACCAAAAATAGCAAATGGGGCAGCATCTCTAGTATATCTTCATTGCGGAGAGTAGCATGGTAGCAAATGGACAGATTAAAAATGGATACAACTGTTAATTGCAACAGGCTTAACAACATCCTAAGTCATGTTTTGTAAGTTTGTAGCCATTGAAATGCAACTGTTTAAAAATGGATTCAACTGTTAATTGCAACAGGCTTAATAGACATTGAAACCGGTACTGATAAAAATGCAATTGGCATAGTTAAACATCACAAGGCAGGTGCTGCCAAAGCACAGAATGGCCCAGATGTCTATAAAAAGGTAGAGAAAGTAGCAAAAACGTGTTAGGCATGTTTACTACAACATGCTTAATAGATCGACCGTATAGAACATAGCCATTAATTGCAACTGGTATTGGTAAGATTGAACTGGTGAGTACATACTTGGTAAGTCCTGAGAGGTAGTTGCTGGGGCACTTCATCTTGGCCAGAGCTCGCCCAAAGTCAGCGACGGCGGAGGCGAGCTGTTCCTCCGGGTCGAAGCGTGGATCAGTGCCACTGACATGTGTACCTACAGGCAACCAGTAAATGGGTAGAAGTTAAACTGCAATTGCACAAATTATGTGAAATACTGTAAGACATGGGATGCAGCTCACCTCGACGGCAAACAAAAGCATCGGCCGTTATGACCCTGCGTAAGTACATGGACAGGCATGTTAAGTGCAACAGGGTTAGCATCCACTAAAAATAGCAAATGGGCAGCATCTCTAGTGATATCCTGAGTCATGTATTGTAAGTTTGTTGCTGGTATTGGTGAAATTGAGCTGGACACGGTAATATTTGAACATCACACAGTGTGTAGTACTGAAATAAACAAGGCACGTACATGCTTAATACATCAACCGTACAAATCATAGCCGTTGCAAGTGGTATTGGTAAGATTTAGCTGGTCAGATCTTACCTGTTAAGTCCTGGGGGTAGTCGCTGGGGACTTCATCTGGGCGAGAGCCTGCACCATGTCGGCGGCGGCGGCGGAGGCGAGGTGTTCCTCCGGGTCAACACGCACAGCGGCCATCACGCCATGGACCGCCATCAGCTCCTGGCGGGGGGGGGGGGATTTGGAGGCATGAGGATGTTTTGCAGGCGCCATTTAAGCAATCAGGCCGGGGACGTGATAGAGATCGGTGGGTTACCTGACTGGATCCGAGCAGAACGTAGATGTGTTTGAAGCTGTGGTTGCGGCGGCGGCGGTTTGAGATGCCAGTAGGGGGAGGCGCGAGGGAGGGGGATACTGAGGGGAAGGGGATGTGGTTGGAGGAATAAATTCTGAAATCGCGCGCCTAATGAAAATTCCGGTGCGAAATTTGAAACTTGGGCGGGGGAAACACACAACGCAGACGAAGCGCATAAATACTCGTGTGCAAGAAAAAAGAAAGTTGGCAGATCCCGTCTCCAAAAAATGTACACGTGTACTTGATTTTTTCGGTCAATGGTACGCCTGGTTTATAAGGAAATATCGCACAGGTAACTAACTTATGGGTCATTAACGCAAAAACGCAGACGGGTACGGCATAGAAACCGTGTGTTTTGTGATCTTCTAATGATTAACGCGTAAACGCACACGGGCACACATGCTAATCAACGCTCAAAGCCCTCAAATGATGCTCTTACCGACATTGTACGTTAATACTACAAACTTAAAGTACTACTGGTAATTTGCTCTAATACTACAAACTTAAACTACTTCTCACATGCTGCCATCAGGGCATGCTGGCCAGATGTGGCGTTCTCCTTCCCGGCCTTGTAGGCGGCAGCCCACCGTGCTTCGATCTCCGCCAAGCTCTCCTCACCACGGTGTGCGGCCTCTTCCGCCGCCGAGAAGGGGAAAGCTCAGATGGAGAGGGCAGCGTCGCCTTCGCCGAAGAGAGGGCGAGGCCGTCCCTGCAAGATCACCGCGACGCCAGCGGTGGTTCCTCAGGGGCATGAGCAAGCCCCTGCGGGGGTTCGGATCACCTCCGCTGGCCGCGGCAAGGGTCCCTCCCGCGGGGGCGGCAGCGAAAGCCACGGTGACCATGGTCGCAGAGGGAGATAGGCGACGGCCGCCTCGACACCTCGCCCACGAGCCCATGCTGATGCCACAGCCTGCGAGTTTGTGGTGTGGGTGGTGATGCCATCGTGCACCTGGATCCGACTCCCGCGGTCCCTGGCGGAAGAGTAGACGGCGAGGGGACCCGTCGAGCTGTGACTATAGCACGACGGGTGCTGGAACCAGTCCTTGCAAGGGGAGGTCGAGGCCACCTCCTCCGGTGACGTCTTCATGACCCGAGGATGGGGAGCGATTGCCCGCGCCTGTGGCTCGAAGGGGAGGCACGCCCTCCACTTCAAGTATGACAGGCAGCGACGCTCTTCCTCAGGATCTTCGGGGAAGATGGCGAGCGCCTGAGGTGCTGCCTGGTGGGCGGCAATCACGGCGGCGAGGCCCTTAGCGGTGAATTTTCCCTTGGCCTCCCCGCCAATGTCTCCAGCAGCGGTGCCACCCCTTCCGAGAGCATCTCAAGCAACGACGACTACGTGGAGCCACCACGCTAGGGTCGAGGAGGACACCGACTAAGTGCCGCGACGCCAGAGCCGGTCTCCTGAGCCTTAGTCTCCCGGGGGCTTTCCTTTTTCTTGATTTCCTGTATCAAGATCATGAAGGGCCCTGCGGGGGTGTGTAAGAATCATGGCGCTTGCGCTTTTATATTAAAGTTTATAGCTCACGCTGCGCTCGCGTTCTTCGCTTGGGCATGGGTCCCTTTTTTGCTCTTGCGGTGGCTCAATGCTCTACGTTGATAGGTCCCAGACCCCAGGCGGGCTTCTGTCGTCACTGGTATGCTAGGTCGCGATGCCGTGGTCAAGGCCAGGAGGTGAGTGGCCTGAAGTCCGGTAAGATCCCCTGAGGCGTGATGCTCAGGAGGTCCCCTTTGGCATGCAAGCAGCTCCTGAAATATTAAAAAAGGGGGAATTCCTTGCCCGAGCGACATTGCGAGAAAACAAAGCACTAGTGGTAAGGCTCATGCTGGCGCGTATAGGATAACTTAGCTTGGCGAGCTCACGGTCCGCGGCGGTCCTTTTGTTAAGAGGGCGAGCTTCCTAGAGCCTTTGATCCTGCGCGTGTTCCCTGTTCTGTAATAAATTAAGGTAAGACCCACCGGGGGCGCATGAGGAAATTGATGCCCATCGTATTCCAAAAAATGCCAGCGGCGTTGGGCCACGCCCCTTTCCCTGTACTCCTCCGCGAGGTTTGCAACCTCCCTTCCCTGCCCACCATTATGCTCTACGTCCTCGGGACCTGGCCTCCGAGCAAAGTTCAGCCGCCGCAGGTATGCCAGGTCGCGATACCGTGGTCAAGACCAGGGGGTGAGGGCTCGAAAGGTGGTAGGGGATCCTGAGGCGCGGTGCTCAAGAGCCCCCTTTAACGTGCAAGTGGTTTGCGTGAAAGAGAGATGGCCCACCTTTCAGAGGCGCTCAGGGGAGGCTATACCCGGTGACGCACGGCGTACGGGGCAATTTTACTTAGCCTTTTACGAGCTGGAATGGTGCTTGGTTGTGGTCGGGAATGAGGCGTTGGCGAGGCCACTCGAGGTCCTGTCTCCGGAGGTTCCCGCACATTAATTACTCACGAAATACAAGGGGCAGCCGAGCTTGCTGATCTGCCCGTGATCGTTCCGCGAGAAGACAAAGGCACTAAGGACCTAGTGAGGTGACGTGCGCGGGACTGGCCCGCGAGCTAGAGCTCAGTCTCTTAGATTTATCAACGCTACAGGGATGGACCCAAGCACAGGCGCCGTGCAGGTAGCCCCCTCCGTGAGATGTCCAAGGGGTGGGCTAGCAATGCGCGGAGGCCACAAAGGTGACTCCAAAGGCAATAAATCGTCAGGCGCAATGTTAACAGCCATGGTAGCTCAAGCAGGCATACCTGGTCCAAAATACACGAATCGAAGCGACGCAGCTACGGGGCAGGCCCTGGCAGCTTGAGGATAATGCAGCCCGGGGGGCGCTCTCAACTGAACAAACCGAAAAGTCACCTGGCACCAGGGCTGTAGACGAGTCGAGGTAGCTGGAGACGCATGTCGTGAAAGTTGCTCCTCATGAGTCGGACGACTCCTGAGGCTTGGGGAGCTCGCACGGATCCGAGGCCTCCTCACACATGACCGCCTGGCATCTGGCCTCGTGAGATGCCATAGCACGATGTGCGAAGAGCTGGTATCAGGCGCCCATGTTCAACAGGACAAACGGCATGCATACGTAGTTGTAGGGATAGCCCCCACTCCGACCGACACGGGATGGCCAGAACAGTTCTTGCGAAGCGGCCCTGTTGAGGCCCGGGATGTTGACGCAGACCCGCGACCTGCTGCCTGATACGTCTCCAACGTATCTATAATTATGAAGTATTCATGCTATTATATTATCCTTCTAGGATGTTTTATATGCATTTATATGCTATTTTATATGATTTTTGAGACTAACCTATTAACCTAGAGCCCAGTGCCAGTTTCTGTTTTTTCCTTGTTTCCGAGAATCGCAGAAAAGGAAAACCAAACGGAGTCCAATTGACCTGAAATTCAACGAAGATTGTTTTTGGACTAGAAGAAGCCCACGGAGTACCGGAGACGGGCCAGAAAAGCCCCGAGGCCACCACGAGGGTGGGGGCGCACCCTACCCCCTGGGCGCGCCCCCTGCCTCGTGGCCGCCTTGGAGACCCCCCTGACTTGTTCCCGACGCCAAAACCTCTTATATATACAGAAACCCCCAGAACATAACCTAGATCGGGAGTTTCGCCGCCACAAGCCTCTGTAGCCACAGAAAACCAATCTAGACCCGTTCCGGCACCTTGCTGGAGGGGGGAACCCTCACCGGTGGCCATCTTCATAATCCCGGCGCTCTCCATGACGAGGAGGGAGTAGTTCACCCTCGGGGCAGAGGGTATGTATCAGTAGCTATGTGTTTGATCTCTCTCTCTCGTGTTCTTGATTTGGCACGATATTGATGCATCGCGAGCTTTGCTATTATAGTTGGATCTTATGATGTTTCTCCCCCTCTACTCTCTTGTAATGGATTGAGTTTTCCCTTTGAAGTTATCTTATCAGATTGAGTCTTTAAGGATTTGAGAACACTTGATGTATGTCTTGCATGTGCTTATCTGTGGTGACAATGGGATATCACGTGATTTATTTGATGTACGTTTTGGTGATCAACTTGCGGGTTCCGTGACCTCTTGAACTTATGCATAGGGGTTGGCACACATATTTGTCTTGGCTCTCCGGTAGAAACTTTGGGGCACTCTTTGAAGTTCTTTGTGTTGGTTGAATAGATGAATTTGAGATTGTGTGATGCATATCGTATAATCATACCCGCGGATACTTGTGGTGACATTGGAGTATCTAGGTGACATTAGGGTTTTGATTGATTTGTGTCTTAAGGTGTTATTCTAGTACGCACTCTATGATAGATCGAACGGAAAGAATAGCTTCGTGTTATTTTACTACGGACTCTTGAATAGATCGGTCAGAAATGATAACTTTGAGGTGGTTTCGTGCCCTACAATAATCTCTTCGTTTGTTCTCTGCTATTAGTGACTTTGGAGTGACTCTTTGTTTCATGTTGAGGGGTAGTTATATGATCCAATTATGTTATCCTTGTTGAGAGAACTTGCACTAGTGAAAGTATGAACCCTAGGCCTTGTTTCCTAGCATTGCAATACCGTTTTCGCTCACTTTTATCATTAGTTACCTTGCTGTTTTTATATTTTCAGATTACAAAAATCTATATCTACCATCCATATTGCACTTGTATAACCATCTCTTCGCCGAACTAGTGCACCTATACAATTTACCATTGTATTGGGTGTGTTGCGGACACAAGAGACTCTTTGTTATTTGGTTGCAGGGTTGTTTGAGAGAGACCATCTTCATCCTACGCCTCCCACGGATTGATAAACCCTAGGTCATCCACTTGAGGGAAATTTGCTACTGTCCTACAAACCTATGGACCTGGAGGCCCAACAACGTCTACAAGAAGAAGGTTGTGTAGTAGACATCAAGCTCTTTTCTGGCGCCGTTGCTGGGGAGGTGAGTGCTTGAAGGTATATCTTTAGATCTTGCAATCGAATCTTTTAGTTTCTTATTTTATCACTAGTTTATTCTATAAAATAAAACTAAAAAATGGAATTGAGGGTGCCTCATATGCTTCATCTTTTTAATGTCTTCCATGAAAATAAGCATTCCGATAATTGTGCTCAATTGCTAGAGGAAGAATGCATTAAAATGTTTGGCACTAAATCTTTGAATGATGAGCATGATTGTAATGTTGTTAGTATGAATTCTTTGAACATCCATGATGCTAATGATATGCAAAGCCACAAGCTTGGGGAAGCTATGTTTGATGTAGATGATATTTTTTGTCCCCCAAGTTTTGATGAGCAAATTTATTATGATGAAAGCATGCCTCCTATGTATGATGATTATTGTGATGACATGTATGCTATAAAGAATAATGATAAACATGAAACTTGTCATCTTGATCCTAATTTTCATTATTTTGTTGAGTTTGCTCCCACTTCTATTCACGAGAAGAAATTTGCTTATGTGGAGAGTAATAAAAATTCTATGCTTGTGCATCATGAAAATAGTGCTTTATGTGATAGTTATATTGTTGAATTCATTCATGATGCTACTGAAAATTATTATGAGGGAGGAATATATGCTTGTAGAAATTGCAATAATATCAAGTTTCCTCTCTATGTGCTTAAAATCTTGAAGTTATGCTTGTTTTGCCTTTCTATGCTAGTTGATTATTGTTCTCATAAGTTGTTTGCTCACAAAATCCCTATGCATAGGAAGTGGGTTAGACATAAATGTGCTAGTAATATTCTTCATGATGCTCTCTTTATGTTTCAATTCTTATCTTTTAGGTGAGCATCATTGAAATCATCATGCCTAGCTAGGGGCGTTAAACGTTAGCGCTTGTTGGGAGGCAACCCAATTTTACTTTTGTCCTTTGATTTTGCTCCTGTTTAGTAATAAATAAATCATCTAGCCTCTGGTTAGATGTGGTTTTATGTTTTAATTAGTGTTTGTGCCAAGTAAGACCTATAGGATCTTCTTGGATGATAATTATTTGATCTTGCTGAAAAAGACAGAAACTTTCTGCTCACGAAAAGAATTGTTAAAAATCACCAGAAATTGATAAAATACTGATTCCAATTGCAATAGAGCAATAATCAAATTATCTAGGTCTTCCTATTTTGGCAGAGTTTTCTGAGTTACATAAATTTGCGTTTGATGCATATTACTACAGACTGTTCTGTTTTTGACAGATTCTATTTTTCGTGTGTTGTTTGCTTATTTTGATGAACCTATGGCTAGTATCAGAGGGTATGAACCATAGAGAAGTTGGAATACAGTAGGTTTAACACCAGTATAAATAAATAATGAGTTCATTACAGTACCTTTAAGTGGTGGTTTGTTTTCTTTCGCTAACGGAGCTCATGAGATTTTCTGTTGAGTTTTGTGTTGTGAAGTTTTCAAGTTTTGGGTAAAGATTCGATGGACTATGGAATAAGGAGTGGAAAGAGCCTAAGCTTGGGGATGCCCAAGGTACCCCAAGTTAATATTCAAGGACAACCAAGAGCCTAAGCTTGGGGATGCCCCGTATGGCATCCCCTCTTTCTTCTTCGTTCATCAGTAACTTTACTTGGAGCTATATTTTTATTCACCACATGATATGTGTTTTGCTTGGAGCGTCATTTTATTTTGTTAGTATTTGCTTTCTGTTATTTAGAATAATGTTTTGCATCTCTATTTTCAATAAAAATGTCAAGGATAGCCTTTACCATGCTTATTTTGCAAGTATACATGTTGTTGTTTCAAAACAGAAAGTCTATTGCTGTTGCAAAAATTCCCTAGAAAAGCCAGAATATGATAAAATGTTGAATTTTTTTGCATATTGAGCTCTGATAAATTTTCTACAGTGTGGTAGAATTTCATAATGTTTGGAGTTAGGGAAGTATTGATACTCTTGCATTCTTTACAAACTGTACTGTTTTGGCAGATTGCTGTTATGTTTGCATTGTTTGCATATGTTTGCTTGTTTAATGATTCTATTTGAGGACAGGAGTATTAGATATGCAGAGACATTTAGTATGCAATGTTGAATAATAATTTTAGTGATTTGTTACAGTAGAAAATGATAAGGTTTTTGCATTGGTTTATACTAACTTATCTCACGAGTTCTTGTTGAGTTTGGTGTGGATGAAGCTTTCGAGATTTAGGAAACCGTGATATAAAAGGAATTAAGGAGATGCAAAAGTTCAAGCTTGGGGATGCCCAAGGCACCCCAAGATAATATTTCAAGAAGTCTCAAGCATCTAAGCTTGGGGATGCCCCGGTAGGCATCCCACCTTTCTTCTTCAACAATTATCGGTTAGTATCGATTGAGCCTAAAGTTTTTGCTTCTTCACATGATGAGTGCTATCCTTGAAATGTCGTTTTCTTTTGTTTTGCTTGTTTTATGAATAAAATACCAAGATCTGAAATTCCTAAATGAGAGAGAGTCTTCACAAAGCTACATAATTATTTAACTACTCATTGATCCTCACTTATATCTTTTTGGAGTAGTTTGTCATTTACTTGTGTGCTTCACTTATATCCTATGAGTAAATGGTTGAATGATTTGAATGTCATAAATCTGAAATTATATATGTTTCATATGCCTTTCCCATGGGGAGTAATGCCTTCACATATAAGAAGTAGAGGTGGTGAATTTTTTGAAGGTTAGCAAACATTGTATTGGTCACTTGAACAATTCATGATTGTGAGCCCCATTAATTATTTTCAAACCTGAGCAAATTAGTTGAAGTTATACAAGGAAGACAACATAATGAGTTATGCTTGGGTATATTTGTATAAGTTATATTGTTATGGATCCTCTAACATGTGGTGCTTGCTATTTAGAATCCTTTGCTAGCCAAAATATTTGTACTAAGCGGGAATACTGCTTGTGCATCCAAATTCCTTGAACCAAGTTTCTTCCATGAGTGTCCACCATATCTACCTATATGCGGTATTTACCTGCGTTCCAAGTAAATTTGCATGTGCCAAACTCTAAACCTCTTATATATACAGAAACCCCCAGAACATAACCTAGATCGGGAGTTCCGCCACCGCAAGCCTCTCTAGCCGCCGAAAACCAATCTAGACCCGTTCCAGCACCCTGCTGGAGGGGGGAACCCTCACCGGTGGCCATCTTCATCATCCCGACGCTCTCCATGACGAGGAGGGAGTAGTTCACCCTCGGGGCTGAGGGTATGTACCAGTAGCTATGTGTTTGATCTCTCTCTCTCTCTCTCTCTCGTGTTCTTGATTTGGCATGATCTTGATGTATCGTGAGCTTTGCTATTATAGATGGATCTTATGATGTTTCTCCCCCTCTACTCTCTTGTAATGGATTGAGTTTTCCCTTTGAAGTTATCTTATCGGATCGAGTCTTTAAGGATCTGAGAACACTTGATGTATGTCTTGCATGTGCTTATCTGTGGTGACAATGGGATATCACGTGATTTACTTGATGTACGTTTTGGTGATCAACTTGCGGGTTCCGTGACCTCGTGAACTAATGCATAGGGGTTGGCACACGTTTTCGTCTTGGCTCTCCGATAGAAACTTTGGGGCACTCTTTGAAGTTCTTTGTGTTGGTTGAATAGATGAATATGAGATTGTGTGATGCATATCGTATAATCATACCCGCGGATACTTGTGGTGACATTGGAGTATCTAGGTGACATTAGGGTTTTGATTGATTTTTGTCTTAAGGTGTTATTCTAGTACGAACTCTATGATAGATTGAATGGAAAGAACAGCTTCGTGTTATTTTACTACGGACTCTTGAATAGATCGATCGGAAAGGATAACTTTGAGGTGGTTTCGTGCCCTACAATAATCTCTTCGTTTGTTCTCCGCTATTAGTGACTTTGGAGTGACTCTTTGTTGCATGTTTAGGGATATTTATATGATCCAATTATGTTATCCTTGTTGAGAGAACTTGCACTAGTGAAAGTATGAACCCTAGGCCTTGTTTCCTAGCATTGCAATACCGTTTTCGCTCACTTTTATCATTAGTTACCTTGCTGTTTTTATATTTCCAGATTACAAAAATCTATATCTACCATCCATATTGCACTTGTATCACCATCTCTTCGCCGAACTAGTGCACCTATACAATTTACCATCGTATTCGGTGTGTTGGGGACACAAGAGACTCTTTGTTATTTGGTTGCAGGGTTGTTTGAGAGAGACCATCTTCATCCTACGCCTCCCACGGATTGATAAACCTTAGGTCATCCACTTGAGGGAAATTTGCTACTGTCCTACAAACCTCTGCACTTGGAGGCCCAACAACATCTACAACAAGAAGGTTGTGTAGTAGACATCACTGCCCATGTCGAGGGCTGCAGCTGCTTTGGGTGGCCTTGTAGGGCGACGCTCACCACGCATGGCCCTTGCCTCTTGAAGCTCTTCGATTGCCTTGGTGATGAAATCTCGCGCACCTGGCGCCTCGCACAGTGCGCCTTGCTCGCGGGGACGCGCACTGAAGCACGCCTCCAAGTGGTGCCCGAGCACCTCCCTCGTCTCACCAGTCAGGTCTGAGGCTTTCCAAGTGGAAGCCCCCGAGCCCGGCCTGAGGGAAGTGCTGGGCGCGCCTTCCTATGCGGGGGGAAGGAACGCCCCAGCAGCGAGCGTGGAGCCTGAGGTGCTGCCAGCAGGCCCTCTAGCCTCCGGATGACTCTTGGGGAGGAGCTGCTTCTTCTTCTTGGGGGTGGCCTCGTGGGGCAGAATGGCGCCCTCATCGTCAGAGTTTTCGGCCGCCGTGGCCTGGTAGGTGCGCTCGAGGGAGCACATCACATCTTTCTCATCGCAGGCGACCATGATGACCCTGCCAGGCATCTTGAGGACATTGTAGCCATGGTGGGTTGCTTCCATGAACTTGGCGAGGGCAGGGTACCCGAGGATAGCGTTGTACGGGAGGCTGATGTTTGCAACGTCAAAGTCAATGAGCCCAGTGTGGCAGTTGTCGCGCGCGCCGAAGGTGACGGGGAGGCGTATCTGCCCTAGGGGTATGGCGGAGACATCAGTCACTCCTGAGAAGGGTTTGGTGGGCAGGCGCTGATCATAAGGCACTTGGAGCGTCTCGAATGTCTCGACAGAGAGGACAATTAGCCCTACGCCACCGTCAATGAGGGTCTTGGTGACAAGGACATTGCTGATGGTGGTCGTGCATTGCATGGGGAGCGCGCCTGAGGTGGCCGAGCACTTAAGGTGGTCCTTGGAGTCGAAGGTGATGGTGCACCGCGACCACTTGAGGGGGCGCACGCCCTCAAGCCTCGGGAGGGCCGCGTTTACTTCATGAGCGAACTGCTTGAAGATGCGATGTGAGGCTGGGTCCTGAGCACCACCCTGGATGCAGGCGATCGCACGAGGTTCTTGGAAGCCCCCATCCCCATCATCATGCCGGTTGTCGTCATTTCTCCTTGGTGGCGGCGGCATTGGAGGGAGGCTGACATTGCCATGAGGACGGGCCTCACAAGGCTGATCGCGCCAGGGCCCATCGCGAGGCTCATCACGCCAGCGGTCCTCGCGAGGCTGATGGTGCTAGTCCTGATGAGGGTCATGGTTGTCCCAGCGGCCTCCGCCGCGGCCTCCCCCATGGCCATAGCCACGGTCGCCACGCTCGGGGCGGTGGCCGAGGCGGCCATCACGGAGGGCCCTGACTTCCTGGCAGTCAGTGTTGTGGTTGTGCATGTTGTGGAAGATGCAGAACGGGCGGTTGCCTCTGGGAGGCTCATCGTGGTCACGGCCACGCTTCATCTTGGGCATAGCAGCGAGCACGGCAGGGCCCTTACGCTTTGCCTCCTTAGCCTTGGCCTTCTTGTCTTCAGGGTCGGCCTCCAGGAGCTTGACGAGGGAGAGGCAGCCCTCTTCGGCCCTCGCACACTTGTTCGCCAGGTTGAACATCTCAAGGGTCGAGTATAAGTCCTCGTGGATGGCGAGCTCCTCTTTCATCTTGACTGCCGGCGTCCTGGGAACGGGGGTACCCAGACTTGCCTGCCTGCGGCCCATGGTGTGGCTCCACCAGCGGCCTGGTATGGCCCACCTTCAGCAACAACCACTCAAGACCCTCGCGAGGGGCCCAGCCTCGCGAGGCAGACGACGCAAGACCCCCTCGGGGGCAGCCTTGCTAGGCGGGCTCCCGAGGAGCGGAGATATCAAGGCAAGGGGCACCTCGCGAGGTGCGCGTGATGTGAGCCATGACGACCAAGGCCAGGCGGGCGCCAGCGGGCATAGTGTACCAGTTTCCTCTTTGGTTCTAAAGAGGCAGGCACAGGCGAGGAGTCCCGAGGCATCAGACAAAGGTTTCCATATCGATGCAACGAGACCAAGACCAGTAGGGCGGAGGTCACCACGAAGCCCATAGCAGCGTCACCACCAGAGCCTTTTGCAGGCGAAGACCACCTTTTGTCAGGACAACTTGTACTAGTTGTCTCCCTTCAAAATAGGCTGTTGTGGGATCCCTTCCCGCCTAACATGTGGGAAGAGGACCAGGGCCTCTATAAATAGGACTAGCCACCACCATAGAGGGGGACGGATCATTCAGACCATCCTCACACTCACCAGCTCATCGAGCTTAAGAACACCTCTCCCCAGGAGGTAGTTCATACCTTGTACTAGTTCATCCTCAGCCTACAAGGCAATCCACCACACTACACTGGAGTAGGGTATTACACCGCAACGGTGGCCCGAACCAGTATAAACCCTCGTGTCTCTTGTTCCTTGGGTTCATCGAGGTAGGCCTTGAGATCGTTGCGAGAGCGAGCTAGGAAGAGAGAGTTCTTCGTGCGCACCCCAGTGTTCGAACCTCAAGGGTTTGCCGGAACCCAGAATCCGACATTTGGCACGCCAGGTAGGGGTGCGCTGAAGCTTCGCTCCTCCACTGGCTTCGCCTCTCTGCTCAGCCCCCATGGCCGGCGCTGCTCCTTCGACTGGACCGACGGACGCCCGCGATGGAGCCATGGGGCTCAGGGCCCTCACTCCCGCCTTGCGGCGGGTGCAGTGGCCGCACAAGTTCAGGCCGGAGATGCCGCCCCGCTATGACAGCGCGACATATCCATCAGCCTTCCTGCTGCGTACGAGGAGGCCATTCTAGAGGCTGGAGGCGACGATAAGGTCATGGCCAACTGGTCCCCCATGGCCCTCACCGGAGCGCGTTGCGCCTGGCTGCTCAACCTGCCAGGATCCTCTGTGGCTTCTTGGGAGGAGCTGCGCGGCCTTTTCGTTGCACGCTTCGCGGCGCCGGCACCTATCGCCGTCGCGGCCCTCCTCGGCGGCTCGCAAGCACCGCCCTCGGACCGCCATGTCAAGCAGTTCTTCCGCCAGATTGGCGTCGTCTCTGTGCAGCAGGGAGCCCCTCTAGGATGGGCGGCGCCCAAGGCCGACCACACCTTCGACTCAGGGGACCACCCCGCGACCACTGCTGGCTCATGCGCGCTCCCAATGCTCTGCACACCCACCATCTGCAATGTAGCCGTGACCAAGACCCTCATCGACGGTGGAGCTAGGCTCAACATGCTCTCCGTGGAAGCTTTCAGCTTGCTTCATGTGCCGTACGGCCGGCTCCACCCCACCAAGCCTTTCTCCGGAGTCGGCAGCGGTTCCACCAGCCCCCTGGGGCAAATACGCCTCCCGGCCACCTTCGGTACCCGTGACAACTACCGCACCAAGCTGATCGACTTCGACATCGCCCGCATCGACCTCTCGTAGAACGCCATCCTCGGGTACCTTGCCTTGGCGCAGTTCATGGCAGCGACCCATTCGGCCTACAACCTCATGAAGATGCCGGGGAGCAGCAGCGTCCTCACCGTGGCTGGACATACCAAGGAGGCTCTGACGGCTCTCAAGCTCGCCTTCAGGGCCGCCGCGGTAGCACGCCCGGCCGATGAAGCCACCCCAGGGGCTAAGGGGGCCGCGCCGGCGAAAAAGAAGCAGCTGTTCACTCAGGATCGTGCCGAAACGAAGCAAGTGCCGGTCAAGGAGGACGGAGCCTCGGGAGCCACCTTCACCATAGGCGCCAACCACGACCCGGACTAAGAGGAGGCATTGGTGAAGTTCTTGCGCGCGAACAAGGAGGTATTCGCCTGGGAGCCCAAGCAGCTGGTAGGGGTCCCGAGGGGGGTAATCGAACATCACTTGAGGGTGTTCCCCAATGTGCGCCCTGTGAAGCAGAAGGCGCGGCGATAGTCCACGGAGAAGCAGTTCTTCATCATCAAGGAAACTCGCAAGCTACAAGCGGCAGGCGTCATTCGCGAGGTCTGGTACCCAGAGTGGCTGGCGAACCCTGTCGTCGTGCCCAAGATAGGTGGGAAGGAACGCATGTGTGTCGACTTCACCAACCTCAACAAAGCCTGCCCTCAAGACCCGTTCCCACTTCCGCGCATCGACCAGATCGTCGACTCCACCGCCGAGTGCGACCTGCTGTGTTTCTTGGACGCTTTCTCGGGTTACCACCAGATCAAGATGGCGGTGGAGGACATAGAGAAGACGGCCTTCTTGACCCCGTGTGGGGTATACTACTACACCTGCATGCCATTCGGACTGCGCAATGCTGGGGCAACCTTCCAGCGGCTGATGCATATCGCCCTGGGCCAACAGCTAGGGAGAAACGCTGAAACCTACGTCGACGACGTCGTGGTAAAATCTCGGGAGGCTAGGACCCTCATTCAGGACCTAGAAGAGACTTTCGCCAGCCTGCGCCAGGTGGACCTGCGGCTCAACCCGGAGAAGTGCATGTTCGGTGTCCCCTCCGGCAAGCTACCGGGCTTCCTCGTGTCGCACAGGGGGGTCGAGGCTAACCCGGAGAAGGTCAAGGCGATAGAAGACATGAGCCCGCCGCAAACTCTCAAGGAAATGCAGAAGCTCGCGGGCTGCATGACCTCGTTGGGGCGTTTCATCTCCAAGCTGGGGGAGCGCGCCCTGCCGTTCTTTAAGCTGATGAAGAAGAAGGGCCCGTTCGAGTGGACCCCAGAGGCCGACCTGGCATTTCAAGACCTCAATTGATATTTGACCAGCCCTCCGGTGATGGTAGCGCCTCGTCCCCTCGAGCCCCTGGTGCTCTACCTGGCCGCCACGCCTCACTCCGCCAGCGCGGCGTTGGTGGCTGTCCGGGAGGAGCGCCAGGCCAAGAGCCCGCCGCGTAATGCCACACATTTGGCAGGAACGACGCGGCATCAAGACGGCGCCGCTAAAGCCATGGCGACGCCCGCAGATGATCAAGCCCTACAAGACGGTGTTTCTGGGCCTGCGGAGGCCCCGATGGGTGACCAAGCTCCTGAGGTCCCCCCACCTCAGGAGGCGCCACAACCTCCGGAGGCCGCAGGCTCGACGCTCCCGCTCTCGTTGAGCACCCGGTGTACTTCGTCAGCACGGTGTTACGGGACGCGAGAGCACGATATTCCATGCCATAGAGGCTTTTGCTTGCACTCCTAGTGGCCTCACGCAAGCTGCGTCACTACTTCCAAGGCCACCCAATTAAGGTCGTCTCAGCCTACCCACTGGAGAGGGTGCTCCGGAGCCCCAACGCTGCGGGAAGAGTCGTTGAGTGGAACATCGAACTGCAAGCGTTTCAGCTGGAGTTCAACACAACCAGGGTCATCAAGGGAGCCGCCCTTGCCGACTTCATGGCAGAATGGACCAACGCTCCAGAGCCCGAAGCAGGCGAGAGCTGATCCCTCTTGCCAGGAAGTGAAGTGCCAGATGGCTGGGTCATGTACTTCGACGGTGCTTTCACACGCCAAGGCGCGGGGTCTGGTGCCGTGCTCATCTCGCCCACCCAAGACAAGCTATACTACGCCGTGCAGCTCTGCTTCCAGCAGGGCGAGAAGGTCTCCAACAACATCATGGAATACGAGGGTTGATTGCCGGCCTCAAGGCTGCAGCAGCCTTGGGGATGAAGCGTCTCAACATCAAGGGCGACTCTCAGCTCCTCGTCAACTTCTGCAACAAGGTGTACGAGCCAAGGGACGAGCACATGGAGGCGTACCTCGCGGAGGTGCGCAAGATGGAGAAGCAATTCTTGGGCCTGGAACTGCAACATGTGCCACGCGGCACAAACAAGGAAGCTGATGAGATCGCCAAGAGGGAGTCAAGGCGTCAGCCCCAACAGCCTGGTGTCTTCGAAGAGCGACTCTTCAAGCCCTCGGCGGTCCCCTCGGCCGCGGAGCCTGCACCGCCTCAGGAGGAACTCCCCGTCACCAGCCTCGGGAGCCCCCGCCTGCGGCCCGACCTCAGGAGCGCGTATGCTCCTGGCGCTCGAGCCTTAGGAGGGGTGCTGGACCAAGGAATTCATAACATACCTGGTGCAAGGAACGCTACCGGAGAAAGAGGAGGACGCGGAGCGCGTGGCCCGGCAGGCTACGGCATATTGCATCCAGGATGGTGAGCTATACAAAAAACGACCAAATAATGTTTCCTTGCGATGCATCTCCAGGAAGCAGGGGAGCGAGCTGCTAGTTGACATACACAGCGGAGATTGCGGGCATCACTCGTCGTCGCGCACCCTGGTTGGCAAGGCGTTCCGCAACGGGTTCTACTGGCCCACGATGCTCAACGACGCAACTGAGCTGGTAAGATCCTGCGAGACCTGCCAGTTCCATGCCAAGCAAATCCACCAGCCGGTCCAGAGCCTCCAGACTATCCCACTCTCGTGGTCGTTCGGCGGTCTGGGGGCTGGATATCCTGGGTCCGTTCCCTCGAGCGCCTGGGGGCTACTGCTACCTCTATGTCGACATCGACAAGTTCACCAAATGGGCAGAGGTGGAAGCCGTCCGCACTATACCAGCCGGGTTGGCAGTTAAGTTCATCAAGGGCCTCGTGAGCTGGTTTGGGGTCCCTAACTGCAGCATCACCGACAACGGTTCGCAGTTCACTAGCAATCTTTTCAAGACATATTGTGCTAACCTTGGAACGCAGATATGCTACGCCTCAGTGGCACACCCCAGGAGCAATGGCCAAGCCGAGTGCGCCAACGCAGAGGTCTTGAGAGGCCTCAAGACCAGGACCTTCAAGAAGAAGCTCGAGGCCTGCGGCAGGGGCTAGCATGATGAGCTCCAGTCCGTACTGTGGTCCATCTGCACCACCTTCACCAAGCCAACGGGCGAGACCCCATTCTTCCTCGTCTATGGAGCCGAAGCAGTTCTCCCTCACGAGGTCAAGCATCACTCCGCGCGGGTCCTGGCGTTTGACGAGGCACGTCAGGACGCCATGCGAGGGATGTACCTCATGCTAGGGGAGGAGCATCGCCGTCAAGCCTCATTCCGGGCGGCAAGATAGCAGCAGGCGCTGCGACGGTATCACTACCGCAGCGTCCGCTCCAGGACGCTCGAGGTGGGCGATCTCATCTTGAGGTGGGTGCTCTCCAGCGAAGGGCTGCACAAGCTCTCACCAATGTGGGAGGGCCCGTTTAGGATTGCCCGCGTCTCCAGGCCTGGCGCCGTGCACCTGGAGACGCAGGACGGGATCCCCATCCAGAACGCCTAGAACATCCAGCACCTCCGGAAGTTCTACCCATGAAGCAAGGCCCAGTGCCTGTGAAGGTCTCCACTCATGACACTCTCACGTAATAATGAGTGGGGCTGTACACGCCCCGGAGTCTTCGGAGAGCCGCCCTCGGGCCTTGGGGGCTCCCTCCCACATCCTAGTGGCAGCACTTAGCTCCGCGCTGGTGAGAAGACTAGACTAGGTGCCGGACACGGCTGTTCATTTGCTTTCTGTAGTTGGCTTGCAACCGTTTTAATGGAATTTGAAGTTCTGGCATTTCTCGATGGCTTGATTGATTCCCTTCTTCTCTCTGTTTCTCCCCTCAGTTCTTTGCTTTGCGCCAGGGAGGGCGACAGTTGCAAGACGCTCTCCCTCGCACGCCTCGCGCGGGGGCTGGATAGTGTGTGCGTGCGTGCTCCCCTGGTCTCCGCGAGGCGCCCTCGATTGAGCTCGTGATCAGCGCACTCCCCTTTTTAAGTCCATGCCCCACGGGTACCGCGACGTGGTGCGCTAGGCCATGATCAGCCCATGCCCGAGGCCTCACGCAAGGAGGGATGGGGATTTCCTAACGAATTTTCGCAGCTTTGCGATGTCTCCCGAGTCAGCAGCAGGGAAGCCTCACCCGATGCCAGGAGGCGCGCGCCCTCACAATGTGGGAGCTACCTCGGATGTATCAAGCTAAGTTATCCCTCTACGCCTACATGAAGCACAGATGCCACAACACAACCCGGAAACAATTAACATAGCATAAAGCAGCATAAGCATTACGGTTCATTACACGCCCTCGTAGGGCCCCATACTTGTTTCTTGCAATACAGGAAGAAAGGAAAGGACAGGCAAAAGCGGCTCCTACGCCCGCGGCTGCTCACGAGGGTCGGCCCCCAGCGCCCCCCGGACTCAGCCGGAGCCCTCCTCGCGCTTCACTGGGGCGTGGCGACCGGACGACCCGCCACCGTCCTCGAAGCAGGATCGACGACGTGGTGGCTGGTCATAGCCGCCGCTACTGGAGCTTTCGCTGGAGGAGGAGCTGCCGCTGCCAGACGAGCCGCGGCCATCGCCGAGGGCGAGTTCGCCCTCATCCACGTCACGACCGTCACCAAGGCTGAGCACTTCGTCACCGTCATTGTCTTCAGGGCAGCACCCAGCGCGGCAACCGTCTTCCCTGAGCACCCTCACAAAGAGGGTCGCGGCACCGTCGTACTTGAAGTGGAGGGTGCACCGCCTGCTCAGACTGCGCGCGCGGGCGAACGTCTGCCAGCCGCGGGCCAGGGCTACATTGCCCGCGATGGAAACCTCCACCGCGACCCACGAGGCCTTGTTGCAGCAGCCGTCGGCCTACAGCCAGAGGCCGCCAGGACCCATGGTCGGAAGCTCGCCGGCAAAGGAGCGCGGAAGTTGAAGCCAGGTGCCGGCCGGGTTCTCCGACCACACGACAAACTCCATCAGCACCTCCGCCGAGTGGAAGCGCGGCCCGGGAGGCCGGGCGACCATGGCGCGCCTCCCTTCATTGGCGGGACTGCCACGCCTCGGGCGGTTTCCGCCGCGCGAAGCGACGCCGCCGCAGCCGCTAGGGGCGGCGCCGGACCCTGAAGAAGTTTGTCTGCGCCCAGAGGGGACCACAGCGGGGGTTGGGATGTGCTTGCGGGGGCGACCACGCCCCCTCTTAGGCGGTGGTGAGCCGGGCCCCTCCTGGCAAACCTTCCCCTTCTCTGCGGCCAAGAACCTCTTCATCGGCGCCATGAGTGTTGCTACAAGGCGGTGGAGCAAAGAGGAAGAAGAAGCGGGCGGAATGGAGGGAGAGATGAGCGACGGGGGCTCCGCCCCTCTCCTTATTTATAGCCAGGAGGAGGCCAACCGCCGACCTCCACGATCGCAGGTAATGATGGTTTTCTTGTGCAGCAGGGTCTCGTCAAGTCGAACGGTTGCCGAGGCAGCGTGGGGAAGCGGAGACGCCCACGTCCCATCAGTCGCCACGCGTCAATCAAGGCCGCATGTGATTAGGGCCCGCAGCACTCCGCACTTGCCCTTTGGCTTCGCCTCGAAGCCAAGTCTGAGCGCGCCTTGGGCCCGGGGGCTACTGTCGGCGTCCTGGGAACGGGGGTACCCAGACTTACCTGCCTGCGGCCCACGGCGTGGCTCCACTAGTCGCCTGGTACGGCCCACCTTCAGCAACAACCACTCAAGAACCTCGCGAGGGGCCAAGCCTCGCGAGGCAGATGACGCAAGACCCCCTCGGGGGAAGCCTCGCTAGGCGGGCTCCCGAGGAGCAGAGATATCAAGGCAAGGGGGACCTCGCGAGGTGCGCGTGACATGAGCCATGATGACCAAGGCCAGGCGGGCGCCAGCGGGCGCAGTGTACCAGTTTCCTCTTTGGTGTTAAAGAGGCAGGCGCAGGCGAGGAGTCCCGAGGCATCAGGCAAAGGTTTCCATATCGGTGCAATAAGACCAAGACCAGAAGGACGACAGGACGGAGGTCACCACGGAGCCCACAACAGCGTCACCACCAGAGCCTTTGGCAGACGAAGACCACCTTTTGTCAGGATAACTTGTACTAGTTGTCTCCCTTCAAAATTGGTCGTTGTGGGATCCCTTCCCGCCTAACATGTGGGAAGAGGACCAGGGCCTCTATAAATAGGACTAGCCACCACCATAGAGGGGGACGGATCATTCAGACCATCCTCACACTCACCAGCTCATCGAGCTCAAGAACACCTCTCCTCAGGAGGTAGTTCATACCGTGTACTAGTTCATCCTCAGCCTACAAGGCAATCCACCACACCACACTGGAGTAGGGTATTACACCGCAACGGTGGCCCGAACCAGTATAAACCCTTGTGTCTCTTGTTCCTTGGGTTCATCGAGCTAGGAATTGAGTTCGTTGTGAGAGCGAGCTAGGAAGAGAGAGTTCTTTGTGCGCACCGCAGTGTTCGAACCTCAAGGGTTTGCCGGAACCCAGAATCCGACATTGACGTCCCGGGCGCCATCAATGAACGCCGAGATGATAGCCTCGTCCGACGCCTTCGGGATCTTGAGGCGAACATTCGTGAAGCGTTGTATGTACTTGTGCAAGGTTTCACCCGGCTGCTACTTCATGCGCCGCAGGTTGGCCACCGCAGGGGCGCAGTCACGGGTGCCCTGGAAGTTGGCGATGAAGCGCTTGCGAAGCTCATCTCAGGAGGAGATCGACCCCTCCAGGAGGTGCAGGAGCCAGGAGCGCGCGCCATCCTTGAGAGCCATGGGAAACCAGTTCGCCATGACCTTTTTGTCGCCGTTTTCCTCCTCGATGCTCAACGAGTAGAGCTAGAGGAACTCCATAGGGTCGGGGGTGCCATCATAGCGTGGAGGCAGGTCTGGTTTAAACTTGCCAGGCCAGACGACGCAGCGCAACTTCGGGGTGAAGGCGCGGCAGCCCGCCGCACTCAGGGGTGCAGGCCGCATGGGTGGAGCTCGGTCTTGACGCCCATGCGCCACAGCCTCCAGCGGAGGCACAGTAAGCACGCGCGCATCACCTTGCGGCCGCTGCACCACCTGGCAGCTTGCCTCATCACACGCCAATGCCACACGCGGCGGGTCACGCGGTGGCACATCACGCCTGGCCTCACGGTCGGCGCCGCGCAGAGGAGGAGGAGGAGCGTTGTGGGCCACATTGCCCGCCTGGGATGGTGGGGGATGGAGCGTGTGGGACGGTGCAGGGGCTTCGCCAGCGGCATTGACGAGCTCGGTGTTGCGGCCAAGCCAGTCGTCGGCGGGACGGTAGCACAGCAGCTCGCGCGCCATGAGAAGCGCAACCTGCGTCTTTGCCGGCCCGCAGCGAGCGTGGGAGGACGACGCCATGGCTGGAGTGGGCGACGGAGTGGCGGTGCGGCCGAGGGTGGCAATGATGAGTCCTGCTGCTCGTGAGCAGCAAGATCAGTTGCGAC
This sequence comes from Triticum aestivum, assembly GCF_018294505.1. Classification (NCBI taxonomy): domain Eukaryota; kingdom Viridiplantae; phylum Streptophyta; class Magnoliopsida; order Poales; family Poaceae; genus Triticum; species Triticum aestivum. Next base: position 313,039,192 of record NC_057805.1, on the reverse strand, counting down.
GTTAGCCGCGGGAGAGGCAGAGCGGCGGGGAGCGCCATTGCCTATGGGCGCTGTCTAGGCAACACGAGCGGCCGGACGCTCGGCGCGGACACGGAGTGCGTCGGCCATGGGAGCAACGAAGTGAGGATGAAGCATGGATGAAAGAAGGATTTCGACACGTCCCTACCCGGCGCGCCAAATTTTGGATTCAGGGCCCCGCAGACCCAAGAAGGTTCGAACTCTGGGGCCTGTGCGAAGATGTCAACGTCTCAAGTCTCAAGCTCATGGCCCTACAACCTAGCCTCGTCGGGTGCACGCAGGAGCGGGGAAGAAGATGAACACGGCAGTTTTACCCAGGTTCGGGCCACCTTGCGGTGTAAAACCCTACTCCTGTTTGTGGTGGATTGGCCTCACGAGGGGATGAGGATGAAAAAGTACAAAGGATGAACAACATCTCGAGGGCTATAGTGGCGAGGGTGGAAAGGATCTGATCCGGGTCGAACCCTCTCTACGGTGGTGGCTAACCTATATTTATAGTGGCCTCGGTCCTCGTCCCTCAAACTTAGGCGGGAAGGGATCCCACAGTGGCCAATTTGAAAGAGGACAAGAAGTATATCTAATCCTAACGAAAGGTGGTCTTCACCTGCAAAGCTTCTGGTCGTGACGCAGTGGTGGGCTCTGCGATCACATCCGTCCTGCCGAGCTCGTGGTCTTGGTCTTGTAGCACTGGAATGGAAACCTTTGGGGGATTCCTCGGGAACCCGTGCTTGTCCTTGCTCTCTTAGCACCGAAAGGGAAACTATCTCCGCTGCGCCCGCTGGCGCTCGCGTGGCCATGGTCGACTGGCCTCACGTCATCGCAGCCTCGTGAGGCTGGGTACCTGCATAGAAATCTTCGCTCCCCGGGAGGCCACCTGGGGAGGCCGCCCCCTTAGGAGATCTTCGCGTCATCCGCCTCGTGAGGCCAGGGCCCTCGCGAGGGTCTTGTCATGGCGGTCTTGTAGCTGGGTCGTACCATGCCGTCGAGGGAGCCACGCCGTGGGCTGTAGGCACGCAGATCTAGGTACCCTGGTTCCCAGAACACCGACAGATTATACTTGCTTCCTGAAGCTTTAGTATTTCAGTTCTAACCACTTCTTTCATCTTAGGATTCAGACACCGTTGGTGATCAACAATGGGTTTAGCATCAGGTTCCATATTAATCTTATGCTGACATAGAGTAGGGCCAATGCCCTTAAGATCATCAAGAGTATATCCAATAGCAGCTCGGTGCTTCTTCAGAATTTTCAATAATATTTCTTCTTCATGTTCTGAAAGGTTAGCACTAATAATAACATGATATATCTTTTTCTCATCAAGATAAACATACTTCAAAGTGTCTGGCAATTGCTTTAATTCAAACGCAGGATCACCTTTAGGTGGAGGAGGACCTCCTAGAGTTTCAATAGGCAAATGGTGTTTAAGGAGCGGTTGTTGCTCAAAGAAAATTTTAACTATTTCATTTCTTTCTCGCAACTGCATGTCATTTTCATGGTCTAGCAAATATTGTTCTAGTGGATCAGTAGGAGACACAACAATAGAAGCAAGACCAATTATTTCATCCTTACTAGGTAATTCTTTCTTATGAGGTTGTCTACGAAACTAAAACTGACAGTTTCTTTCTCACAATCTACTTTAGCATTAACAGTGTTCAAGAAAGGTCTGCCAAAAATAATGGGACAAAAGTCATCCTGTGGGGAACCAAGAATTAGAAAATCAGTAGGGTATTTTATTTTCCCACACAAGACTTCAACATCTCTAAAAATCCCTAGCAGTGTGATGGTATCTCCATTAGCAAGTTTAATAGTAACATCTACGTCTTCTATTTCAGCGCGTGCTATGTCATTCATAATTTCTTGGTATAAGGTAAAAGGAATAACCACTCACACTAGCACCCACATCACGTAAACCATGATAACCAATGATCTCCTATTTTAACTGAGACAACAGGCATTCCAACAACAGGTCTATGTTTATCTTTTTCATCGGGTTTAGCAATTCTAGCAGCTTCATCACAGAAATAAATAACATGCCCATCAATATTTTCTACCAGGAGATCTTTAACCATAGCAACAGTAGGTTCTACTTTGATTTGCTCAGAGGGTTTAGGTGCTTTGATATTACGTTTGTGAACCGCAGTTGATACCTTAGCATGTTCCTTTATCCTAACAGGCAAAGGTGGTTTTTCAAAATGTAGACATAACTGGATCAACATTTTAACTGATAGTTTCATCTTTAGCTTTAACCAGTTCTTTAATTTCTTCTTTAATAGGGGGATGATATTTAAACCACTTCTCCTTAGGGAGATCAACATGAGTAGCAAATGATTCACAAAAAGAGGCTACTATCTCGGAGTCAAGTCCATATTTAGTGCTAAACTTGTGAAAAGCATCGGTATTCATAAATGATTTAACACAATCATACTTCAGCTTAATACCTGACTCCTTACCTTCATCGAGTTCCCAATCTTCAGAGTTGCGGTTAATTCTTTCTAAAAGATCCCACTTGAATTCAATAGTCTTCTTCATATAAGAACCAGTACAAGAAGTATCGAGCATGGATTGATCATCACAAGAAAGCCGAGCATAAAATTTCTAAATAACAATTTCTCTCGGGAGCTCATTATTGGGGAATGAATATAACATTGACTTAAGTCTCCCCAGAGCTAGAGCAATATTTTCTCCTTCACGAGGCCAAAAATTATATATATAATTCTGATCACGATGAACTAGATGCATAAGATATTTTTTTGGTGAAATTCCAATTTCAATCGATTCCAGTTCCAAGAACAAATATCATTGCATAGCCTATACCATGTCAATGCTTTTCCCTTCAAAGATAAAGGGAAAACCTTCTTATTAACTTCATCTTTGGGTAAACCTGCAAGCTTAAATAATCCACACATTTCATCCACATTTATTAGATGCATATCAGGATGTTCTGTTCCATTTCCTGCATAAGGATTAGCTAGCAGTTGTTCTATCATACCCGAAGGAATTTCATAGCCAATATTTTCAGTAGGTGCAGTAGGTTGAGGGGCAACTCTTTGAGTTTCCGGTCGAGGTTAAGATACCCCGAACAAACCCCTCAAAGGATGGTTTTCCATAGTAACAAGTGACAATAAATTTCAGCATGTAGTAATATTTTTTCCTTACCAATTTCCACTTACCAAGAGCGCTTGATACGCCTCCAACGTATCTATAATTTTTTATTGTTCCATGCTATTACCTTATCTGTTTTGGATGTTTTATATGCATTAATATGCTATTTTATATTATTTTTTGGACTAACATATTAACCTAGAGCCCAGTGCCAGTTTCTGTTTTTTCCTTGCTTTTGAGTTTTATAGAAAAGGAATATCAAACGGAGTCCAAACCGAATAAAACTTTTGCGATGATTTTTCTTGGACTAGAAGACACCCAGAAGAGTTGGGGAGGGGGTCATAAGACTCATGAGGAGTCCACAAGCCCTCAAGGCGCGCCCTAGGGGGGCGCTCCGCAGGCTTGTGGGCCCCTCGGGAGTCCCCCAACCCTAATCTTTGCACTATAAATTCCAAAATATTCCCCCAACATCAGAAGCATCCACGAAAATACTTTTCCACCGCCGCACGCCTCTGTTCCTGTGAGATCCTATCTTGGGGCCTTTTCCGGCACCCTATCGGAGGGGGATTCGATCATGGAGGGCCTCTACATCAACCTTGTTGCCCTTCCGTGAAGCGTGAGTAGTTTACCACAGAACTACGGGTCCATAGCTAGTAGCTAGATGGCTTCTTCTCTCTCTTTGATCTTCAATACAATGTTCTCCTCGATGTTCATGGAGTTCTATCCGATGAAATATTCTTTTGCGGTGTGTTTGTCGAGATCCGATGAATTGTGGATTTATGATCAGATTATCTATGAATATTGTTTGAGTCTTCTCTGAAATCTTTTAAGCATGATTAAGATATCATTGTATTTCTCTTTGAACTATCGCTTTGGTTAGGCCAACTAGATTGGTTTTTCGTGCAATGGGAGAGGTTCTTAGTTTTGGGTTCAATCTTGCGGTGTCCTCACCCAGTAACAGAAGGGGTAGCGAGGCACGTATTGTATTGTTGCCATCAAGGATAAAAAGATGGGGTTTATATCATATCACTACAAAAAAGACATCCGACATTTTGGGCTGAACGAAAAAAATTATGTCATGCTTATGACACTTCTATGACGATAATTGTGACAAAACCCGGTATCATCATAGATATGGTGGGCTCCTACTTCTATGACAAAAAATCATGACAGAAAATGGGATTTTCGTCCTGGGAGGGCTGGAGACGCAGCTGCATGACAAACTTTGGGTTGTCCATGACAGAAAAAATCATGGTAGAAGCGAGGGCGAGGAAAATATCGGGGAGTTCCCGGTTACGGTGGGTGGTCGGGGCCGAGCGATGCACGGAGGTTTGCGCGTTTTCTCTCGCATACGTACACGTGTGTGTGCGAGGCGTTGGGATCTAACTGAACTGGAGCGAAGCGTTCGCTTACTGAACCCGAGCGATTGCGCTAGCTACGTTACTGAACCCGAGCGATCAATCCCTTGGCTAATAACTGAACCCGAGCGATTCAATCGCTACTGACTGAACCCAAGCGATTCCTTTGCAGCAGCTGCTAACCGAACCCAAGCGATCGATCCTAGCTGCTGCTTACTGAAGCTGATTGAGCCCCCGTGCGAGATGTATCTAGCCGGTGTTGGGTTGCCTCTCGATGAACAATGACCGTTGCTTCCGTGTGCGCGGTACGTAGAACGAGTCGAGACGTGGTGAGTCGAGCCGGTTGGTTGGCTGTGGATGAACAGCACCCGTTTGGGGTTGGATGAACATGACCCCGTGGTAGTAGGCCGTTGCCGCGGGATGAACAGGACCCCGAGGAGGCCGCCGCACCCCAGCCGGTTGGGGTGGATGAACAGGACCCCGTGGAGGCTCTATGAACAGTAGCCGGTGGAGGCTGGATCAACAGTAGCCCTTGGAGGCTGCAGGAGGTCACCGGTGGATGAATAGTAGCCCGTGGAGACTGGAATGAGGCAGTAGACGGTGGATGAACGGGACCCCGTTTCGACCGTAGGCGCTCCAACAAAAGTATGTTTCCTCCATTTTGCGGTACGCCACACCCCTCCTGATCAACAGGACCCTGTTTCGACTGTAGGCACTGGAACAGAAGTCTGTTTCCTCCGTTTTGCGGTACGCTAGACCCTCCCCGATGAACAGGACCCTGTTTCGACCGTACGCGGTCGAACAGAAGGCCTGTTTCCTCCGTTCTACGGTACACCAGACCTCGTTTTGGCTGTTCCGTCCAAGCCCGTTGGCTCCCGATGAACACGACGTATTCCGACCCAGTCGGTTGCCTCCCGATGAACACACCGATGTTTCCTCCGTTGCGACCCAGCCGGTTGGCTTCGGATGAACAGGACGACGTCGCTGTACGCGTTCGAGACCCTGCCCGTATGTACGTATGTAGCTGTATTTACTTTCTTGCAGTGTGGCTGTACGTACGTGTACACGATATAGACGGGACTCCATGACATGGTACGTCCGCGCCTCTACTACGACACGTGCCGGTCCTTATTCGGCCACAGTTCATCGCTGCAAAGAGACCGATCGACCAGTATGTACATATACGTTCGCGACAAGACAGACAATGTACGTACGCTTCGACCGGGTGAGTCCCAGCGGTTCCTTGCGTGTGAAGATATAGCTGGTGGGTCCCAGCTGCCAGGGGAAAGAATCTTTTTTTTGCCCGTAGTATGGACGCACTTCCTTGCTTGTGCAGCTGCTGGGTCCTAGCTGTTAGGGGTGAAACGTTTTTTCCAAAATACAGAGTCCCTTCCGGTGGGTCCCTGCTGCCTGGTGGAGGAATAATTATTTTACGCGTAATAGGAGGCACTTCCTTGCTGCAGCCGTGGACCCAACTGTCAGCCTCTCCACGTACAGTCCTCTTCCGATTGAAGTCGTTCCTTGACCACGTTGACCGTGCCGCACCGAGAGCACCAAGGCGGTGGACGACGGCGAGGCCTAGGAAGGGCACGACGCGGAGCCAGGGAAGACGCGGCAGTGGATGCCCAGGCGGAGAGGAGTACGAGGGTTGACTTGTTCGGCTGTGGTGTGAGGCTGCCGTCACCGCAGAATAACAGGGCTTGTGGGTGAGAGGGATAGCCTGGCCAGAGGTTGAAATAGGATGGGGCGGTGAGGCCTCCGTGGCAGCACAACCAGCCACGGGAGGCAGGAGCAGGCAACACGACCTGCGATGGTTTGGACGGCTGGAGTAAGAAGACCAGAGGTTGAAGAAGCACGACAGTCCTTGGATGGACATCGTACGGTCACCGTAGCTACAATCATTTATATCGACTAAGTTGACAAAGCCCTGCATACGCATCAACTTAGTAGGCCCACAAGTCAGACTTCAAATATGGTGGGTCCCACCTAGCAGCTGGGGTATTCATTTTTTGTGCGTAATAAGGAGGCACTTCCTTGCGTGCGAAGATATAGCTGGTGGGTTTGAGCTATCGGCGGGGGAATGTTTTTTTCGTGAAATACAGAGGCCCTTCCGGTGGGTCCCCGCTGTCAGGTGGAGGAATCATTATTTTGCGCGTAATAAGGAGGCACTTCCTTGCTACGGCCATGGACCCAGCTGTCAGCCTCTGTACGTACAGTCCTCTTCCAATGGAAGTCGTTCCTTGACCATGTTGACCACGCCACATCGAGAGCACCAAGGCGGGGACGACGGCGAGGCCTAGGAAGGGAATGACCAGGAGCCGGGGAAGACTCGACAGTTGTTTCCCATGCGAAGGGGAGTATGAGGGTTTACTACTTCGGCTGCAGTGTGAGGCTGTCGTCGCCGGAGAATCACAGGAGGTCTGGGTGAGTACAGGGATGGCTAGGCTAGCGATGGGAGTACGGCGGGGAGGTGAGGCCTGCGCGGCAGCACAGCCGACCGCGGGAGGAGGGAGCAGGCAGTCCCACCAGCGCTTGTTTGAGTGGCTGGAGCAAGAAGAGCAGAGATTGAAGAAACATGACAGTCGTTGGATGGACATCCAATAGTCACTGCTCTCGTGTGTTGACTAAGTTGAGACGGCATTGCGTGTGCGTCAATCTTTTTTTAGGAAAGCGTACGCATCAACCTATAGTAGGCGCCCAAGTCAGCCTCAAATCTGTGGAAAACAGCATACACCCCATCTTCCATTATTTCTAATAATTTACAGCCCATTTTCTAATTCTTAAGGATTTTTTTAGAGCCCATATTCTTTTTGTTAGCATTATAGCCCATATTGTGGCCACGGTTAAAAAATTATACGAAATTTTGCATATTTCGATGCGGTCCCAACTATTTTTAATCCCGAAATTTCGAGTCACATTCAAACTAATGTGAAAAATAAATGTATATCAATATAAAATCAATGGAATTTAAAATCTTGAAATGAAAAAAATAAGAAATTTGAAACTAATTGCCGGTTTGATGTGTTTTAAAAATGTACATCCCATTTGTCATTACTGATAGCCCATTTTCTGGGCAAGCCGAATGAAACTCTCCTCATTTTGAAAGATTTGCAGCCCAGCAGGGCTGACAAAGCAAGTAGGCCCCGGTTGGGTATTCTGCAAAAGAACAAAAAAAACTGGGCTAGTGATGCGGCTTGAACTACGTCGGTATTTCCCCAAAGAGGAAGGGATGATGCAGCACAGCTACGGTAGGTATTTCCCTCAGTGATGAGATCAAGGTTATCGAACCAGTAGGAGAACCACGCAACACCACGCAAACAACTCCTGCACACGAAGAACAAATACTTGCAACCCGACGTAAGAGAGGGGTTTTCAATCCCTCATGGGTAAAAAGATAGATAAAATTATAGTAGATTGGATAAATAGATCTCGCGGGAACGCGAGATAAAATAAATAATAATAAGTTGCCGCAAGGTATTTTTGTATTTTTGGATTAATAGATCTGAAAATAAAAGCAAATACAAATAGATCACGAAGGCAAATATAATAAAGAAGAGACCGGGGGCCGTAGATTTCACAAGTGGCTTCTCTCAAGAAAAATAGCATACGGTGAGTAAACAAATTACTGTTGGGCAATTGATAGAAATTCAAATAATCATGACGATATCCAGGCAATGATCATTATATAAGCATCACGTCCAAGATTAGTAGACCGACTCCTGCCTGAATCTACTACTATTACTCCACACATCGACCACTATCCAGCATGCATCTAGTGTATTAAGTTCATGGAGAAATAGAGTGATGCAATAAGAATGATGACACGATGTAGACAAGATCTATTTATGTTGAAATAGACCCCATCTTGTTACCCTTAATAGCAATGATACATATGTGTCGGTTCCCCTTCTATCACTGGGATCAAGCACCGTAAGATCGAACCCATCACAAAGCACCTCTTCCCATGGCAAGAAAAATCGATCTAGTTGGCCTAACTAAACCAAAGATTCGAAGAAGAAATACGAGGCTATAAGTAATCATGCATATAAGAGATCAAAAGACTCAAATAAGTTTCATGGATAAAAACATAGATCTAATCATAAACTCAAAGTTCATCGGATCCCAAGAGTTACATCAAATAGATCTCCAAGAGACCATTGTATTGAGAATAAAAAGAGAGAGGGAGAGCCATCTAGCTACTAACTACGGACCCGTAGGTCTACAATGAACTACTCACGCATCATCGGAGAGGCACCAATGAGGATGATGAACCCCTCCGTGATGGTGTCTAGATTGAATCTATGGTTTCTGGAACTTGTGGCGGCTGGAATTGATTTTCGTCGACTCCCATAGGGTTTCTGAAATATTGGGGTATTTATAGAGCAAAGAGGCGGTACGGGAGGCCACCGAGGTGGACACAACCCACATGGGCGCGCTTGGGCCCCCAGGCGCGCCCTGGTGGGTTGTGCTCCCCTCGGAGCCCCCCGTAGGTACTTTCTTGGCCCATAGTGTATCTTCTGGTCCAGAAAAAATCACCAAAAAGTTTCGCTGCGTTTGGACTCCATTTGGTATTGATTTTCTATGAAGTAAAAAACAAGCAAAAAACAACAATTAGCCCTGGGCGGTATGTCAATAGGTTAGTCCCAAAAAATGATATAAAGTTGCTATAAAATGATTGTAAACATCCAAGATTGATAATATAACAGCATGGAACAATCAAAAATTATAGATACGTTGGAGACGTATCAGCATCCCCAAGCTTAATTCCTGCTCGACCTCGAGTAGATAAATGATAAAAACAGAATTTTTTATGTGGAATGCTGCCTAACATGTTCATCACATATTCTTTTCTTCGTAGCATGGACATTTGGACCTCTATATGATTCAAAGCAATAGTCTAGTTTTGACATGAAGATTTCAATACTCAAACATATCAAGAAGCAACCATGTCTTTCGAAATATCAATACTAAAGCAAGTTATCCCTAGCCCATTATGCTCAATCACTGATCCATTCATGAAACACACTCGCATATTAGCTATACCCAATGCTCAAGTACGATCATAGTGCCCCTTAGTTGGTGCTTTATTAGAGAAAATGGAGACTCAAATAAAAATAAAAATTGCATAAAGTAATAGAAAGGCAGTTCGCAGAGGGTAGTAGGGATTTGTAGAGGTGCCAAAGCTCAAAGCGAAAAAGATAAAGATAAAACATTTTGGATGGCACACTTTTCCTGTCAATGAAAACGATCGAGTAGTTCCCAATACTTTCCATGCTAGATGTATCATAGGCGGTTTCCAAACAGAAAATAAAGTGTATTCCTTTTTCGACCATACTTTCACTTTCCATGGCTAACCGTATCCACGGGTGCCGGCCATACCAACACTTTTCAAGGAATTTATTATTTGACAACATAAAGTAAATTCATTTTTCATTTCGGGACTGGGCCTCCCTAATACCTTTGTCGTACTCTCGTGCAATGACAAGTGAATAAACACTCATCTTGAGAATAACACATCTAGCATGGAAATATATCAGCCACCCCCTACCGTTTCATGAGCGGTACGAGCACACAAAAGAAAAGTTTATTTTTAAAATTAAAGATGGCATACAAAAATTTGCTTAGAACGGCAAAAGAATACCACATATAGGTAGGTATAGTGGACTCATATGGCAAAACTGGGTTTAAGGATTTTGGATGCACAAGTAGTGATCATACTTAGTGCAAAATGAAGGCTAGCAAAAAATTGAGAAGCATCCAACCAAGAAACGAAAAATCTCATAAGCGAGCATTAAGCATAACTAACACCGAATAATGCACCACAAGTAGGATGTAGTTTCATTGCATGACTATTGATTTTCGTGCTTGCATAGGGAATCACAAACCTTAACACCAATATTCTTACAAAAGCACAATTACTCACCAACATGACTCACATATTATACGGACATATCGCAAAACCACAAGGAATCAAGTTTATTTTGTCCAATAATCTTCATGAAAGTTTTTCAATTATATCCCTCTTGAATATCTATCACTTTGGGACTAATTTCATATGTTGTTTTTGATAGCTCAAACAAATCTAAGTGAAGAACATGAGCATAAAAATTTTCTTCTCTCAAAATAATCTATTATATAATTAAAACAAGAAACAAACAAGGCATCACATTTATCCACATATGTTAATATTGTTCGAGCCGTTTGATTTGAATAAAAACGGCTGAGTAAAAGATTTTCCGTAACATGCTAATATGTATTATCAGCTTACTGGACCTACCCGTTGTCACGTCTATGCGTATGCACCAGACCACGTAAAAGTAAAGAACAGTCCAGACCATGTACGCTCGATCTTGCATATGACACGTTTAGCCATAATCACGTAATAAAAGATACAGAACCTGACGTGCACTTATTCCAAATCGGGCACGTACATGCCAAAAAAGGAGAGACAGGGATAATTCTAATCGGACTCATAGAACTCCATAAGTCTTGATAAAAAGAAACCCAGACATTGAGTCGACCAAGACAACATAATATAGGGCACCCCGCTGGCCACATCCAACACACGCCCAAGATTCTAAATTCCAGTTCTGGATAAAACCAAAGTCTGCAAAACTGCTACCCAACCTGAGCACCACCAACGAAATTGAAGTCGTCTTCAGAAATCTGCTACCCGGCCAGAGCACCACCAACAAAACCAAAGACTGCAGAACAAATCTGCTACCTGAATAGAGCACAAAATCGAAGTCTGCAAATCTGCTACCCAACCTGAGCACCACCAACAAAATCGAAGTCTTCAGAAATCTGCTACCCGGCCAGAGCACCACCAGCAAAATTGAAGACTGCCGGTTCTAGGATGCGAGACAAACATCAAAAATAGCCAAAACTGTGACTGCAACTTGACGCCCGATGAAGTCAGGACAGATCTTCTGAGCTGCCTCTCACCTTAATCATCAGGGTTCATCAATATTATTAATTAATTCACTTATCAGGATAAAAGCTGCGTAGGTAGCTGACTAATAATTTCCGAATCTTTTTGCAGCCAAAAAACCTATGGTGCGCAAGAAGCTTAGTGGTCACCAACAACATGACAAGCTAGAACATTCAAGTGAAAGTACTGAGAATGTGGGATCCCCTCAATCGTACAACCGATCAGCTCATTAGCCTCGAAATGATTTTGATGGATGAAAATGATTATTCATTAAAAATAGTCAATTGCAGATTGTTCTACTATTTTAAACAAACAATTGCTAGTTATATTTTGTTTTCTTTGACATGGAAAAACAATTCATGTTACTATCAACATTGAGAACATCATGCTACGGTCCAAGGAATTTGATACAATTATACTGATGGAAGAAAATGAGAAATCTATTTATGCATATAGTACTTTCAAGGTTATGGAATCCATAAAGTATCACCCAATGTGAAATGAAATTAATTTGTTTCTGCATACAATACAAAGGTAAATGGGGTGAAAGGACTATCAGAATGTTTTCCAGATTACAAACTCCAAGTTTGCCACCGAGGACACGATACAAAAACAGGGAGATGAAGTTAAACAACGCTCAGGTATGTCTATACTCTCAAAGTTTAAAATAATCTAATTAATATTTCTAATGATCTCCAAATTTGCATGTCATTGGCTTATTCACACAAATGAGGCATGTGGAATCAAGAATACCAAAAAGGAATTTACAAACTTCATATTACCACAAGACTGCTTCTAATAGTAGAGCAAGTGCATAATGAATACCCATTACTGAAACCTTAATTGGACATACACCATTGCAGCTAAGACACTTTTTCATCTTGACCTCTTTAGGGGTGATTTAACCAGAGCTAGACTATGGGGAATGTTTGCTTATTTTTCAAATGAGGATGTAGTGATTGTAGCCTACACAACTCTATAGAACTTCAAACAGTAAGTCCAATAATGTTACAAGTCCTTCTGTAATTTGCAAAAAAAAAATATAATAGATTTGTTCATTAATTTAATAGGGTTGTGCATAATGTCAACCAATGCTATAAGAATACATACATACAGATCTACACATAGCCAAGACTCAAGAACTTCCTTCCAGGTATGGAACACTATCTTTTATTATTTCTCAACAAATGAATCGTGCCTCATGTTTATTCACCAATGTAACATAATAATTTACTTCACTAACTCTATACTCAGCAGAAGAAACTTTACCAAAAATGGTCGAGATTGATAACAGTACACAAGGAGACTAGATATATTTTACAAAATGAGAACATTACAAGAACTTACTGGAATGAGGTACTTCTTCTAAGATATGATATCACCACTTCTTGACGAAAACGATACTCTTAGACCTGTAGTGACAATTGAGTCATATCAGTTATAATGGAACCTTATCTGAATTATTTATGTATCTCAACTTCTTGGGGTGGCAAACTTATAGTTTTTGGGTGTTTTTTTAGGATTTTGCTATTCACGGCAATAGCTATAATAATCTATTACACGATAATATTCTAATGATCGTGTTGTGATTGGCACAAACTAACTACAAAGCAAACATACAAGTATTGCCGCAACAATTGTTGTACATATCTAGAATAATAACACATGGTAAGCATATTCTACTAATTTGAACAAGATCTTCCATATTACATTTACTCTTCACTAATAACGGTGGTAATGAAAAATTGCTGAACTCATTGGATAGAAAATCTGAGAAGCACCAAGCTAACCATTTATATTTACTGAGAATCTGAGATAGAGAGAGAATACTTGACATTGACCAATATATGTAGGACACTTATTACATAAAGGTCAAATGTTGGCATAGTATTCAGAAGTGCCTAGCAAACAATTTATGTTTACTGATTTTTATGTTCTCGATAATGGCGCTTCTATACTACAGCCTTTTCAGATGAAGAGAACAACGAGAAAAACTCCAGTAAGACATTGCCCACAACAAATGCGAAAATCTATTGCATATCAATTAACACATAATAACCGAATTCAGTTAATACATGCAAACCTTCTTCCTTTGTGTTAAATACATGTATCATTAATATAACTTGCTAATATATGGCAACAACAAATAGAAAGAATACACTTTTATCCAACTACTAAAGGGGGGAAGCATACCTGTGAACATCAGTCGGTGTGCGGGAAGTAGGAATCATGCAGAGTTGAAGCACATTACATAGGTGGAAGCTGGCAGCAGTAGCAACTAGGAAGCCCACAACTTGCCTCCACCTATGGACTCTCTACAAATGTAAAGAGACCAATCAAATGGTAAGGTAGATTACAATTTCCTAACACTGCTTTCACATATATACATGTTAGCAAGATAATGAAATATTGGAAAAATATAGGTGTTATAAGTAGTATACAAGACAATGAAATATTGAACACTTTTTGCTATAGGATGTGCTGAATAGTCAATCAAAGTTGGGCAGAATGTCAACTGGAAAAATTGTGTAAGTTCAATTCCCTAAAGAAACGCAAGGCACATCAATGGCAAGTAAAATAATTCTATAATTTATATCCTAGAAATGGTCCTTAAATGAACAACAGCAGAATGTACTGAGCTTATCGACTGAATTATATAGTTTACCAGAACAAGAACATAATGTACGAGCTTTATCGTCAGGACACCATCAGCCTCACTAATAAAAAAATATCTCCACGAGCTGCAGCAAGGGGATAACAGGAGACCACGAGACAATTTCTCATAAAGAATCCAAAATCGACGCAATTGCTGGAACCTAGCAGACCAAGCATCTGGGAAGGGAGAAGGAGGGGAAGAGGAGAGATTACCTGGAGGAGAGCCACCACAGAGGTTCAAGGAGGTCGAACTCCACGGCCATGAGGCCATCCAATTGACGGCGGCAGCGAGGAGTAGGCACGTGCGGTCGAGCTGGAGGACATGCCGCCGCCGAGAGCCTTCAACCACCACACTCCGCCTTAAATACCTCTTCTCACCCCGTCCTCCTTCCTTGGCAGGATCTAGCAACGAATTGTGGATGAATCCCTAGATCAGGGAAGGAACAGAGAAAAAGGAATGGGAGGAGAGCAAGAATGGGAAAAGGGATGAATGGTACAACCGTAGCGATGCAAAATGGATAAAAAAAGTGTGAGACTTAACACCGCTTCCCCCAATCCCATCTGTCACGGACTGCTCTCTAGACGTCCTACGAGCGGCCGCCTGGAAGACACGAAAGGCACTTTCTAGCATTTTTTCCGGGTGGGATGGTCAGCTGTAGCTTACATGAAGTGAAAAGAATACCATTAAACATATTCCATTTCATTTATTCACTCCTATATATTAGATGTCCATTTCATTTGTTACACAATTGGGTAAATTAGCTATTCAATATACGGTGGGAAATTAGTTTCAGAATTTTTTTAAAAGCAAAGAAGCTACGGAATTCAGTATTCCATGATGGATTGTTGGGCAATCGCACAAAATAAATGCCGCCAAACTAAAATAATAGGTGGAGATAACTGAAACACAAAGAATCATATGAAGAGGAAGACTGCATATGAAGATCTTCCATACAATGTCATAAAAAATGCAAGTCCATGCGGTTATGCAAAATAGAAAAATAACATTTATTAAAAATATAAAATATATCCATTCTAGCAGCGCAATTGTGCGGGCGGACAAAACAATGTTATTTACATGTTCGATCAAAACAATAATGTCTAACACTTAAAAGTTTCCATGTATAACATATTTTTTTAGGGTCGTATAACATATTAACGTGTATAGGTTAAAAAAAATCATATTAACGTGCATGCACATGTAACACCCCAGATGTAAAACTTCCATATTTGGCAATATATCCATGTTGATCTCCATCCAATTCTTTTCGGGGTTCCATCTTTTGGTCTCATTTTGCTTTGTTATGTTGGTCTACTCATTTCATTGTCATGCTTACCTTGTCATATTGCATTTGTGCTTCTTGTCATATTCCTTTTAGCCATCAAATGTTTGCATCACGTGCATATCAATGTTGTGTTGTGTTTATGTCTACTTGCATTTCCATGATATGCATGCATGATATGTTGTTGCATGACCTATGTGTGATCCATGCATCACCACCTTCATGCATCACCACCTCTCCTTCTCTTTCTTTCTTTTGCAAGTTCCATTTTACCCTCCTCCATTAATGTTCATCTTTTCCCCAATATTTCAAGCATCTCGCCCTAAACCTCTCTGCAAATGTCAGATCTTTTGTAGTTGTTTTGGTTAGGTTCAAAAATACCTCAAGTTTGAATTATATTCAAACTTGTTTTATTTTTCCACCTCCAAAATTGTCCAAGGCAATTATTTCAAATATAACATTATATCAGGAGCATGGGAATATTTTCATATTTCCCAAATCCCTCTTCCTTGTACCTGGCCTTTTTCATTTGGTTTTTCTGTTTGAGGAGATGCAAATAAAAGGAAAAGGCTCACCTGGGCCTCTCTTTCCCCAGCCTAGCGCAGCAGCAGCTCTAGCAGCCGGCCCAGCCAGCCCGCGCGCACGTTGCTTTCCCCCTTTCTCACCCGAGCGCCGCACACCCCTCTCTCTCACTCGATCCACGTGGACAAGCGGGTCCTCCGCGTCAGCGAGAGCGGCAGCCACACCCGCCTCCTTTTCTCCTTCCTCTTCCTCTGTTTTTCGCCGTGCCATGGCCATGGTGGCGAGCCAGCTAGCCGCGCCGCGCCTACTTAAGCCCCTCTCGGCGTCCGCACCTAGCCCCTAGGGTTTCCCTCTCCATCCTCCGCCGCCGCCAGGGGAGAAAAACTCCCCCAGATCCTTCGCTTTCGCCGCTTCCCGAGCGCGCCTGAGAGCGCGTCCACGTCGCTGGCGTGCACTCCGGCCACCTCCGCCTCGCCAAGCACGTCCGTCTTCCTCCACGACGTCGACTACGTCCCCGTCGTCCTCTTCCTCGCCTGGGATCGCCAAGTTCGACTACCTCAGCTACGTCTGCTTCTCGGGACAGAGCTCGTCACCTCGTTCGTCAGCTCGCCGTCGTTCCTCCGTCGACACCCCGGCCACATCTACACGTCCTGTGGACGCTAGGTGAGCCGAGCATCTTCCCCGCCATCCTCCTCTCGCGATAGCCTCGCGTAGTCGCCGCTCCGGCCATGTTCGTGTCGTGCTCCCCGCGCTCCAGAGTGTTCTGTAGTGCAGCTGTCGCTCGTAGTTGCAGCGCACGCCCGAGCTCCCGTTGCCGCGCCCCGTTGCTCGCCCGCGCACCCGCAGTGCACAGCCTGCCCGCGCCGTGCCCTGCTGCTTCCCCTGCCTGCCGTGCTCGTCGCATCCCGAGCCGAGCAGATGCTCGAGCTCGAGCACCCCGCGCGCCAACTCCCGCAGTTGCTTCACATGCACGCGCGTTCCCTTCCAGCACCGCGTGCGCATACCGCTCTGGCCTGTCCCGTACCCCCGCCGGTGCCCTTGGTTCCGGTGGTCGTCGTCATTACCCGCACGCACCGTCGGCGTCTTCTCTGCTGCAGATGAGAAGGGGCCGGTATAAGCCTCACGTTGCTTCAACTAGAGCCGAGCCCTTACCAAACCAGCAGCCCCGTCCTAGCCCAACTGGTAGCCTGCCCACGTTTGCAACCTGGAGACCTGGGTTCGAATCCCAGGCTCTCCACAGTTTTTTGTGGTTTGTGTTTTTTGTTGTGTCACTGACGCCTGGGTCCCACCGGTCATACACACACCCAGCCATGTGGCCCACGGCCCTACCAGTCAGTCTAATGGTTGGGTATAGCCTGGGTGCATTTAGTTTTCCTTCACGTCTTCTGTTTTATTCCAAATTTGGCACATGCCAGATTTGTCATATGCCGAGGTTTCCATTTTAGGCAGTATTTGTTTTTTTGCATAAATGTGGGGATTTTTCTACTGCTACCTAGACATATTATATATGTTTTTGGGGTAGAAAAATCCCACCATCCAGTGGTGACATTAGTTTCTGCATTTGAGCAAGTTCACGATCATGTCATTTTACATTGTGTTGCTGTTTTGTCTTGTATGTGTATATTCGTGCAAATATGCTATGTGTTTGTTTTGCACATGGATAGCTTCATTTTCATGTATGCTTCATGCTAGAATTTGTTCCATGCCATGACATGCCTGGTAGTGGGTTAAACAAGCTTGTAAAGATGCCATGTTGAATCCGTTTCTGCTATGTCTAGCAATTTCACCGTCATTGCCCTGCTGATATTTTTATGCCATGTATCCATGTTGCCACAGTGAGATCTATGCTTCCTTTGGGTATGTTCAGTAAGGATGTTTTGGACATATAGATGTGCTCTATCCATCCATGTCCCTGTTTGCATTTATGGAGTGCCCTAGCATGTCTTAATCTTGCTCTACTTTTGCTATAAAATGTTCCTGGCAGAATGTTAGCATGGTATTCAATTTTGCCAAGGTTGTTGTAGTTGATACATACATGCTATGAACTTGCTCTTGCCATGGTTAGCTTCATGAACATGCCATCTTGCTGTAGGTATGCTTGTTTTGTCATGCATTGCTTTGTGATGAGTGAATCGAGCTCACAAAGATGCCTTCATATTTCTGTTAATGCCATGTTCTGTTTTCTGCCAAGTCTGAAACCTGTTAGCGAAACTTGCTATGTTTACATGGGTGCCATCATATCTTCTGATCCTTTTTGGCTCATGGTCACTAAGGGACTTTTGTTCTATGCTTTTAGTAAATTCATGCCATGCCTTGTTTTTCTATGATAAGTTCCTGTAGCATGTGCTTTGCTTGCTCTGAACATTGCTACCTGATGCTGTTTCAGCCATGTTCAGTATTTTCACTAAGTCTGGAAAACTGATATCTTTTGCACTTTTGCCATGCTTGTTTGTACCTGTTATTTTGCGATCTAGCCGTAGCTCAGTGTTCATCTTTTGTCAAGCATCTCCTGTAGATCACTGCCATATGATTTATTGCTATGTTGGGGTGCTGTAGCATAGTTACTTGATGTATTCTAAGTGCTATCATGCTGTTAATCGCAGAATTGTGTCATTGTTTTGCGTGCCATTTGCAAACCGTGCATCCGTTTCCGGTGATCTTTATATCGATTTCGACCGAAATCATCTCATCTTTCCAGTGGCATACTTGGTTTGCCAAGTTGATGCCTTGTTCATCTTTTCCCTTCCGGAGCACGCATATGCATTGCATATCACATCTCGCATATCATGCCATGTATTGCATCATGTTGCTTGTGCTTTTCCCGTGATTGATTGTTGGTCCTTTGCTTGTGTTCTTGCTTTGGGTAGAGCCGGGAGATGAGAACGCTTACGAGGAACCTGTTGAGAACGCTTACGAGGATCAAGCTTTCGACAACTCTGAGAACCTTGCAGGCAAGATGACCATACCCTCGAAATCACTTCTATCTTTGCTTTGCTAGTTGTTCGTTCTATTGCTATGCTGCGCTACCTACCACTTGCTATATCATGCCTCCCATGTTGCCATGTCAAGCCTCTAACCATCCTTTCCTAGCAAATCGTTGTTTGGCTAAGTTATCGCTTTTGCTCAGCCCTTCTTATAGCGTTGCTAGTTGCAGGTGAAGTTGAAGTTGGTTCCATGTTGGAACATGGATATTCTGGCATATCACAATATCTCTTATTTAATTAATGCATCTATATATTTGGTAAAGGATGGAAGGCTCGGCCTTATGCCTGGTGTTTTGTTCCACTCTTGCCGCCCTAGTTTTCCGTCATACCGGGATTATGTTCCTTGAGTTTGCGTTCCTTACGCGGTTGGGTGATTTATGGGACCCCCTTGATAGTTCGCCTTGAATAAAACTCCTCCAGCAAGACCCAACCTTGGTTTTACCATTTGCCACCGAAGCCTTTTTCCCTTGGGTTTTCGCGAGCCCGAGGGTCATCTTTATTTTAACCCCCCGGGGCTAGTGCTCCTCTGAGTGTTGGTCCAAACTAGAGCACCGTGCGGGACCGTCCCTTGGCAACTTGGGTTACGTTGGTACCTGTACGCTTCGCTTATCCGGTGTGCCCTGAGAACGAGATATGTGCAGCTCCTATCGGGATTTGTCGGCACAGTCGGGTGGTTTTGCTGGTCTTGTTTTACCATTGTCGAAATGTCTTGTAAACCGGGATTCCGAGACTGATCGGGTCTTCCCGGGAGAAGGTTTATCCTTCGTTGACCGTGAGAGCTTATAATGGGCTAAGTTGGGACACCCCTGCAGGGTATTATCTTTTGAAAGCCGTGCCCGCGGTTATGAGGCAAATGGGAATTTATTAATGTCCGGTTGTAGAGAACTTGACATTTGACTTAATTAAAATACATCAACCGTGTGTGTGGCCGTGATGGTCTCTTTTCGGCGGAGTCCGGGAAGTGAACACGGTTCGGGTTATGAATGAACGTAAGTAGTTTCAGGATCACTTCTTGATCATTTCTAGCTTCGCGACTGTTGCATTGCTTCTCTGCTCGCTCTCATTTGCGTTTGTTAGCCACCATATATGCTTAGTGCTTGCTGCAGCTACACCTCATTACCCCATCCTTTCCTACAAGCTTAAATAGTCTTGATCTCGCGGGTGTGAGATTGTTGAGTCCTCGTGACTCACAGATTCTACCAAAACAGTTGCAGGTGCCGAGGATACGAGTGCAGATGACGCAACCGAGCTCAAGTGGGAGTTCGACGAGGAGCGTGGTCGTTACTATGTTTCGTTTCCTGATGATCAGTAGTGGAGCCCAGTTGGGACGATCGGGGATCTAGCATTTGAGTTATCTTATTTTCATTTGGATTTGACCGTAGTCGGTCTATGTGTGGATTTTGGATGATGTATGAATTAATTTATGTATTGTGTGAATTGGCGATTGTAAGCCAACTCTCGTTATCCCATTCTTGTTCATTACATGGGATTGTGTGAAGATGACCCTTCTTGCGACAATACCTACAATGCGGTTATGCCTCTAAGTCGTGCCTCGACACGTGGGAGATATAGCCGCATCGTGGGCGTTACAGCACACATGGTATCTTTTTTTTTTGCCGGGCACACATATGGTAAATTGAACTGATATGTTTGATAAATATAAACAAAAAAGTTCAGATTCTAGCCTAAACTCAGCCTATGTTGCAAAACACGGAAATACATGCAATCATGTACAAAAATTAAATCCGGAGGGACTTCTACACGCCACGTACAAGTAGATAATCAGGCGCAATCCGGTTCCAATAGGCATCCATGACATCACAGTTGATGTCATCAATCAATAATAAGTTATTTGCAAAATCCATAATATTTTCCCAGTAAGGCAATCACGTCCAATACAAATGTTCATAAGAGATCCAACAAAAAGGAAAGCAAAAGAAGAATTTGCACCAACCTAACCGTGCAGGTGCAGGTATACATGCATCTATAACTATATCTATACCTATACCAGTATAAAAAGACTCAAATGGGCAGATCCAATTAATCTCGGCCATCAAATCATGTCAATCTAACGACCTAGACTGCTTCAATGTCGAGCGCTCAACACGTTTAGCGTGCAGTTAATTTCATGCCAAAAATAGTGATAATCACATAATAACACGCAAATAATATCCTACTTAATATCCGCGTGCACTTAATATACTTCCAAATTAATGTGCATTGCACGTATACCTTGACTAGTAATGTAAAGGGGGCTAAACACTACCACGAGGCATGCTAAAAAATGAACCAAGTGGGAGTGCAACTGTGTAAGGAGAATAAAAATCAGATAAAAAGGTACAAATATGTATTTTTGAAAATACCATGTATAGATAATACAGACATATACACACCCATATACATACTCATAAGTCGTCTACATATGTCGCAAGAGCCTGCTTCATGAAATCAGAACTAATGCCTTAGTGTCGACGGCTACATTGCTTTGCACCAATAAATATTTAATATGATAAAACCAATATCAAATATGCCAAAAAAAACTAGTTACGATCTTGACGTAATGTTGAAAGTTAGATAACACCAAACAAAGCTGGTTGGTTATATTCTATGAATAACATATTTCAGCATTTACTAAATAAGGCTCACTTCAACTAATTTATAGATCCTCTATCACATTTCCCATCATAGCAGACCCTCCTCAGGACCACCATGGTATGGTCATTTGCGATCCCATCCAAAGAATAATAATAAAATTCAGGAGATTGAATTACGATTAGCATATATATGAGTTAAGCAGTACAAAAAATGGGAGGTGGAACTGCATATAACTACAACGCATGTGAATTATTGTTCGTTGACATAATTCACAATAGGAGAAGCATGGCGCACCAGAAAAAAAAGTATACACATGCGTGAGGGCCTTCTAGGTACGTGCAACATCAGGCACGGATAATCGTGTGACTGGCACCAATATACGATGTGCTGGAGCGAGCATATCATAATAGCAAGCAAAGTAGTGTTGCACAATAGTAACAATATGAAGAAACAAATTATCTCAAGTATGTAATAAGCTACTTTCAATGAATTGGAATGATAAGAAATAACACAATCAGAAGAGTGAGTGGGACTAAATGTTTGAGCGGTTTCCAGTGAATATGAGCTGATAACTACATTGCCTTAGTTGAATAAGTCCACCTATACAACAAGCATAATATAAGAACACAAGGAAGCCTATGAAAGTAGGGCAGTACATCGACCCAAAAATGCAACTACATTGTACTCAATGATGAAACAAGTGAAGGAGCACACATGGTTTATGCATTAAGTCATCAAGGTTCAGTACCAAAGATAGATACCACGGGGATGGAAGAGCAAGAGACATAGATGGAGATTTGGATACAAGTCTATGATTTTGTACGTCATTAACCATGGTCCTTGCGCATAAGTTCCAATCATATTTTAAAGATATGTTGATCTCAACTTTATTATAGTTTGAGTTATGTGTTTTACTAATCAAGAAATGTCTTAAACTGAATAACACATTACGTGATGGCAAATACTTGGCAGAAAAAAATATCAAATGATTATTGACAAAATTATCCTATATATATATATATATATATATATATATATATATATTGTAATGAAACACCAACATCCCAGAGTGAAAACATACAAGACTGTAATGACACACCAACATCCCGAAGTGAAAACATACAAGACTTATCGCACCTAGCCGCGCAAATGCGCGGGTCACACCGCTAGTTTAAGTGAAGCAAGAGAGAATTTCTTAAAAAAATTACTAACTCTCAAATAAACCTAAGTGAAGCATGAGAGCATTTCTTTAAAAAATAATAAAGCACACCGTGCTCAAAAAGACATAAGTGAAGCACTAGAGCAATTCCATAGCTCATAAAGATTTAAGTGAAGCATAGAGAGCAATTCTAACAAGTCATGACATAATTTTGGCTCTCTCAAATAGGTGTGTCCAGCAAGGATTCATGACTAAAACTACAAAGAAAAACAAGCAAAGACTCAAATCATACAAGACGCTCCAAGCAAAACTCATGATATGTGACGAATAAAAATATAGCACCAAGTAAAATACCGATGGTCGTTAGAAGAAAGATTTTTTCCAGGAAAACTTCTCTCTAAGTGGGAAGGGCCTTACATTGTCGAGGAATTTTATCGTTTCGGTGCAATCAAGATCAACAACGCCGAAGGCAATAGCCCTAAGGTGGTAAACGGGCAAAGAATCAAACATTATATCTCAGGTACTCCCATAAATGTTTAAACCAATATTATTAATACCATAACACCGGAGGAGTACATAAGGGAAACTTACCAGAGCATTCCAGACTCCCGAAAAGGAATAGGTATGTCATACGGTAAGTAAACCAACTCCAAAAGCTTTCCAATAGCAATTTTACTCCGTTTTGAAATATTTTAAAAAAATAGGAAAACAATACGTAGTCCGAAAAGTGCACGAGGAGGCGACAAGCCTTGGGGGCGCGCCCTACCCCCTGGGTGCGCCTCCCAGGCTTATGGCCACCTCGTGTGCCCTCCGGATCATGTTTTCTTGCAGAATACTTATTGTGGTCGGTAAAAATTCATTATATAATCTCCCGAAGGTTTTGACCACCCTACCACGGCAAAATCCTCTGTTCTTGTTTTGAGTTGTTTTTCTGACAGATCTAGATCGCTATGATGTCCCCAAACGCTCCAAAGGACAAGTTCTTCGAGAAGGTCATCAACCCCTAACATGCGGAGGTGCTGCAACACCCTCAAACCATTGAGATGCGTGAGGGGGTGCTGCACATCCATGATGTTCAAGGGCCAAAGAGGACCGGAAGCGTGCAGACAAGTCTTCAAGTGCCAAGGGATGGTGGAATGCGGACTCAACGCCAATCACTCCATGATCACGGAATTTACCCGTGACCACAAGCTGGACGCCAAGAAAATCGGGGAGGCCAACTTCAAGCTTCATGAGAAAATCGAGCATATCCAAGCCCGGACCTATGACCTGCAAAACCAAAACTGTGAGTATGAATACATATTTAAGAGGATGAGTTTGGATGCAGATTTGAGGATCCCGGAGACTCGTTCATCTTTTTACGATGGTGAACCTATGCCTTGGAAGACGGAGGACAAGCCCACAACATCATCAACCTCATCACCACCATCACCTCCGAAGAAGGAGACATGAGAACATGGGTATGGGCATTCCCCTTGGCTTGTGCCAAGCTTGTGGGAGGTGTCCCGGTATTGTATCATCATCACATATTTACCTTTATCGTTTTTCTTAGTTCGATCCTTTTGGTTAAATCTTGATCTAGTAGAATAAATTTTTTTAGTATGATTTAGTCTTTGAGTTTCGCTTTGTGATCTATCTATGTATCGGGTCCGTGAGTTATATAATAAAGAGTAGTTTTGAGTTGAGGGCTTTTCTTTCTTGCTATGATCCCGAGAAAAGAAAAGAATAAAAAAGTAAAAATATTATATAATGATCTTATGGAGGGTGATGACTTCACATATAAAGAGTATGATTGACTAAAATTTATTGGGAGTTGACAAACATAGTTTTGGTCATTGTTGCAATAATAGGGAGTAATAAAGAAAGAGAGGTTTCACATATAAATATACTATCTTGGACATCTTTTGTGATTCTGAGCACTCATTAAAATATTACATGCTAAAAGGTCGATGTTGGACAAGGAAGACAACATAATGGATTATGTTTTCTTATATCCGAATAGAAGTTATATTGTCATGGATCCTCCAACATGTTGAGCTTGCTTCCCCTACTATTCTAGCCAAATCTTTTGCACCAAGTAGAAATACTACTTGTGCATCCAAACATCCCTTAAAACAATTTTACCACGAGAGTCCACTATACCTACCTATGGATTGAGTAAGATCATTCAAGTAAGTTGTCATCGGTGCAAGCAATAAAAATTGCTCTCTAAATATGTATGATCTTTTAGTGTGAAGAAAATAAGATTTATACGAACTTGTGATATGGAAGAAATAAAAGCGACGGACTGCATAATAAAGTTCTTTATCACAAGCGGCAATATAAAGTGACGTTCTTTTGCATTAAGATTTTGTGCATCCAACCATAAAAGCGCATGACAACCTCTGCTTCCCTCTGCGAAGGGTCTATCTTTCACTTTTACTTTCTACCTTTATACAAGAGTCATGGTGATCTTCACCTTTCCTTTTTACACTTTTCCTTTTTGGCAAGCACTATATGTTGGGGAAACATATATATCCACTCGGATGTAGATTATCATAAAGTATTATTGTTGACATTACCCTCAAAGTAAAAGGTTGGGAGGCGAAATTAAAAGCCCCTAACTTTCTGTGTGTCCGATTGAGGCTTTGATCTCATAAGTATCGCATGCGTGTTAGCAATTGTGAAAGACTAAAAGATGGTTGAGTATGTGGGCTTGCTATACAAAAGCTCTTACATTGACTCTTTTCGATATTATGATAAATTGCAATTGCTTCAATGACTGAGATCAAAGCTTGTTAGTTTTCAATGAAGTTTTTTGATTCATACTTTACCTTGTGAATGAATTCTTACTTTAGCATAAGAAATTATATGACAATATATGTTGTTGTTCTAAAGATGATCATGATGCCCTCATGTCCGTATTTTATTTTATCTACACCTCTATCACTAAACATGTGGACATGATTATCGATTTCTGCTTTCGCTTGAGGACAAGTGAGGTCTAAGCGCCGGGGAGTTGATACGTCCATTTTGCATCATGCTTTTATGTTGATATTTATTGCATTATGGGCTGTTATTACACATTATGGTACAATACTTATGCCTTTTCTCTCTTATTTTACAAGATTTATATGAAGAGGGAGAATACCGGCAGCTGGAATTCTGGAACGAAAAGGAGAAAATCTGAGAGACCTATTCTGTACAACTCCAAAAGTCCTAAAAATTTACGAAGAATTATTTTGGAATATATAAAAAATAATGGGCGAAGAAATACCAGAGGGGGACCCACCAGGTGGCCACAAGCCTGGGGGCGCGCTCCTAGGGCTTCTGGGTCCCCTGGCAGGCCCCGGTGTCCATCTTATACTATAAGAAGGGTTTTTACCTGGAAAAAATCATAAGGAAGCTTTCAAGATGAAGTGATGCCGTCTCGAGGCGGAACCTGGGCAAAAGCAATCTAGGGCTCCGGTGGAGCTGTTCTGCCGGGGAAACTTCCCTCCGGGAGGGGGAAATCGAAGCCATCGTCATCAGCAACAATCCTCTCAACGAGAGGGGGTCAATCTCCATCAACATCTTCACCAGCACCATCTCCTCTCAAACCCTAGTTCATCTCTTGTACTCGATCTCTATCTCAAAACCTCAGATTGGTACCTGTGAGTTGCTAGTAGTGTTGATTACTCCTTGTAGTTGATGCTAGTTGGTTTATTTGGTGGAAGATCATATGTTCAGATCCTTAATGATATTCAATACCCCTCTGATCTTGAACTTGAATATGCTTTGTGAGTAGTCACGTTTGTTCCTGAGGACATGGGAGAAGTCTTGTTATAAGTAATCATGTGAATTTGGTATTTGTTCGATATTTTGATGAGATGTATGTTTTCTTTCCTCTAGTGGTGTTATGTGAACGTCGACTAAATGACACTTCACCATGATTTGGGCATAGAGGAAGGCATTGGGAAGTAATAAGTAGATGATGGGTTGCTAGAGTGACACAAACTTAAACCCTAGTTTATGCGTTGCTTCGTAAGGGGCTGATTTGGATCCACATGTTTCATGCTATGGTTAGATTTATCTTAATTCTTCTTTCGTAGTTGCATATGCTTGCGAGAGGGGTTAATCATAAGTGGGAGGCTTGTCCAAGTAAGGACAACACCCAAGCACCGGTCCACCCACATATCAAATTATCAAAGTAACGAACGCGGATCATATGAGCATGATGAAAACTAACTTGACAACAATTCCCATGTGTCCTCGGGAGTGATTTGCTTGATATAAGAGTTCGTCCAGGCTTATACTTTGCTACAAAAAGGATTGGGCCACCTTGATGCACCTTTGTTACACTTGTTACTTGTTACCCGTAAAAATTATCTTATCACAAAACTATCTGTTACCGATAATTTCAGTGCTTGCAGAAAATACCTTGCTGAAAACCGCTTGTCATTTGCTTCTGCTCCTCGTTGGGTTCGACACTCTTACTTATCGAAAGGACTACAATAGAACCCCTATACTTGTGGGTCATCAGTCACCAGGTGGCCCCCCTCCGGTAGTTATTTTCTCTAGTATTTTTCATATATTCAAAAATAATTCTCCGTAAATTTCCAGCTTATTTGGAGATGTGCAGAATAGGTGTCTTGACGTAGCTTTTTCAGGTCCAGAATTCTAGTTGCCGGTATTCTCCCTCTTTGTGTAGACCTTGCATTTATGAGAGAAAAGGCATTAGAATTACTCCATAAGGCATTATTATGCATAAAAACATTATAAATAACAGTAGGAAAACATGATGCAAAATGGACGTATCAGGGGCTGATTTGGCATATTGGGCATGGCTCTTCTGTCAACATCCATCACGAGTATCCCTGCAAAAAAAAACATCCATCACGATAACTGGATCCCGAGGCAAGGGTGCTTAAGGCCACTGGGTCAATCCTTCCTGCAGGGCGTTACCAAGGTGGCTGACCTGCTGACGGGGCAGGTTTTAGGCTGGGATGCGGATAAGATTGCTGCTATGTTCACTCCTTCTGACGCAAGAGATATACTGCAGATTGTTGTTGGTGGTTTGGGTGCTGAAGATTATCTGGCATGGAATTACACTAGGAATGGTGTCTTCAATGTAAAATCAGCATATCACCTGGCGATGTCGATGAAACGTGTGAGGTCTGGACAGCCAGACTCGTCAAGCTCGGTCCAAAAGCATAAGAGATATCTAAATCTTTGGGGCACGAATGCGCCGGGGAAAGCGAAAATTCACATGTGGAGACTAATTCGCAATGGGTTGGCTGTGGGTTCTGAGCTTCACCGCCGTCGGATCAACCCGTGAGTTTTTTGTGTTGCATGTGGAAGTGAAGAGACAATTCTTCACACGTTTTGGGCATGCCAACATTCATCATAGTTCTAGCAACCGCTGCATTCAGAGAAGGGCGTCACGGTGGCAATCCTACTGTTTCCTATGGACTCCCAGAATGAACTCGTTAGCTGGCTACTTGGGTGGTTCGCCGGTGCGACTGATGAGGAAAAAGAGGTGATGGTGCAGGCTACCTGCGGCCTTTGGCTGGCGTGAAATGATGCGAGGGACGGTAGGAAGATTGCCCCCCTCTCCACGTGAAATCATGGAATCAGTCTACTCACATCTGATTGAATGGAGGCACATGAAGCACCGGGAAAGGTTCCTAAGCCAAGGGTTGTACAGAAATGGGAGCCTCCGGCTCAAGGGTGGGTGAAGGTGAACTCAGATGGTGCTGTGGCGAGGAATGGTGAGAAGGCAGGTGGAGGCACAGTACTTAGGGATTGCGGTGGGGCTTTTTTGGCGGGAGCAAGTCAGTATCTTAAATACATGGTTGACCTGAAGGCTGTGGAGATTCTTGTCTGTAGAAGGGGCTTACAGCTTGCGATTGAGCTTCGCTTTCAGAGAATCCATCTTGAGCTCGACAACTCATCAGTTGTGCAAATGTTGAATGATCCTCAGAGGAATTTGGCTGCTGTGGGGCCATGGATCCAAGAGATCAAGGACATGTTGGGTACGCGCACCGAGTATCGCGTGGCCTGGGTTCAGTCATTCTGCTAACGTTGTTGCGCACAAGTTTGCTAAAGTAGGAGTAGGAGATGATTTAACTAGGGTGTGGTTGGGGTCTCCCCCAGACTTTGTTCTTCCTGTAATTTCTGATGACATTCCCAGCTATGTTGGTTAAATAAGAAGCAGCAACGTTGATCTAAAATTAGATGCCTTGTTTTGAGAAGGCGAGGGGTGCAGTTGGGGGTAATTCGGTCCGCGACGTTAAAGGGGGGCGTGGACGGCGGAACGGACCGGACGGGGTGCGGGCGCGCATAAAGCCCGGCAAAATTCCCCGACGCGAGGCCACAAATCGCTCCCGGCCCCCTCCTTCCTCCTCTCCCCCGCCCGTACGGTCAAACAAGAGACCCCCCGCCCCCCTCTCTCCTCCACCTCCACCTTCAGCGCTCGCCGCGAGAAGCCGAGAGGAGCCTGAGAAGGTAGCATCATGGCGGACCAACTCACCGACGACCAGATCGCCGAGTTCAAGGAAGCCTTCAGCCTATTCGACAAGGACGGCGACGGTAAGTGATTTCTGTCCTTCCCTGTTTTTCTTCTTCTTCTTACGCTGTGATT
Organism: Triticum aestivum; assembly: GCF_018294505.1. Classification (NCBI taxonomy): domain Eukaryota; kingdom Viridiplantae; phylum Streptophyta; class Magnoliopsida; order Poales; family Poaceae; genus Triticum; species Triticum aestivum. The sequence goes on along the minus strand of NC_057805.1, from coordinate 313,009,986 downwards.
GTTGTGATCCGTCTCACTCTGGATAGAAGAAGAAACACGAACATCAATTCACCATCGATGTCTACTCTCTGTCTTTGATCTAGCATAGAATTGGGCGCAGGCAGAATGATGGTAGACATCTGATACACTAGATAGATTACTAGAGGCTGAACATTTACGCCCAGGCGTACAGTAGCCGGAATGCAAGATTAAGGATCGCACATATTGCGTCACTCACTCCATGGATCGAAAGCAAAAGCAAATCGCGGCGCGGGCATGCCACCGCCCTACTGTAGTCTCTACTGCCGTATAGTGCACGGCTGCGGGTCACTATCTCGCGTAGTAACTGCTGTGGAAATTATGCCATCAAATCGATGTGATTGGGTCTATCAGATTTGACTTCGTCTCGGATCCAGACGTGGAGAAGCGCTAGATCCTAGTACCCGGATGTGGGTAGTCAGGGCCGTCCAATGTCAGATGCTTAGGTTTGACTTATGTGCAACGGCTGAATCGTACTAGATCGATAGCTTATAGGTTGAACTTGGCCATGGCAGGGGCACCGGGTCTGCTACCATCTCCTTTGTATGCTGCTTTCATTATGCATGGATCCTATCTGCAGATCTGCTGGAAATTCTTAGGGGTTTGAAACCCAGATCCAGCTATATGATAATACAAATTTCAGCACCAGGGAGAATCGTTTGGTGTCGGATGGGGTTGCCCAGACTTTTAATTTGGCCTTCGGTGCATATGGAGTAGTACTTGAATCAATCAATTGTTGTAACAGCGTGGTTTCATCTCTGAATGTACTACAGCAATTGATGAGTAACTTTTGTTTTGGGACCATAGTGGTGAATAGTGTAAGTACTAGTACAGGGACGTTGCAGGTTTGATCCATTGTACATGGTGGTTGCTTCATGCGTGCATGTCTGATTAGCTTTTTTGTGTGTTTAGTATATGCTCACTCTGAATATGCAAATGTGATTACCGACTCAGTCAGAAACATACCTGAAATTGCCCTTGTGTGCTGGACATGGACAGGTTGCATCACAACCAAGGAGCTGGGAACAGTTATGCGTTCGCTGGGGCAGAACCCAACCGAGGCAGAGCTCCAGGACATGATCAACGAGGTCGATGCCGATGGCAACGGCACCATCGACTTCCCAGAGTTCCTCAACCTGATGGCCCGCAAGATGAAGGACACCGACTCGGAGGAAGAGCTCAAGGAGGCCTTCCGGGTGTTCGACAAGGACCAGAACGGCTTCATCTCGGCTGCAGAGCTCCGCCACGTCATGACCAACCTCGGGGAGAAGCTAACGGACGATGAGGTCGACGAGATGATCCGCGAGGCCGACGTCGACGGGGACGGCCAGATCAACTACGAGGAGTTCGTCAAGGTGATGATGGCCAAGTGATCCAGCCGATGTTCATGTCCGGTGGTATTATTATTTTTACCGGGGAGGAGGAAATTGTGCATTGCATATTAGTAGTAAGGAATGCGGCTCTCGTTTCCTTGTCTTTGCCCCGAACCAGAAGAAGCGTACTAGTAGACGTAGTTGCTGAAGAGCACTCATGGAATCCTCCTCCCCTGCTGCTACCCTGTCTCTCTCCCGTGTGTCATTGAAACATCTTTCTTTCTGTGTGAATCTGCAAGACTTGGCCCCTTCGTGATGAACCCTGATTGCAGTTGTATCCGTTTGATCCAAGTTCCCTTCTACTTCTATTTTGTACTGTACGTACCAATCCTCGGCCAGCGGCTCCTTCAGTTGGCAGATGCTGCTGTTGTATTGCTTTGCGATGGATGGAAGTAATATGTTCTTCAGGAAACATTTGACCGGCAACGAAAAATGCTGGTTGAATGGCCTGGTCGCATGTGAATGTGATGTGGACCTCCGTTGAACTGAAACCAGTGCGCCGTTTGGTGGAGTTTGGCAGGACTAACGGTTGACTGCGGAAGATGCCGTGGCCTGATGTTAGTCCAAGGCGTGTTATCTCCGACAGCTCTATGTGATCGGAAGATATGGCATCAGTGCATCGGAAGCACCGGAAGTGTGGATGCACCAGATACATTCCCGTATCACAAGTGTGAGTGCATCAGATACATTCCTCTAGGTGACTTGATCTTATCGGGCGTTGCCGTCTGCTACTGCATAACCGTGTTGTGCTTGTGCATTGGTGCTGCCCTGGCGAGTTTTGCATCCAGCGGTGTCGCTGTTGTGAAGACATAGTTATGAATTTCTGAAATACTAACCGGCGAACGTTCCCGGGGAGGGGGTGACAAACGAACTTTTTTTGGCGGCATTTTTAGATGATATAGGAGATGACAATTTGTGTCAGTTTCTACCAAAATAAAAAATCTTCCTTCCAGAAAATGTCATGCGTCTCTGAAAAAAACTGCCAGCAAAAACGTTCGCGAATGCCACCCATCTTAGCGAACGTTCGATGTCTACTGGCGTCCATGAATTTTTGGATGCGGACTACAATTTCCAACTATGTGAAACGAGTATATTACACAAAACCATCACAATTCAAGCTAGGTTATCATATAACCATCACCTTTGACTAAAATCACGTAAAATCAACACGTTTGAGGCCGGGTTGTAACATATAGCACCGATCGAATAGTTTGCCGCTCAAACAGCAAATATGACTAGCGGGATCTGCATGTCGCGCTGAAGCGGCATGCTTATTATATGGATAATTTACTAATTTAGCCGCCGAGGGGGGGGGGGGGGGCACTTGTCTGGCTGGCAATGGCGATTACTCGGGCGGTTATTGGACTCCCATCCCTGTCCCCGCGACAGTCACCCCGTGCCCGTCCCCATACCCACCCGCGGGGATAAAATGTTTCGCATCCCCATCCCCGTAAGGTTTTTTCATCCCCATGAGGAAAACCATACAAGCAATTAACAACAACCTTTTGTAGTATTTAAGTAGAAAAAACAAATTTTAACACAATAAATAATATTTTGTCGCTAGGTTAGCGATTTCATTGGGCTTTTCGAGCCAAAGGGCGGGATTGGTGGAAATTCGGGTGGGTATCGTAGAGAATTACCTGGGGTCTACCAATTTTACGGTCCACATGTAAGCCATTCATGCATTTGGCGAGTAACGGGTATGGGTGATGCTATCCCATCCCTATCCCCATCTTGTGTGCTGGGTAAGATATTTGACCACCAACCTGTGGGCACTAAAACTGGCGCATCCCCATCCCCTAATAGAGTAATTAATTACCCATAGGGATGTGGGTAACGGTTAACCATTGCCAGCTTGAGGCACTTATCAAGCTCCCATCTTCCTTTCCCAAACCCGTTCTTCATCCTCTCTCTTCTTGAATCTTCCCCGCCGACACTTCAATGCTTTCGGCAACCACATTGTTGCATCGCTACTCTTTCTTCTAGGACCCAACCATCGCTTCCCCACTCTGGCACGACAAAAAAGTTGTCGCTGCCATGCCTACAACCAACTTAAGCGAACCTCCTAGTGGCGTTGGCCGCCTGGTCCGACGGGGTCGGCGAGAGCAGGTACTAGTGTGGTGCGCGGATCGGTGGACCTCCCCAAGGCCAATCGCGGCCGCCTGCTAAGGACAGATGGAGCCATCACCTTGCCTCCATCTCTCCGCCCTTCTTGGAGCTCGTCCATTCATTGGGTGATTCCTTACTCTCACAATCGAGTGTTTGCTCGTCGCTTAGGTCGGTGAGTTACATTTTTGCTCATTGCAGTCGGACCGCCGGAGCAGCGCCGAGTGACAAAAGGCTATCTGGCGTGACATATTCATACCCTCTTAGCCTTTATGAGTTTGGATGGTTGAGTTGATGAAAATATGCCCAAGATGTAATAATAAAATTGGCATCTTTCCATTTTCCCGTTCATAAATAATTTTATATTTCTATGCTAGAATTGCAATGGTTCTTGAATGTGATATTTGGAAGAAAACCTAGTAGCATGTGTAGCAAGATAAACACAGATCCCTAATAAGGCCTCTGGACTAGCTCATATATTGTTGATGGTTTTGTTTTCCTAACCATGGGCATTGTTATAACAAGGATGCAGCAAATAATAAGAACATGTTGTTAGGGTAACAATGATGTTGGATAGACCCAACTTATGAGATAGTGTGATCACGTCATCAATTAGTTGTCAGTATTTTCTCACAATGGGTATAGGATGGTACAAACTGGCCCAAGTCCACGCAGCATGTTGCCTCAGCAAGAGTCGAGCAGTACGGTACAAACTGGCCCAAGTCCAATGAGATGAACTTTTCGCGTTAGCCTTGCCAGCCCGAGTTAATCCCACCCAGATAGGGGCGCTGGCGAGTCAAATCTGTCTGGCGCGTCCGGTCAACGGACATCCTAATTCGTGACCTACGCGTCTGGAAACGTGGAAACACACAGGGTTGGGGAGTCTCGTGTTGTTAGTTGGTCTGGCTCAAGTCCCGCTGGTTCCCTGTTTTTTTCCCGCTCGTCTGCTCGTGACTCTGGTTCATACGGTTTTTTTTTGAGCGGGGGTTCATACGTTTCAATCATGTATGTTTCATTTCCCCCCAAGAACTATTTTTCTTTTGCTGATTTCTTTTTTGGTTGATGATGAGTTTGAAAGAATAAACAAATTTGATATTCTGTCTTATAACAGGGAAAATGCTCTTGAAAACAAAACTAAAAATAGTTTTGAAGACATTTTCATATTTTGATGAGAAACAATTATGAGCATTTTATAAAAATGATGAACATTTTTTTTATTTGATGAATCTTTTTGAATTTGATGAATATTTTTTGAACTTGATGAATAAAATTTGTATCAAGAACATTTCTTTTGAAAAATTAATGAAATTTTTTTGAATTCAATGAACAAGAATTTGATGAATTATTTTTGAAATCGATGAAAAAATTTGAATTTGATGAACAAATTTTAAATTTTGATGAACATTTTTTGGATCGGTAAGAAAAAAATTGTGACATTAAAAAGAAAATTCGCAAACAAAAGTGGAAAATTAAAGAAGAAAAAAGAGAAAATAAAAAAGAAAAACATAAAAATAAAAAGACAAAAAAGAATGGAAAAAGGGGAAACGGGCCGGCTCATAGTAATGCCCAGCGCGTGAGGGGGCTGCGCGCCAGGTCGCTCGCGGGCGATCTGCACGCCCTATAGAATCCCCTCCGGTCAAGGCCGGGTTTGGAAGTGCCAAAGCGGCACTAACCGGGTCCGGAGAAGATCGGCGCCACGGCGCGAGAGAGCGAATCAAAGCTGAGAAAAATCCGGTCAACCGGCGGGGGCATGGGCGCTGCCGTGGGCGGAAGCAGAGGGAGACATGGCAGCATCGGCGCCCCGGCTCACAACTTGCTAGGCTTTCATCTTTGCCGGCAAATGCGAGAGTTGGTCCGTGGTCCGACTACATTTTTCAGTTCGCAATTTGGAGATTCACACTTACATCGGTTTCATTCTCAGTTTTTACCGAAAAAGACTTTCGCCCCGCTTTATCATTCTCAGTTTTTCACTGGTCAGTTACGATTCCATGAGCTTCCTTCCTCGACACACGCAGCATCGCCGACAAGGATCAGCGGTTTATTTATTTATTATTCCGGCTATAGCTACAGTACAATGCTAAGTAGAGTAGAGAACAAAGTTCAACACATTGCGCTGTTCAATATAACCTCCTACCAATACAATCTTACAACAATCGGCCTTTCGCCTCTAGCTTTAATCTCCCTCTGGACCATGAATATGTAATAATAAGCAAACTAACGAAGCCATAGATAGGCTCTTCCACAGTGGGCTGCGCGCCCGCTGTTTCATCGGAGCCTATTCATCATCATCATCATCATTAACAAACCAACGAAAGAACTCGATCTGCACAACCCATTCCGCAGCCCACCCGCCATCCATCCCACATATGAACTACAGTAGGGACTATGTACATGGAAAACGTGCTTCATGCCGCGGTGCCGTTATCTTCTACCTCGCCGCCGCACTTCCAAACTACGTCCTTGAGCTGGGTCGACAGAGATCTGTAGAACTGTTTTCACAGTAAAATAAACTCTTGTTACTTGCTTGTCAAAACAATGCTTTGACAGTAGTTAAATTCGCAGAGAATTCGAATAGCAAAGGGGGGATGCTATGGCAGTACCATTTGAAATTCCAGAGTATCCCCCTTCGCCTTTTTCAGCTCAACCACATGTAGGGATGGAGCTACTTGAAACACCTGAAGGTTGCCACATAAAAATATATATACATGAATGGGTAATCCTTCTTTAGTGTTCAAAATAGTTTGTTTGTTTGCGTGGTGTTTTCACTTACCTCGGTTGCAACATTGAGATTGCCTTTTCTACCTGCTTTCGGGTTCTCCATCCGCATCTTGAAATAACAAAATCAAAACTAGTTCAATTTCCTGCCAACTTCGATTATGTGCAACATGTATACAAATATTTAGTTGTAACAGAAGATGTGTGCACATATATAGACAATAATAATATGAATACCTTGTAGTTTTTCTTCTGAATGTCAAAACCAAGTGGCCTTGCAGCTTCTGCAATCTTGCTGATGATTTCTTTTGGAGGGCATTGCGAGGTGAATCGTGTCTCTCTTTTATGCTCCTGCGACATAATTCATACAGATAAGTACATTGCAATGATATGCAGTTTCTAAAGAAAATCATAGGCAACAAACAGGCAATAGACTATGGGAAACCACACATAATAAGACATATAATCGATGTCTGCAGCAGAAATATTTCAGAATTTTCAGTTCTGACCTCCTTTGCCTCGAACAAGTTGTCCAGATTCAGTCCCTGATTCAGTGAAATCAGTTCAAATGCATTCATTGAGGTTGGCTTATGTTCAGTCTCCTCTTTCACATGCTGGTCCTGGTAAATTATTAAGACATGCATATAGTTAATCAACTTATTCCAACCACAAATGTAAGTATTTTAACTATATAGGTCAACTGCCTCACCTCTGAGTCTCCAAATGCAGCATAGACATCATCAAAGCTAGTTTCATACTTATCGTCAAAAACAGGTGGCTTGAATCCCTTTTTGAACCAAGGATCCTCCAGTATCTGAGGAATGGTGATACGCTGTTCAACATTCAACAACAAAAACAGGACAGATGAGTTGGGATTCTATAACTTCTTTTCAGGACTGAGAATGAAATTAAGGACTACTGGTGTTTCTTTTATAGTACTGCTCACAAGTCTGACTCTCTTTTGAAAGGATTATTCTTAGTGATTTCAACAACCATATTCAAAAGTTGTATGCCACTTACAGTTGCAGGATTAGGGTCCAGAATTCTGGTGATCAGCTTCTTAGCTCCAGTAGAAAACCAAGAGGGACATGTGAATTGAGCTTCTGAGATCTGTTATTCCAGAAGGGAGTAAAAATAAATAATAAGCAATAATATCATCTAAGATACTCCCTGAGAAAAGAAGCCTCTGAGATGTTTTTCGCATTTTTGCATCTTTTGAACAGTATTAGTATTACCTTCTTATAAAGGGCGATGATGTTTTCATCCTCGAAAGGTAAAAACCCGGCAAGCAGAATAAAAAGGATTACCCCGCAAGACCAGATATCTGCAGCTGCACCATCATAACCTCTATCCTCAATCACCTGCAGAGAGATCTAAGTTAGACAATAGTTCTAGTGGATTGGACACATGATCTTACTATGATAAGCAAAACAAAATTACCTCAGGAGCAACATAGTTCGGAGTCCCGCATGTTGTGTGCAGCAACCCGTCAGCCTGTAGAGTCGAAGAATTTCAATAACAGTGAGAATCAACAGAAGACAATGATGTGACCAGTTAGAAATTTTTACCCAAAGTAGGAGTATATCTTAAAAATACCTTCACTTGCTCAGTTAAAGCACTTAAACCGAAGTCGGACACTTTGAGGTTTCCAGCAGCATCAAGCAACAAATTTTCTAACTGCAAATGCAGGTTCAACATCATTTTGTCACTTTCCTGTACTTGTATGTGTATAGTTAATCATAGAAGAACACATGACCCAGAAGATAAAGTTTTTACCTTCAAATCTCTGTGATACACACCCCTGCTGTGGCAATAGTCAACGGCATTTATCAGTTGCTGAAAGTATTTGCGTGCCTCCTCTTCTTTCAACCTTCCATTGGTATACTGTGCATAACAGCAAATAAAACAGATTAAAAAGATGATCATGTAACATGAATGAAAATCTGACCGATAATACAACCTCAGCAATTACAGATAGATGGGTGATATATTGGCACTTACAATGGTATCAAAGAGTTCCCCTCCAGTAATGTATTCCAGAACAATGAAAATTCTTGCTTTACTTCCCATCACCTGAGGTACAAAGCAAATATTAGCAAAAAAAGGTAGTAAGACCGCAGCCATGAATAAACACAAATCTACTAAAGTATGGCGATAGATCTTGAATCGCCGATTGATTTTTGGTCTTTACCTCGTGCAGTCGAACAACATTAGGATGCTTTATTAACTTCATAGTACAAATTTCGCGCCTAATCTGCATTGAGTTGAGGATAGTATTAGGACACAGATATCAAATATCACTATATGAGCATGTATGAAACAATATGTTTCAGTTTTGTCAATGTTTTTGTGGCTAACAGAAGTCCTTGTTTGAGGACTGTATGGTTAGAACTTAGAACTTGGAAGATCACCAAAGTATGGTGAAGGCAATTAGATAGAATTGAGGACATGGACACCCGATAGTGCAACAAGGGACACATATGCTGAAGTGCAGGAAATAATTTTGTGTTCAATTTGCACAAAGTTCAGACATCAATTGGAAACTGTACAAGATACTAGGAAAACATAATGAGTTGGTGAGATGACTTCAATTGTAAGAGCACTATGTGGGTAAGATCGCGGGGCTATGTAATGCAAGTATGTAGATACAGAATCATTCTTAACTGAAGTCACACCTTCCTATGCCCCCATGCTGACACGGCAACATCCAGGGAAGCTAGAAATGGTTTCTCCAGTTAGCTTCTTGATATAAAGATGTAAGTTATAATAATGAACTTTATTAACTAGATTTTATAAAAGCTTTATTAACTAGATAAAACCAAAGATCACATCTGTGCATCTCAGAAAAAAAGGTAAGAAACATAATCCTTTTGCTGGCTTGGTTATTGGTTACTAACATTCATGAAAATGGCTGTGTGCATCATGAGGATGTAGAGGCCGGGGTCTTCCCCCCTTTTTGGAAAAAAAAACTAGTATTCATAAAAGATGATATGCATGGTTGACTGAACTTTAAAATTTTACCACGTTCATATCATGATCTGATCTGTGACATGATATGTTCAGATAATAAAAGGAACAAGAAGAAACTACCACAACGTCATATGAGGGAATTGTGTGATAATGACCTGTTCAACCAATCTGAGCTTCTGAACCTTCTCCTTGTCGAGGATTTTGATAGCAACAGGCTCCATAGTTTCAGTGTTCTTTGCGAACCTGACCTTTGCAAAGGTCCCTTCCCCGATGGTGCGGCCGAGCTCATACTTGCCGACACGGCGCTTCACCTTTGGTGACAATGCGGCTCTCTTGGCCCGATACATCTTCCAACAGCCGAAGGTTACTTTCAACCTTCAAAATGCTCCTGAACGACCTGCAGTCGCGCAATGAAATCAGGCTTTGGACACTATGAACTTGGTATTGATTTGGTATCATGAGGCAGCCTTTACCATCTTTCCCAAAAAGGATAAAGGAAGAACAGCAGAAGTAGCGTAGATCCTAAAGATCCCAGGAAGACTAAACAACACCTGATCATCATCATCAATATAAAATGACCAGCCTAGTCCAAAACACTCAACCCACTTTGACTTTTACTAATATAAAAGGTGGCATAGACATATCTACAAACAAAAAAAAAGGTGGCGAAGACCATGAGATGCATCATCCCAAACTAAACGCATGTTCCTGCGGCCGAAAGGCAAAAAATTCATGAAAAGTAGTACATGGCAGGTACTACATAGATGGAGGCCACATAGACATAGCATAGGAAGAATCTCCAGTTGGTAACCTATGATCCTACCCGACAGTCACCTAAGATGACAAAACATTTTCAGAAAGCAGGTTACAGATATGTACTGGTTACTGCTGCTTTTTGGAGTAAGGTACATAATCCTCGCTCAAAGAAGTATGTGTACTACTCAAATGAACAGAGCAAAGAGAAATGAGTCGTCGTAAAATCATTCACAGGGCATGAAACCAATGAGCTAGCAAATGCGCATGAAGCTCAGCGCATAATCTGCACACTTACTGCTACCTCCTCGACTAGCACAAGAAATGCAAAATTCGCACACGCACAGTAGGGAACAGATAGATTCAGGGGTAGGCGCTTGCGGCTTACCTTCAACGCGACGAGCTAGCAGACAGCGCGCGGGTGGAGGCGGAGCTTAGCAGCAGATGCAGCTAGGAGGTAGCGAGGGTGGGTCTGAGGAGGAAGAGGAAGCTGTTGCTGTGGATGCAGAGGAGGAAGAGGGAGGTGTCGTGCTAAATAAGGAGGGAGGGAGGAGGTGGGGGCTGACACGTACGTGCTCGCACAGCTAGAGTAGCACCACCACGAGAAAAGGACATGGGGATCGATCGGGATGGATGCGAGCAGAGCAGCCGCTGCTGGCGTACGTAAGTTTGATTGCCGACGCTGCCTTGCCACCCTTTCAGTTCCCAAGGGCTGCATGGCCTATCCTTTTCGTCCCCTTCGTTCTACTGCTGCTTTTCGATTCTACTAGGGGGATACTAGTGGTATTTTCTACTTACTCCAGGAAGAAGAACATCGTGTGCACCAGAGACCAGGCCAGAGTATGTAGATAAGTTTGTGCTCTTATCAGAGCCAACCATGCATGCTAAGGCTCGCGAACTCGCCCTTGGTCACTCGCTCATTTTTCGTATGGTAACCTTTAACTATGCATACAAAACTTTGCACGTATGTATAAGGTATTAAAATTTACAGCCGGTGCAGCAAACCTAAAGCGTACACCACATGTACACGTTTTAGAAGCCGGCAACATCATCGAACCGCAGACCCATCTTCAGTAAAGAGATCCACGTCATCCTGTCAGTCCGGCCATCGTCCGTCGACGCCACCGCGGCGCCCAACAACACCACCTCCCTGCGTGCAAACTTCTGAACACCTCGCGGTCGCCGCCGGTACACCGCAACACCATACCACCAAGTACCACCAGCCGACACAGCTTGAAGTCTCTAGAAAATCTGTCGTGCGTAGCACCTGCCGAACAGGCATGACACAACATAGCACCTGTCGGTCAGGCATGACTTGACATCTCCACCGAAGCTCCGTGCAAGATGAAGCCGCTCCACCTCTTGCCTCTATTTTCCAGCGCTGCTCCACAAACGATGCTCCCAAGAGAGAAACGACACCGCAGTGCCACCATCGTCCGATCTGGAAGACCAGATCCTAGGGTTTCACCCGGAGCAGCACGAGTGGGTAGACAATAGTTACAGGACGATGCCTTCATCAAGGTAATGTCGCAGAACACCGGCATCGCCCGCCATCAGGTCGGTTTTCATTGACAACTATGTCTCCCCGACTCGCACCTGGGACTAGATGACGGATCTCGAGATCCGACCACCTAGTCTCAGGCCGACCACCTCCGACTTAGGAGATGACCACCACCATGGAGTCTTCGTCTGGAGCTCGCTTCATATCCAGCCGTCTACGCGAGAGGTAAGTTTCCACTTCCTCCTCGCGGCAATTGGTTTTGAAGTTGTGTGGCCTTCAAGGCACCACTAGCGAGTAATCACCCGGTCATTAACGCCACCCACGCTCCCTCAGATTCCAGTCATAGTCCTTCAGATGACTGTCACATATCATCATCTTCCGGCTTGCATGTAAGCACCCCGAGAGGTGTTGTGTGAGCAGACGAGAGGCATGTGAGCGCGCCCACACTTCTCACCAGAAGCACGCAGCTTGATGGCCTCCAGCCATCTGCGACCTCCTCAACTGGCCTCTTAATGGCGATCGTGACAACCTATAAAAGGACATCACGGCCTCCCCTCTCTCCCATTGCCCTCTCCGACGCCTCTCAAATCTCTCTAGCTTAACATCGTTTCACCATTTCCTCTCCAAAACATGTCGCGGAAAACATTGACAGATGCCCTAGTCCCGTTCTAGTAGCATCTGAAAGTGGGCATTGCCGACCTCGTTAGGGATGAGGCGGATTTGGGACCTCCCGCCCTGCCAGCCCCGCCCCCGTTGTGGACGTATGACCGGCCTGGGACAAGCGCTGTCGGTGTCAAAACCGGCCGATCTCAGGTAGGGGGTCCCGAGTTGTGCGTCTGAGGATCGAAGGTAACAGGAGGCAGGGGACACGATGTTTACCCAGGTTCGGGCCCTCTTAATGGAGGTAATACCCTACTTCCTGCTTGATTGACTTTGATGAGTATAGGGGTTACAAGAGTCGATCTACCTCGAGATCGTAATGGCTAAACCCTAGATGTCTAGCCTATATGATTTATCTTAGCCCCCAGCCGGCCCCCAGCCGAATACAACTCTGGAGACCCATACGGCTCCGGAATCGAGCGAGCAGCCCCCTTTAAGGGAGGGGGAGTACCGACTCCACCGGCAACCTCCATCAATCTGGAGGTGCCGGACACTTTCAAGGAAGCACTTCGACGTGCTTCCGTCGTGGAGGAGCACCGTACCCTGATGAGTACGGTGGTTGAGAAGGTTCAGTCCGCCAAAAGCGGACTGAACGAAGCTTTCACTAGCCTGTTAACGGGTTTTGAGGTATACGACATAATATTCTTAGCCGCTTTTATATGTGCAAAAAGTATGACTGTGTATAGATAGTAGCCCCTGAGATCTGTTCGGTTTTTTGGAAAAAGGGGTCGGACAGAGGATCAAATATTCGCCGGAGATGACACACTTATCTATTTTGATAAACATGCTTCACTATTAGCGGCTTCAGCCAAGGACGCTGAAGTTTTCGAACTCCAGCAGAAACTGAAGCTGGCTGAAGATGAGATCGACCGTGTGAACAAGCAGTTCGATGAGGCCCAAGGTATGCTTTTAAAAGACCCCTTACAAGCCTGAATTGTAATGCAAACTCAGAGTTTAAGATCATGTGCTGCTATGTGTATGATTTTAGGCAGTGCTACCGAGGTCGAGACCCTCAAGAGTGCCCTTGCCGAAGCCAAGGAGGAGGCGAGGGCGAGCAAGGCGGCCGCAGACAAAGCAGCTGCGGAATTAAAGGCCGAACAGGTCGCCCGCCGCCAGTATGAGGAGAGGGTGATCGAAGTGGAGCAAGCGCTCCAGGATGCCGCCAACAAGTGTGAGGCCTTGGAGGAGAGTAATAAGGCCCAAGCGGCCGAACTTACCAAGGCTCTTCAAGAGGCAAAAGAGGCGCGGACCGAGTCTAGGGCGGCTCGCGAGGAGATCAGGCAAGCCGAACAGATAGCGGCTGGTAAGCCTTTTCTTTTACAGAGTATATTTGGCGGTCGAAGTATGCTTTGCTAAATCGACTATGGAGTGCTCTAGACTCCTTTGCGGATCTCCCGAGGAGTGCTGCCGACGCCGCTCAGTATTTCCGGGCCCAAGAAGGGAACACGACGGAGAAGCTCTTCCGGTCACAGTACTTGGCGCCGGAGCGGCCAGCGTTGCTAAACAACCAGATGATGCAGCTGGCAGAGCTGCATCGGATGTCTGGTTTGGCCATGAAGGACCTCGTAGTCCGGCTATGGCCAGCCGGACCCATTCCGAGCAGCTACTTCGGCCTAGTCAAGCGGCTCGGCGACGCCTTGCCCCGAGTTGAGGCTGTGAAGCGCTCGGCGTGCATAGAAGGTGCGTGGATGGCCTTTTCCCGTGTCAAGATGCACTGGGCGAAGATAAAAGCCGCCGTCGTGGCAGTTGAAGGTCCGCCCGGCGGCAAGGACCACCGCAAGCTGGAGCGCTATTTTGAAGATGTCCTCGAGGGTGCCTGTTTGATAGAGGGTCAATGCTCGAAGGATATTATGTTCGAGTGAATGTATCCGAACTGCCCCGACCTTGTGTTATAAACGAAGACTTTGTAATGTCTTTATGCTTTTATCCGAACTACATACCTCCTGTGTGGTCGTATTTTATTATTCTTGAAAGTTTGCCAGTCATCGGCTTCAGCCCCCACGTAGATGCTGCGGGGGTGTTCATAATAACGTGTAATCACTCTTGACACAATGTCTTGGTCCGTAAAGGAGGTGACTTACGTAACGAACCAGGCAATCAGACTATGCGGCTTTAGCACTTTCACTTAGCCATAGGAGTTTGACCATGGGGCTAAGAACTAGCCCCTGGTGTGCATGCGGCTTTCCGAACTGGGATGCCTTTAGGCGCGTGACCGAACCGAAGTCAGTCCTTCATATAATATGGAAAAAATCGCGAGAGATTTGTATTAAGTCGCCGAATAGCCAACCAACTCCCGCTGTATCATGACAGTCAGTTTTTGGCTTTCTCTACTGAGGTGTTTGACCAGACAAATCAGAAACACAATCGCAGTAGTTCTCCCTTTACTACCTTAGCCGAACAAGCGGAACGTAAGATGGTAACCACAGGAGCCGGGCAACCCAACTATTGACCAAAGACATGATTCGGAACCGATGCATATAATGCGATATTCGGGACGCCGAAGTGTACTATGAAACTGTTTGGACTTTTTTGTTTTTGGACATTTGTGGCCGAATACAGCCCCTGGAAATTAATGTCAATGTGTATATGTCAATCAGTCGTTAAGACGGGATACAGATGACAGATTAGGCCAATACCGAATAAGGTAGGGCAAGAAAATGTTTCTGCTATATTCTGATTCGTACGTCAAACGTACTCTTATAGAGAATGCCATATTTATCGAGGCTATTTTACATGCCAAGAATTTGAGAACAAGAGAAAGCTCTTACGGGTCCTAAAAAAGGGAAGGTGATCTAGAAGATCCTTTGGACACTCTGCCGCACGTCTGCGCTGCTTTCCGCCTTGGTGTAGGATCCTTTGAGAGGATCAACGATCGAGTATGCATAAGGGGCCTGAAAAAGGGCCATTGGTACCATCGAAAGGTGATGTGGGTTGTAAAGAACCTGAAAAAAATAAAAATAAGAAGAAAAAAGGAAGGATATGACGGTCCGAATAGGGTCGAGCCGTATTGTGGACTTTGTTTTTAGTGTGCCTCCGTCCTTGCCCATGGTATTTTTAGTGCGTAATTATGGACGCACGGTACATATGCCGCAACCAGGTTAGGTCTTTGACGGAGGCCGAATTGCTAATCTAGCTCTGGACGAGCCGGACTGTTATTCTCCATGGTAGACCGGACTCGTTTGACAGTGTCCGGTGGCTTGACTGCCGATATAGTATTCGACTTGATAAGGCCACCCTGTACTTCGGCTGCGAGGGCCGCGGTATGCTCCTCAGTACGGAGGGAGCGCTCCATGTTTCCATTGACTGTTATAACGCCACGTGATCCTGGCATCTTGAGCTTTAGATAAGCGTAGTGCAGGACTGCATTGAAACAGGTGAAAGCGGTTCGTCTGAGCAGTGCATGATAGCCACTGCGGAAGGGGACGATGTCGAAGATCAAGTCTTCACTACGGAAATTATCCGGTGAACCGAAGACTACTTCCAGCGTTATGGACCCTGTGCAATAGGCCTCGACGCCGGGTATCACTCCTTTGAAGGTGGTTTTAGTGGGTTTGATTCTTGACGGATCAATACCCATTTTGCGGACAGTGTCCTGATAAAGCAGGTTAACGCTGCTGCCGCCGTCCATAAGGACTCGCATAAGATGGAATCCGTCGATGATTGGATCGAGGACCAATGCTGCCGAACCTCCGTGGTGGATACTGGTCGGATGGTCTCTGCGATCAAAAGAGATCGGGCAAGCCGACCATGGGTTGAATTTTGGAGCGACTGGCTCTATGGCGTGAACGTCCCTGAGTGCGCGCTTGTGCTCCCGCTTGGGGATATTAATGTCTACTACACAACCTTGTTCTTGTAGAAGTTGTTGGGCCTCCAAGTGCAGAGGTTTGTAGGACAGTAGCAAATTTCCCTCAAGTGGATGACCTAAGGTTTATCAATCCATGGGAGGCGTAGGATGAAGATGGTCTCTTTCAAACAACCCTGCAACCAAATAGCAAAGAGTCTCTTGTGTCCCCAACACACCCAATACAATGGTAAATTGTATAGGTGCACTAGTTCGGCGAAGAGATGGTGATACAAGTGCAATATGGATGGTAGATATAGGTTTTTGTAATCTGAAAATATAAAAACAACAAGGTAACTAGTAATAAAAGTGAGCGAAAACGGTATTGCAATGCGTTGAAACAAGGGCTAAGGTTCATACTTTCACTAGTCAAGTTCTCTCAACAATAATAACATAATTGGATCATATTACTATCCCTCAACATGCAACAAAGAGTCACTCCAAAGTCACAAATAGCGGAGAACAAATGAAGAGATTATGGTAGGGTATGAAACCACCTCAAAGTTATCCTTTCTGACCGATCTATTCAAGAGTCCGTAGTAAAATAACATGAAGCTATTCTTTCCGTTCGATCTATCCCAGAGTTCGTACTAGAATAACACCTTAAGACACAAATCAACCAAAACCCAAATGTCACCTAGATACTCCAATGTCACCTCAAGTATCCGCGGGTATGATTATACGATATGCATCACACAATCTCAGATTCATCTATTCAACCAACACAAAGAACTTTAAAGAGTGCCCCAAAGTTTCTACCGGAGAGTCAAGACGAAAACGTGTGCCAACCCCTATGCATAAGTTCACAAGGTCACTGAACCCGCAAGTTGATCACCAAAACATACATCAAGTAGATCATGTGAATATCCCATTGTCACCAGAGATAAGCACATGCAAGACATATATCAAGTGTTCTCAAATCCTTCAAGACTCAATCCGATAAGATAACTTCAAAGGAAAAACTCAATCCATTACAAGAGATAGAGGGGGAGAAACATCATAAGATCCAACTATAATAGCAAAGCTCGCGATACATCAAGATCGTGCCAAATCAAGAACACGAGAGAGAGAGAGAGAGAGATCAAACACATAGCTACTGGTACATACCCTCAGCCCGGGTGAACTACTCCCTCCTCGTCATGGAGAGTGCCGGGATGATGAAGATGGCCACCGGTGAGGGATCCCCCCTCCGGCAGGGTGTCGGAACAGGATCCCGATTGGTTTTTGGTGGCTACAAAGGCTTGCGGCGGCGGAACTCCCGATCTAGGTTTCTCTTCGGGGGTTTCTATATTTATAGGGATTTTTGGCGTCGGGAACAAGTCAGGGGGGTCTCCGAGCGGCCACGAGGTAGGGGGGCGCGCCCAGAGGGGTCAACCCGCCCCCACCCTCGTGGGTGCCTCGTGACTCTTCTGCCCATCTCCGATACTCCGTGGGCTTCTTCTGGTCCAAAAATAATCTCCGTGAATTTTTAGGTCAATTGGACTCCGTTAGGTTTAACTTTTCTGCGATACTCAAAAACAAAAAAACAGAAACTGGCACTGGGCTCTAGGTTAATAGGTTAGTCCCAAAAATCATATAAAATAGCATATAAATGCATATAAAACATCCTAGATGGATAATATAATAGCATGGAACAATCAAAATTTATAGATACGTTGGAGACATATCAAGCATCCCCAAGCTTAATTCCTGCTCGTCCTTGAGTAGGTAAATGATAAAAACAGAATTTTTGATGTGGAATGCTACCTAGCATATTTATCAATGCAATTTTCTTTATTGTGGCATGAATGTTCAGATCCGAAAGATTCAAGACAAAAGTTTAATATTGACATAAAAATAATAATACTTCAGGCATACTAACGAAGCAATTATGTCTTCTCAAAATAACATATCCAAAGAAAGCTCATCCCTACAAAATCATATAGTTTGGCCATGCTCCATCTTCGTCGCACAAAATGCTCAAATCATGCACAACCCCGATGACAAGCCAAGCAATTGTTTCATACTTTAGTATTCTCAAACTTTTTCAACTTTCACGCAATACATGAGCGCGAGCCATGGACATAGCACTATAGGTGGAATAGAATATGATGATGGAGGTTATGTGGAGAAGACAAAAAAGGAGAAAGTCTCACATCGACGCGGCTAATTAACGGGCTATGGAGATGCCCATTAATCGATGTCAATGTGAGGAGTAGGGATTGCCATGAAACGGATGCACTAGAGCTATAAATGTATGAAAGCTCAACAAAAGAAACTAAGTGGGTGTGCATCCAACTTGCTTGCTCACGAAGACCTAGGGCATTTGAGGAAGCCCATTGTTGGAATATACAAGCCAAGTTCTATAATGAAAAATTCCCACTAGTAAATGAAAGTGACAAAATAAGAGACTCTCTATCATGAAGATCATGGTGCTACTTTGAAGCACAAGTGTGGAAAAAGGATAGTAGCATTGTCTCTTCTCTCTTTTTCTCTCATTTTTTTTCCTTTTTCCCTTTTTTGGGCCTTCCTTTTTTTATTTGGCCTTTCTCTTTTTGTCCTTTCTCCCTTTTTTTATTTGGCATTTCTCTTTTTTTCCTCACACGGGACAATGCTCTAATAATGATGATCAACACACTTGCATTTATTTACAACTCAAGGATTACAACTCGATACTAGAACAAAATATGACTCTATATGAGTGCCTCCGGCGGTGTACCGGGATAGGCAATGAATCAAGAGTGACATGTATCCTCTGTCCGGTTTTTGCTTTCCGAACACCGGACAGTGTCTTAGGGCTACTGTCTAAATGGGGATTTTCTCCTTTGCGTCGTGTACCTCAAAACCTGTCAGCAGGCCGCTGTAGGCTTCGGTCAGTCCGCTCTTGACGGACTGAACCCTCTCAATCACCGTACCCATAAGGATACGATGTTCTTCCACAATGGAAGCGCCTCGCAGCGCTTCCAGAAGATTGTTCGGTGCCTCTGGTTGAACAGAGGTCACCGGTGGGATAGGCACACCTCCGTCTTTCAAAGGAGGCTGCACACCGGACTCCGGAGCCGTGTAGGTCTCCGGAATCGTATCCGGACGGAGGCCAAACTGAATACGGCCCCCATCGCCAATCTCCATGGGGGAATGCTCCCCCATGTGTCCGGCGGCCGAGGTTCCACCCCGACTACCTCCCGAGACTCTCCTTGGCCTGGGAAAGTCCTTCGCAACAGCACCTCGGTGTCGCCCTTGGCCGTGGGAGAGTAAGCGGCCGGCGTTGACACGCTGGCCGTCGCCCTTGAATCCAACGAACCTCTTGATGAGGATCGCTGGGAGTTGTCGTGGGCCGGACTGCAATTACACAATTAACCATGTTAATACAATAAGGAGAAAAAGGCCGGATACACGAGAAAGTACGAGTCTGTCAGTACTTACGACGCGGCCAGGGGCTTGCTCCGGGGAGGTCGCTCCGGACTGCCGTCGACGTCCCACGCGGTTTTATCCGCGAGTGAGCCTTTCGCCTTCTTGGGAGCCTCCGCCTCCAGATTTGTGGAGGCCGCCCTCTTCTTCCTCCCCTCTTCAGGGGGAGGGTTGCTTTCCTCCTCTTCCCCTTCGTCATCTTCAGCGGCAGAGGAGTGAGTCTTGTCTTCGGACATCACGACCGAAGTGCCCTTACGGCGGGGGCCACCCCGGCCCCCCTTGGCCTTCTTCTTGGCCTTGTTCTCCGGCGGCTGTTAGGGCGCCAGGACCAGCATCTTCGCCAGGAGCGGGAGGACTGGCTCTTCGGGCAGCGGAACCGAACTGTGAATTCGCTCCGCTTTCTCCGTCCATTCCTGAAAGGATAAATTAGCAAAGTTTAGTTACCCTCCTTGGACAAGCAGGTAGAGAATACGCCTTGGGATGTGAAGGACTTACGGCGCTGGCAGGGTGGGGCAAGATCGTGCCCACGATCCGAATCTATGGCCGGCAGCTTCTCGTCGCCCTTGAAGAGCAGCTTCCAGGCGTCTTCGTGGGTGGTGCCGAAGAGCCTCACCAAGGTCTGGTGCTTCTACGAATCGAACTCCCATAGAGGGGAAGTTCGGCTTTGGCAGGGGAGGATTTGGCGAACTAGCATAACCTGGATCACGTCGACAAGCTTGATGTTTTTGTCCACCATGCTTTGGATGCGCGTTTGCAGCGCCATCAGCTCGTCCGACGAAGACCAGTTCGGGCCCTTCTCCATCCAGGAGGTCAGCCGCATTGGAGCCCCGGACTTGAATTCGGGAGCCGCGGCCCAGGTGGCGTCGCGGGGCTCTGTGATATAAAACCACAACTTCTGCCATTCCTTGACAGTCTCCACAAACGTGCCCTTGGGCCATGTGACGTTGGGCATCTTGCTCACCATGGCTCCTCCGCACTCCGCGTGTTGGCCGTCCACCACCTTCGGCTTCACGTTGAAGATCTTAAGCCACAGGACGAAGTGGGGCCAGACGCGGAGGAAAGCCTCACACACGACAATGAATGCCGAGATGTTGAGGAAAGAGTTCGGGGCTAGATCATGGAAATCTAGCCCGTAATACAACATGAGTCCGCGGACGAAAGGGTGGATTGGAAACCCTAGTCCGCGGACGAAATGAGGGAGGAATACCACCCTCTCGTTGGGTTTCGGTGTGGGGACGACTTGTCCCTTGGCCGGAAGCCGGTGGGCGATCTCCTTCACCAGATACCCGGCCTCCCGAAGCTCAGCGATGTCCTTCGCCGTGACAGAAGAAGCCATCCACTTGCCTTGACCTCCGGATCCGGACATGGTTGAGAGCTTGCTCGGAGTGGAAGAAAACGAGAACTTGGGTGCTGGATCTCGAGAATGGAAGGGCAGAGGATAAAGGAAGGCGTGGGTGAAGAAGGGGAATCCTTATCCCCTTATAAAGGCAGTAAAAATCGAACGCCTACCCACTCGCCTATTCCCAAGGGCTGTGTAAACAGGGCGGTTGGATTACCCACGCCCGTATTGATGAGAATCCCACAATAAGGGGACACGATCTCTGCTTTGATAAGACGTGCCAATGAAAACCACATCTCGAAACGCTGAAGGGCAAAAGAAAACGGTTCGAAATAATGACCGGGCAGGCATGATGTCATCTTGCCAAAAGTTGTCAGCGGAGGGGACTCGTGAAATATTATACTCTCTATGGCAGTGTGTGTGGTACTTGTGTTCCAGATCCAGAAACGTTCGTTGCGTCCGAAGACTATCTTGAAGTATTCGGAAAGGAGAACCCGCCTTGCAATGCCGAAGACAATCTGCGCGCTAGACATCTCGTCATTGAATACTGGTTTAGGGGCTACTGAGGGAGTCCTGGACTAAGGGGTCCTCGGGCGTCTGGCCTGTTGGACATGGGCCGGACTAATGGGCTGAGAAGATACGAGACCGAAGACTTTCTCCCGTGTCCGAATAGGACTCTCCTTGGCATGGAAGGCAAGCTTGGCGACCAAATATGAAGATTCCTTTCTCTGTAACCGACTTTGTACACCCTAGTTCCCTCCCATGTCTATATAAACCGGAGGGCTTAGTTCGTAAACGGATATAGTCATACAGGCTAGACTTCTAGGGTTTAGCAATTACGATCTCGTGGTAGATCAACTCTTGTAATACTCATATTCATTAAGATCAATCAAGCGGGAAGTAGGGTATTACCTCCATAGAGAGGGTCCGAACCTGGGTAAACATTGTGTCCCCCGTCTCCTGTTACCATCGACCTCAGACGCACAGTTCAGGACCCAGTACCCGAGATCCGCCGGTTTTGACACCGACACATGGACAAACTCTTATATAGAGAAAAGCGCTCCCGAGGACACATGGGAATTATTGTCAAGCTAGTTTTTATCACGCTCATATGATTCGCGTTCGTTACTTTGATAATTTGATATGTGGGTGGACCGGTGCTTGGGTACTGCCCTTCCTTGGAGAAGCATCCCACTTATGATTAACCCCTATTGCAAGCATCCGCAACTACAAAAGAAGTATTAAGGTAGACCTAACCATAGCATGAAACATATGGATCCAAATCAGCCCCTTACGAAGCAACGCATAAACTAGGGCTTAAGCTTCTGTCACTCTAGCAACCCATCATCTACTTAGTACTTCCCAATGCCTTCCTCTAGGCCCAAACAATGGTGAAGTGTCATGTAGTCGACGTTCACATAACAACACTAGAGGAAAGACAACATACATCTCATAAAAATATCGAACGAATACCAAATTCACATGAGTACTTATAGCAAGACTTCTCCCATGTCCTCAGGAACAAACGTAACTACTCACAAATCATATTCATGTTCATAATCAGAGGGGTATTAATATGCATAAAGGATCTGAACATATGATGTTCCACCAAATAAACAAACTAGCATCAACTACAAGGAGTAATCAACACTACTAGCAACCCACAAGTACCAATATGAGGTTTTGGGACAAAGATTGGATACAAGAGATGAACTAGGGTTTTAGAAGATATGGTGCTGATGAAGATGTTGATGGAGATTGACCCCCTCCCGATGAGAGGATCGTTGGTGATGATTTCCCCCTCCCGGAGGGATGTTTCCCCGGCAGAGGAGCTACGCTGGAGCCCTAGATTGGTTCCGCCTCGTGGCGGCGGTGTTTCATCCCGAAAGCTTCCTTATTATTTTTTCCAGGGTAAAAGACTTCATATAGCAGAAGATGGACACCGGAGGCCTGCCAGGGGGCCCACGAGGCAGGGGGCGCGTCCAGGGGGTAGGGCACGCCCCCACCCTCATGGATGGTGGGTGTCCCCCCTCTGGTTGATTCTTTCGCCAGTATTTTTATTAATTCCAAAAACTGCCTCGGTGAAGTTTCAGGACTTTTGGAGTTGTGCAGAATGGGTCTCTAATATTTGCTCCTTTTCCAGCCCAGAATTCCAGCTGTCTGCATTCTCCCTCTTCATGTAAACCTTATAAAATAAGAGAGAATAGGCATAAGTATCGTGACATAATGTGTAATAACAGCCCATAATGCAATAAATATCGATATAAAAGCATGATGCAAAATGGACGTATCAGCGAGGGGGCGGTTTCTCAACCCGCTGATCGGCTTCTTCGGCGCGGCAGCCGCGTCAATGAGCTGCTAGACGCGCTCTATCATGTAGCGACGCACATCGCCCTCGAGGTGGTCTAGCTCGTCTGCTGCCGCCTGGGCAGCTCGTATGTTTTCCTTGGGTGTGGCATCGACAGGGCGGTCTGCCCCAAACATGCTGGCGATGGCGGCGCCGCGCTGCTGGACCGTGCCAATTCGGCTGGGCCTGCCGGCAGCCAGCGTGCCGCCAACGGCGCGGTCGATCTCGCACTGGTAGGCCTCTGAGAGGCGTCTCATGGTGGCCAGCTTCTTGGCGCTTTCGACGAGCGAGACGCGGTGGGCTTCCAGCGTCTCGGCGTCGGCGTCTTTTGGGATGGGCGCTGACAGGTCCAGTAGGGCCGCCTGCAGCTTGTCTTGAGTGCAACCAGAGGCTCCGTCGTGGCTGATGACGAGCACCTCCGTGATAGTGCTGCCGCTGCTGTCGGCGCGAGGGAGAGGGTCGTCGATGACCACCACGTTGGTGGGGAAGGCGTCAAGCGATGCCATGTCGGAGTCGACAAGCATCGGGTCGGTGGAGCCGATCGGCTCCAGGTTGGAGGCCGGCTCGTTGGTGATGTCGAGCTTGCCAAGGAGGTCGAGGAGGCAGCTCTTTGATCTGGCTGCTCCCGCGTTGGGCGCGGGGTCGTCGGAGAGGCGGACCTCGTCGATGAGGTAGGCGAGGCGGCTCGCCGCGCAGGCGAGCTCAGCGCCTTGCAGCTCATCGGTGCAAGCGCCGTTGGACGTGCCAGGCTGGCAATGCTCGCTAGGTAGGAAGAGGGTTCCCATCCAGAATAGATCTCTAGATGACGGTACACCTAGCCCCACGGTGGGCGCCAAATGTCGGGGGTGTCGTGCGACATATGCCAAAGGATGGCTTATCATGGAGGGGGCTAATAGTACGTCGCCAGTGCCAGGAAACGGGATAAGGCGCAAACATGCACGCCGGCGAACCTTACCCAGGTTCGGGGCTCTCCTAGGATATAACACCCCTAGTCCTGCTCTGCGGGGTCTCCGCATGATCACTCAAGCAACAATGGTGGCTACAAGCTTGCTCCTTGAGCTGTTTCTCTAGAGGGGGAAGAAGAACAAGGCTAGCCCTAGCTTCCTCTCTCTCTATATGTGTGTGTGTGAATGAACTAAGGTCTGAACCCTTTGCATGGGTGCCCTGGGGGGTTTATATAGGCCTACCCCCCAGGGGTACAAAGGTAAACTGGCTGGGTGTAGAACCCGGCTGTCAGTGTCTCTGGCCACCGGCTTCTCCGCTGGCTGATGGGGCCCGCCGCCTGGTGGGCCCTGCCGGCTGTCTCGTACTTGGACGATAGGCCGCGCCCGCCGCTCGCGGGTCTTGTTGGCTGTTCAGCACTGTAGTGATGCTCGTAATGATGTGTGCTTTGTCGGGGAAGGCGTGGCTACAGTACCGCCGCCTAGCGGGCAATCACTGTAGCCGTTCCCCATCTCTCCTGATTAATGGCGCATGGACTTTGAGGGAGGGGGAGGGCTGCCTGCTAGGAGTCGGCTCCCCTCATACCGACTGGTCCTTGCTCGCCGCCTTCTGGCTTCTCACTGACAGGTAAGGCCCACCGCATGTGGGCCGTACCGACAGCCCGTAGTAGAGGCATGGCCGTCTCTGCCATGGGTGATGTCATGGGCGGAGTGGCAACAGTGTCGCGCTGGACGGGAGATCTTCGTCTGGTACGGTGCACTGTGGCCACGCTTGGCCCTGGATTTGGGGGTGGCAGGGCGCGCTGTAGCCATGCCCCGTCTCATCGTATTTATGTGGGTGCAGACTCTAAGGATGCTTGGGGCCGCCTGCTAGGAGCCGGCCTCTCTAGAGGCCGCCTGCTAGGAGTCGGTCCACTTTGAGGCCGCCCTCTCGGCCTTGCCGTCTTCTGGCAGCCGGCCGCTTGGACCAGCCAACTGCGAGAAGGCGGCGCTTTGGTCTTTAATTCTTGAGGGGCGCAGCCGGCCCCGATGTCTTGAAACGCCATGGGGAGCTGATGAGGCTACCCGTGGCTAATTACTCCGACACAAACAAATAAAGTTTACCTCTTGCCCATTCGTGTTTGTAACCTATGACTTGTGCACTAGAAAACCTCGCCACTCTTCTTTAAAAACTTGGGTGCTCCCATTTTCGGCCCGAGTGCTGCTTCGATCGGAGTGGTCGTAGTAGCCCTTGCTGAAAGGAGGTGGACGGGGGGATGGACCCTTTGACTGTAACCCGGCAGAAATGATTCTCCGACACACGCAAAGGGCGCCGGCAGGGCAGCTTCCCGGGAGGACTCGTTTATTTACATTAAGGAGGCATTTCGCCTCTGCACAAGCATACGCGTGCACGGGTTCCCGGCAAGGCTAGACTTTTTCATTAGCAAAGGGACAAGGTGGGCTCTCCCCGGCAAGAGCCTCGCCGAGGCAGCTCACGTAGCCCCGGCAAGAGCCTTGCCGGGGCAACTTGCCCAACACCAGCAAGGCCGCCACCCTTGAGCCTAAGAGTTCCGACACCATCGACAACATTGGAACCAAGGCTCGGGAGGCGCCTGCATGGTGGCATGCAGATCTTCGTGAAGACCAAGAACATACAAGACTAGATGAGAACCATAAGACGGAAACCCCCGGCAAGATCCTTGCCGGGGATGCTCACAAGTCCCCTGGCAAGACCCTTAGCGGGGACACCTGCGAGACCCCGGCAAGGCCCGGCAAGACCCTTGCCGGGGACATCTGCGGGGCCACAGCCAGGCCCCCACCTGCCAAGGCTCCACCGCCATTCCAACACAGCAGTCAACCCGCCAACAAGGCAGGCACCTGCGTGGCGACGTGCAGGTCCGAGGCCAACTCAGCAAGCACCTGTGTGGTGGCATGCAGATCTTCGTGAAGACTCTGCCACCGCACCAACTCAGCAGCCAGCCAGCCAGCGTGGCGCTGCACGCCTAGTTAGCTTGGAGACGCGCATCAGAGCGAGACGAGGCGGCGACGGATGAGACGAGCTTCCTTGCCATCCCCGATTAAGTGAGAGGGCACGTCAGCAGCGCATTAAATACATTTGTCCTACGGTGCCAGGGGATAGACTTGTGTACAGTACAAACTTTCCACCTCCTGTGTGCCACTTTGGCGACCCCTTTGGCTATAAAAGGAGGCCCGAGGCATACTGGGGAAGGATTCAGACTTTTTGGACCCTGCACGCTTTGTAGCTAGTCCAAGAATACCAGATAAACACAAACCAACAGGAGTAGAGTATTACACATCACTTGCGGCCCGAACCTGGATAAATTCCCCTGTGTTGATCTTCCAAACCCGCTTTTTCCACACCCCCGCGCCCGCCAACCGTAGAAGGGATTCCCTGTGATCCCATAGGTGTCGTTTCCACTGACACCTTACTTGGCACAAACACTAATTAAAACACAAAACCACATCTAACCAGAGGCTAGATGAAATATTTATTCAAAATCAGAAAGGAAATATATTGGGTTGTCTCCCAACAAGCGCTTTTCTTTAAAGCCATTAAGCTAGGCATTGATAATTTCAATGATGCTCACATATAAGATAGCAATTGAAACACGGAGAGAGCATCATGTAGCATATGAAAATCAAATCTAAGTCTAACGTACTTCCTATGCATAGGCATTTTATAGGAAAAAAAATTAGCAAGACAAGCAAGATCTAGCATATGCAAGGAAGAAGAAATAAATAATAGCAATCTCAACATAACGAGAGGTAATTTAGTAACATGAAAATTTCTACAACCATATTTCCCTCTCTCATAATAATAACGTGTGAGATCATAATCAAATTCAACAATATAACTATCACATAAAATTTTCTCTTCATGATCCACATGCATGCAAAGTTGACACTCTTCCGAAATAGTGGGATTATCATAAAATAAAGTCATGACTTCTCCGAATCCACTTTTATCAAAAATTTCATAAGATTGAGTATTCTCCAAATATGTGGGATCTAATGTCGACACTCTTCCAAACCCACTTTCAATATTATTGCAAACATTATTATCAATCTCATATTCATCATGGGGCTTAAATAAATTTTGAAGATCATAAGAAGAATCACCCCAATCATGATCATTGCAACAAGTAGTAGTCATAGAAAATTAGCATCCCCAAGCTTAGGGTTTTGTATATTATTAGCACAATTGACATTAATAGCATTTATAATAACCTTATTGCAATCATGCTTTTCATTCAAGGAGCTATCGTGAATCACTTTATAATTTTCTTCTTTCAACACTTCATCAACAGACACATGAATTTCAAGCAAAACCTCATAAAGATAATCTAGTGCACTCAACTCACTAGCAATTGGTTCATTATAATTGGATCTCTTAAAAAGATTAGCAAGTGGATGAGGATCCATAAATTCTTTGGTTTCCGATTTGCAATAAATACACAATTATTCCAACCAAACAAGCAAACGAGCCAAGTAATACATAGAGGCAAACGAAAAGACGAACGGAAGAGGGACAAAGAAAGGGAAAATCTTTTCAAAAATCATTTTAGAAGTGGGGGAGAGGAAAATGAGAGGCGAATGGCAAATAATGTAATGCGAGAGATGAGAGTTTATGATGGGTACTTGGTATGTCTTGGCTTGGCGTAGATATCCCCGGCAACGGCGCCGGAAATTGGCAAGTTGACGGGAGATCAAATCTTGACTTGACTTGGCGTAAACCTCCCGGCAACGGCGCTAGAAATTCTTCCTGCTACTTCTTGAGCTTGCGTTGGTTTTTCCCTTGAAGAGGAAAGGGTGATGCAGCAAAGTAGAGTAAGTATTTCCCTCGGTTTTGAGAATCAAGGTATCAATCCAGTAGGAGACAATGCACAAGTCACCGAATACCTGCAAAAACAAAGACCAACTTGCACCCAACACGATACAGGGGTTGTCAATCCCTTCACGGTTATTTGCAAAGTGAGATCTGATAGAGATGGATAAACGGTAAAGTAATATTTTTGGTATTTTTGGTTTATAGAACGGAAAGTAAAAGATTGCAAAGGAAGTAAATAGGAAACTAAAATTGTAGATCGGAAACTTATTTGATGGAAAGTAGACCCGGGGGCCATAGGTTTCACTAGAGGCTTCTCTCAAGATAGAAATTATTACAGTGGGTGATCAAATTACTGCCGAGCAATTGATAGAAAAGCGCAAAGTTATGACGATATCTAAGGCAATGATCATGAATATAGGCATCACGTTCGTATCAAGTAGACCGACTCCTGCATGCATCTACTACTATTACTCCACACATCGACTGACTCCTGCCTGCATCTAGAGTATTAAGTTCATAAGAACAGAGTAACACATTAAGTAAGATGACATGATGTAGCGGGATAAACTCAAGCAATATGATGAAAACCCTATCTTGTTATCCTCGATGGCAACAATACAATATGTGTCGGTTCCCCTTCTGTCACTGGGATCGAGCACCGCAAGATTGAACCCAAAGCTAAGCACTTCTCCCATTGCAAGAAAAACCAATCTAGTTGGCCAAACCAAATCGATAGTTCGAAGAGACTTGCAAAGATATCAAATCATGCATATAAGAATTCAGAGGAGATTCAAATAATATTAATAGATAAGCTGATCATAAATCCACAATTCATCGGATCTCAGAAAACACACCGCAAAAAGAGTATTACATCGAATAGAT
This sequence comes from Triticum aestivum, assembly GCF_018294505.1. NCBI lineage: Eukaryota > Viridiplantae > Streptophyta > Magnoliopsida > Poales > Poaceae > Triticum > Triticum aestivum. Next base: position 312,981,324 of record NC_057805.1, on the reverse strand, counting down.
CTCCGAGAACATGGTATTGAGAATCAAAGAGATAGAAGAACCATCTGGCTACTAGCTATGGACCCGTAGGTCTGTGGTAAACTACTCACGCTTCATCGGAGAGGCCGTGGTGTTGATGTAGAAGCCCTCCGTGATCGAATCCGCCTCCGACAGGATGCCGGAAAAGGCCCCTAGACGGGATCTAACGGGTACAGAAGGTTGCGGCGGTGGAAAAGTGTTTTCGTGGCTCTCCTGATTGGTTTTGGAATATTTGAGAATATATAGGCGGAAGAAATAGGTCGGTGGAGTCACGAGGGGCCCACAAGGGTGGGGGGCGCCCTACCCCCCTCGGCGCGCCCTCCGTCCTTGTGGGTGCCTCGTAGCTTCCCTGACGTGTACTCCAAGTCTTCTGGTCCAAGAAAAATCATCGCAAAACTTTCATTCCGTTTGGACTCCGTTTGATATTCCTTTCCCGTGAAACTCTAAAACAGGGGAAAAGCAGGAACTGGCACTGGGCTCTAGGTTAATAGGTTAGTCCAAAAAATAATATAAAACAACATAATAATGCATATAGAACATGCAAAACAAATAATATAATAGCATGGAATAAAAAAATTATAGACACGTTGGAGACGTATCATTCCCTGCTACCTCTTGAGCACTACGTTGGTTTTCCCTTGAAGAGGAAAGGGTGATGCAGTAAAGTAGCGTAAGTATTTCCCTCAGTTTCTGAGAACCAAGGTATGAATCCAGTAGGAGACTACGCTCGAGTCCCACGCACCTACACAAACAAATAAGAACCTCGCAACCAACGCGATAAAGGGGTTGTCAATCCCTTCACGGTCACTTACGAGAGTGAGATCTGATAGATATGATAAGATAATATTTTTGGTATTTTTATGATAAAGGGAAAAAGTAAAGAAAGCAAATAAACAGTAATGGAAATAACGGGAGATTAATATGATGGAAAATAGACTCGGGGGCCATAGGTTTTACTAGTGGCTTCTTCTCAAGATAGCATAAGTATTACGGTGGGTGAACAAATTACTGTTGAGCAATTGATATAATTGAGCATAGTTATGAGAATATCTAGGTATGATCATGTATATAGGCATCACGTCCGCAACAAGTAGACCGAAACGATTCTGCATCTACTACTATTACTCCACACATCCACCGCCATCCAGCATGCATCTAGAGTATTAAGTTCATAAGAACAGAGTAATGCTTTAAGCAAGATGACATGATGTAGAGGGATAAACTCATGCAATATGATATAAACCCCATTTTTTATCCTCGATGGCAACAATACAATACGTGCCTTGCTGCCCTGCTGCCACTGGGAAAGGACACCACAAGATTGAACCCAAAGCTAAGCACTTCTCCCATTGCAAGAAAGATCAATCTAGTAGGCCAAACCAAACTGATAATTCAAAGAGACTTGCAAAGATAACCAATCATACATAAAAGAATTCAGAGGAGATTCAAATATTGTTAATAGATAAACTTGATCATAAACCCACAATTTACCGGATCTCGACAAACACACCGCAAAAGAAGATTACATCGAATAGATCTCCAAGAAGACCGAGGAGAACTTTGTATTGAGATCCAAAGAGAGAGAAGAAGCCATCTAGCTAATAACTATGGACCTGAAGGTCTGAGGTAAACTACTCATACATCATCGGAGAGGCTATGGTGTTGATGTAGAAGCCCTCCGTGATCAATGCCCCCTCTGGCGGAGCGCCGGAAAAGGCCCCAAGATGGGATCTCACGGGTACAGAAGGTTGCGGCGGTGGAAATAGGGTTTTGGCTCTGTATATGATGTTTCCAGGGTATATGGGTATATATAGGAGGAAGAAGTACGTCGGTGGAGCAACATGGGCCCCACGAGGGTGGAGGGCGCGCCTGGGGGAGGTGGGCGCGCCCCTGCCTCGTGCTCTCCTCCTTGATTGCTTTACGTAGACTCCAAGTCCTCTGGATCACGTTTGTTCCGAAAATCACGTTCCCGAAGGTTTCATTCCGTTTGGACTCCGTTTGATATCCTTTTTCTTCGAAACACTGAAATAGACAAAAAAAACAGCAATTTGGGCTGGGCCGCCGGTTAATAGGTTAGTCCCAAAAATAATATAAAAGTGTATAATAAATCCCAATAAACATCCAAAACAGAATATAATATAGCATGGAACAATAAAAAATTATAGATACGTTGGAGACGTATCAAGCATCCCCAAGCTTAATTCCTGCTCGTCCTCGAGTAGGTAAATGATAAAAACAGAATTTTTGATGTGGAATGCTACTTAGCATAATTTTCAATGTAACCCTCTTAATTGTGGTATGAATATTTAGATCCGAAAGATTCAAGATAAAAGTTTAATATTGACATAAAAGTAATAATACTTCAAGCATACTAACTAAGCAATTATGTCTTCTCAAAATAACATGGCCAAAGAAAGTTCATCCCTACAAAATCATATAGTTTGGTCATGCTCCATTTTCGTCGCACAAAATGCTCTCATCATGCACAACCCCGATGACAAGCCAAGCAATTGTTTCATACTTTAGTAATCTCAAACGTTTTTCAACTTTCATGCAATACATGAGCGTGAGCCATGGATATAGCACTATGGGTGGAATAGAATATAATGATGGGGGTTATGTGGAGAAGACAAAAAAGGAGAAAGTCTCACATCAACGCGGCTAATCAACGGGCTATGGAGATGCCCATCAATTGATGTTAATGTGAGGAGTAGGTATTGCCATGCAACGGATGCACTAGAGCTATAAATGTATGAAAGCTCAACAAAAGAAACTAAGTGGGTGTGCATCCAACTTGCTTGCTCACGAAGACCTAGGGCATTTGAGGAAGCCCATTGTGGGAATATGCAAGCCAAGTTCTATAACAAAAAATTCCCACTAGTATATGAAAGTGACAAAACAAGACTCTCTATCATGAAGATCATGGTGCTACTTTGAAGCACAAGTGTGGAAAAAGGATAGTAGCATTGTCCCTTCTTTTTCTTTTCTTTTTTTGGGCCTTTCTTTTTTTTGGCCTTTCTCTTTTTTTTGGACAATGCTCTATGAATGATGATCATCACACTTCTATTTATTTACAACTAAATGATTACAACTCGATACTAGAACAAAGATGACTCTATATGAATGCCTCCGGCGGTGTACCGGGAAGGGCAATGAATCAAGAGTGACATGTATGAAATAATATGCATGGTGGCTTTGCCGCAAATATGATGTCAACTACATGATCATGCAAGGCAATATGACAATGATGAACGTGTCATGATAAACGGAACGGTGGAAAGTTGCATGGCAATATATCTCGGAATGGCTATGGAAATGCCATACTAGGTAGGTATGGTGGCTGTTTTGAGGAAGATATAAGGATGTTTATGTGTGATAGAGCGTATCGTATCACGGGGTTTGGATGCACCGGCGAAGTTTGCACCAACTCTCAAGGTGAGAAACAGAAATGCACGGTACCGAAGAGGCTAGCAATGATGGAAGGGTAAGAGTGCGTATAATCCATGGACTCAACATTAGTCATAAAGAACTCACATACTTATTTCAAAAATCTACAAGTCATCAAAAACCAAGCACTACGTGCATGCTCCTAGGGGGATAGATTGGTAGGAAAAGACCATCGCTTGTCCCCGACCGCCACTCATAAGGAAGACAATCAAAGAAACACCTCATGCTTCAAATTTGTTACACAACGGTTACCATACGTGCATGCTACGGGACTTGCAAACCTCAACACAAGTATTTTTCAAATTCACAATTACTCAACTAGCATGACTCTAATATCACCATCTTCATATCTCAAAACAATCATCAAGCATCAAACTTCTCATAGTATTCAATGCACTTATATGAAAGTTTTTATTATATCCCTTTTGGATGCCTATCATATTAGGACTAAATTCATAACCAGAGCAAATTACCATGCTGTTCAAGACTCTCAAAATAATATAAGTGAAGCATGAGAGTTCATCAATTTCTTCAAAATAAGACCACCGTCGTGCTCTAAAAGATATAAGTGAAGCACTAGAGCAAATGACAAACTACTCCGAAAGATATAAGTGAAGATCAATGAGTAGTTGAATAATCATGCAACTATGTGAAGACTCTCGAACATTTAAGAATTTCAGATCTTGGTATTTTATTCAAACAGCAAGAAAAAAAATAAAAAAATGACGCTCCAAGAAAAACATACATCATGTGGTGAATAAAAATATAGCTCCAAGTAAAGTTACCGATGAACGAAGATTAAAGAGGGGATGCCATCCGGGGCATCCCCAAGCTTAGGCTCTTGGTTATACTTGAATATTACCTTGGGGTGCCTTGGGTATCCCCAATCTGAGGCTCTTGCCACTCCTTATCCGTAGTCCATCGAATCTTTACCCAAAACTTGAAAACTTCACAACACAAAACTCAATAGAAAACTCGTAAGCTCCGTTAGTATAAGAAAATAAATCACCACTTTTGGTACTGTTGTGAACTCATTCTAAATTCATATTGGTGTAATATCTACTGTATTACAACTTCTCTATGGTTCATACCGTCCGATACTACTCATAGATTCATCAAAATAAGCAAGCAACACAATGAAAACAGAATCTATCAAAAACAGAACAGTCTGTAGTAATCTGTATCATTCGAATACTTCTATAACTCTAAAACTTCTAAAATAAATTGGTGGACCTGAGGAATTTTTCTATAAATTATCTGTAAAAAGAATCAACCTAAAAACACTCTCCAATAAAAAATGGCAGCTAATCTCGTGAGCGCAAAAGTTTCTGTTTTTTACAGCAAGATCGCAAAGACTTCACCCAAGCCTTCCCAAAGGTTCTACTTGGCACAAACACTAATTAAAACAATAAAACCACATCTAAACAGAGGCTAGATGAATTATTTATTAATAAACAGGAGCAAAAGTCAAAGCACAAAAATAAAATTGGGTTGCCTCCCAACAAGCGCTAACGTTTAACGCCCCTAGCTAGGCATGATGATTTCAATGATGCTCACATAAAAGATAAGAATTGAAACATAATGGGAGCATCATGAAGAATATGACTAGCACATTGAAGTATAACCCACTTCCTATGCATAGGGATTTTGTGAGCAAGCAACTTATGGGAACAATAATCAACTAGCATAGGAAGGCAAAACAAGCAAATCTTCAAGATTTTCAACACATAGAGAGGAAACTTTGATATTATTGCAATATGTAGAAGCATATGATCCTCTCTCATAATATTTTTTAGTAGCATGATGAATGAATTCAACCATATAACCAGCAAATAAAGTATTCTTTTCATGACCTACTTGCATAGAAATTTTACTACTCTCCACATAAGCAAATTTATTCTCATCAATAGTAGTGGGAGCAAACTCAACAAAATAACTATCATGTGAAGCATAATCCAATTGAGAATTAAAATCATGATGACAAGTTTCATGGTTATCATTATTCTTTATAGCATACATGTCATCACAATAATCATCATAAATAGGAAGCATGCTTTCATCATAATAAATTTTCTCATCAAAACTTGGGGGACTAAACATATCATCTTCATCAAACATAGCTTCCCCAAGCTTGTGGCTTTGCATATCATTCGCATCATGGATATTCAAGGAATTCATACTAACAACATTGCAATCATGCTCATCATTCAAATATTTAGTGCCAAACATTTTAATGCATTCTTCTTCTAACATTTTGCACAATTATCGGAATCCTTATTTTCATGAAAGATATTAAAAAGATGAAGCATATGAGGCACCCTCAATTCCATTTTTTTGTAGTTTTCTTTTATAAACTAAACTAGTGATAAAACAAGAAACTAAAAGATTCAATTGCAAGATCTAAAGATATACCTTCAAGCACTCACCTCCCCGGCAACGGCGCCAGAAATTGCTTGATGTCTACTACACAACCTTCTTCTTGTAGACGTTGTTGGGTCTCCAAGTGCAGAGGTTTGTAGGACAGTAGCAAATTTCCCTCAAGTGGATGACCTAAGGTTTATCAATCAGTGGGAGGCGTAGGATGAAGATAGTCTCTCTCAAACAACCCTGCAACCAAATAGCAAAGAGTCTCTTGTGTCCCCAACACACCCAATGCAATGGTAAATTGTATAGGTGCACTAGTTCGGCGAAGAGATGGTGATACAAGTGCAATATGGATGGTAGATATAGGTTTTTGTAATATGAAAATATAAAAACAGCAAGGTAACTAGTAATAAAAGTGACCGAAAACGGTATTGCAATGCGTTTAAACAAGGGCCAAGGTTCATACTTTCACTAGTGCAAGTTCTCTCAACAATAATAACATAATTGGATCATATAACTATCCCTCAACATGCAACAAAGAGTCACTCCAAAGTCACTAATAGCGGAGAACAAACGAAGAGATTATGGTAGGGTACGATACCACCTCAAAGTTATCCTTTCTGACCGATCTATTCAAGAGTTCGTAGTAAAATAACATGAAGCTATTCTTTCCGTTCGATCTATCCTAGAGTTCGTACTAGAATAACACCTTAAGACACAAATCAACCAAAACCCTAATGTCACCTAGATACTCCAATGTTACCTCAAGTATTCGCGGGTATGATTATACGATATGCATCACACAATCTCAGATTCATCTATTCAACCAACACAAAGAACTTCAAAGAGTGCCCCAAAGTTTCTACCGGAGAGTCGAGACGAAAACGTGTTCCAACCCCTATGCATAAGTTCACAAGGTCACTGAACCCGCAAGTTGATCACCAAAACATACATCAAGTAGATCACGTGAATATCCCATTGTCACCACAGATAAGCACATGCAAGACATATATCAAGTGTTCTAAAACCCTTAAAGACTCAATCCGATAAGATAACTTCAAAGGGGAAACTCAATCCATTACAAGAGATAGAAGGGGAGAAACATCATAAGATCCAACTATAATAGCAAAGCTCGTGATACATCAAGATCGTGCCAAATCAAGAACACGAAAGAGAGAGAGAGAGAGAGAGAGATCAAACACATAGCTACTGGTACATACCCTCAGCCCCGAGGGTGAGCTACTCCCTCCTCGTCATGGAGAGCACCGGGATGATGAAGATGGCCACCGATGAGGGATCCCCCTCCGGCAGGGTGCCGGAACAGGATCCCGATTGGTTTTTGGTGGCTACAGAGGCTTGCGGCGGCGGAACTCCTGATCTAGGTTTCTTTTCGGGGGTTTCTATATTTATATGGATTTTTGGCGTCGGGAACAAGTCAGGGGGGTCTCCGAGGCGGCCACGAGATAGGGGGCGCGCCCAGAGGGGTAGGGCGCGCCCCCACCCTGGTGGGTGCCTCGGGACTCTTCTGGCCCATCTTCGATACTCCGTGGGCTTCTTCTGGTCCAAAAATAATCTCCGTGATTTTTCAGGTCAATTGGACTCCGTTTGGTTTTCCTTTTCTGCGATACTCAAAAACAAGGAAAAAACAGAAACTGGCACTGGGCTCTAGGTTAATAGGTTAGTCCCAAAAATCATATAAATAGCATATAAATGCATATAAAACATCCTAGATGGATAATATAATGGCATGGAACAATCAAAAATTATAGATACGTTGGAGACGTATCAGATATGTGTAGCATATATCACATTCACCGTTTTTACCTCGGGGGAAAATTTCTTCTGTCCCCCTGTGTTCGGTGGGCGAGGCTCTTCATCGTCGTCCTCGCTGGGTGGCCCTTTCCCCTTATGTTCGGTGTTTAGCTTACCGTCCTGTTTTAAGACCCAAGAATTTCTGTTGGTATGATTGGTAGGCTTGTCAGGGGTGCCATGAATCTGGCAAGGCCGGTCGAGTATTCTGTCCAAACTGGATGGACCATCCTTGTTTCCTTTGAATGGCTTCCTCCGCTGACCAGGTTTAGAGACATTGAATCCGGCGTTGACCGTCGTGTCTTCGGTATTTTCGTTGTTGCTTCGACGCTTGTGTTTGTTGCGTCGTGGCTTGCCGTTGCCATCTCTGGCTTCGGAGGTGCCAGGGTCGCTGGTGCTGTTGCTTCTACGAGCGAGCCAGCTGTCTTCTCCCATGCAAAAGCGGGTCATGAGTGCAGTAAGGGCTGCCATGGACTTCGGTTTTTCTTGGTCGAGGTGTCGGGCAAGCAACTCGTCTCGGACGTTGTGTTTAAAGGCCGCGAGGGCTTCGGCGTCCGGACAATCCACAATTTGGTTCTTTTTAATTAAGAACCTGGTCCAAAGCTTCCGGGCTGACTCTCTAGGTTGCTGGACTATGTGACTAAGGTCATCGGCGTCTGGAGGCCGAACATAGGTACCTTGGAAGTTGTCTCTAAAGGCATCTTCCAAATCTTCCCAGCTACCAATAGAGTTTTCTTGGAGGCTGTTTAACCAGTGACGAGCTGGTCCCTTTAATTTTAGAGGGAGGTACTTGATGGCATGGAGATCATCACCGCGAGCCATGTGGATATGGAGAAGAAAATCTTCAATCCATACTGCGGGATCTGTCGTTCCGTCGTATGATTCAATGTTGACGGGTTTAAACCCTTCTGGGAACTGGTGCTCCATTACCTCATCGGTGAAGCATAAGGGGTGTGCGGCGCCTCTGTATCGGGCAACGTCGCGACGCAGTTCGGATGGAGTCCGCATGCGGTTTTTGGCCCGAGTGAGGTTGTGCCTGTCGCGCCAGGTCTGATGGTCGTCTTCTCGCATTGGGGGCCGCCCCCTTGATCCATAAATTGATCTGGCTTGGCCTGCTCTATTGTCCAGGTCCTGTCGTAGGTCATAGGTGTATCCTGGAGCCGCTGTCTCTCTGCCTCTACGGCGAGGTGGTGCGGGTTGGTGTTCGGCATAGGTGGCTGCTTTATCTCGCCCACGTGGTGGTCGGTCTGGTTCATCAGCATGTTCATGTCTTGACGGTATGGGCTCAAGGGCCTCGTCGTCAAATTTTGGTAGTAGCCGACGCTTCGGATAACTCTTTGTTGGGCGTTGAAGGCCATACTCCTCGGCCGCTAGGACCTGGGTCCATCGGTCGTTGAGTGTATCCTGTTCGGCTTGGAGCTGTTGCTGCTTCTTTTTGAGGCTTCTCGCTGTTGCGATTAGCTGGCGCTTGAAGCGCTCTTGCTCGAGGGGTTTCTCTGGCATGATGAAGTCTTCATCGCCGAGGCTCACATCATCCTCGGAGGGTGGTAGATAGTTACTATCCTCCGAGTCCTCGTTCCCGACTGGATCGTCAGGGTTAGCTTGCCCCTCCTTCCAATCATCATGTTCGGATGTTGGCTCGACGGGGGCTTCGGGATCTTCCGCGTTCTCCGGGGTATTATTGTCTCCAGTGCCGGTATTGTTGTCTTTTTCGTGACGAGATTTTGAGCGGCGCCACTGACATCGACGCTTTGGTAGTGCCTCAGAAGGTTTGCCCTCGACTAGATCCTTCCTGCCATCGCTGTCATCTTCTTTGGGCGTGTCCACCATATACACGTCATATGTGGAGGTGGCCGTCCAACGCCCAGTAAAGGGCGGGTCTTGGCCTTGTTCGTCTCCGACATTGTTGTTCATGTCGTCCATGTCTTCGGAGGCATAGTCCAGCATGTCGGTTAAGTCCTCGACAATGGCTATGAAGTGGGTGGTGGGTGGGACGTAAAATTCCCCGCTCTCAGCCCATTGTCCGGGCTGGGCGTAGTTCAGAAGTGATTCCTCTGTAATGGCGAGGGATCGCATTATGTCGAGAGCCTCGTTTAAGAGCGAGGATCGGACGGGGAGACAAAAGCTTTTGGTGCTAGGCGGGGCGAGAGCCTCCTGGCCGTGCTCACCTGTCGTAAACCTCAAGAGTTTGGAATTAGCGTCCGGGGACGAGTCCGGCTTTCCAATGAGAAGGGGAATCTGGTTTGACTCCGGGCTTGCCGATGACACAGTATCCTCTGGGTCTGCGGTAGTAAGCTCCATAATTGCAGAGAGTCCGGTGGGCTCTAAACTCCCGTCTTCGGACCTGGTGGTTTGCTCCGGATCTAAGGCCAGAGCGGTGATCGGGGCCGCGAACCCTTCGAGGATCAAGTCTCCTCAGATATCAGCGACATAATTCAGATTTCCAAAGCTGATCTGATGACCAGGGGCGTAGCTGTCAATCTGTTCAAGGTGGCCAATCGAGTTGGCACACAGCGCGAAGCCGCCGAACACAAAAATTTGACCGGGGAGAAAAGTCTCCCTCGAAACGGCATCATTGTAGATGATCGAACGAGCCATCGAACCTTCTGTCGACGACACAGTGGAACTCTCAATGAAAGCACCAATGTCGGTGTCAAAACCGGCCGATCTCGGGTAGGGGGTCCCGTACTGTGCGTCTGAGGATCGAAGGTAACAGGAGGTAGGGGACACAACGTTTACCCAGGTTCGGGCCCTCTTAATGGAGGTAATACCCTACTTTCTGCTTGATTGACTTTGATAAGTATAGGGGTTACAAGAGTCGATCTACCTCAATATCGTAGTGGCTAAACCCTAGATGTCTAGCCTATATGATTTGTCTTAACCTCTATGGACTAAACCCTCCGGTTTATATAGACACCGGAGGGGCCTAGGGTTGTACAGAGTCGGTTTACAGAGAAAGGAAACTACATATCCGGACGCCAAGATTACCGTCCACGCAAAGGAGAGTCCCATCCGGACACGGGGGGAGGCCTTCTATCTTGTATCTTCACGGCCCATCAGTCCGGCCCATGTCACATAGCCCGGACGCCCGGGGACCCCCTAATCCAGGACTCCCTCAAGCGCGCTGATGCCATCTTCCAGTTCATTGAGGCCTGCGATGCCGTCGTGGAAGTATGGCCGCCCTGGGACGTGGTCGCCAAGGCGGGTTTGCAGGCATCGTGTCCCGCATTGCCGCGTCCCACTTGACCTCGACCCCACTCGAACACGACTCGGACCCCACCCCACCGTCTGTGGCCGTGGTTGTGATGGTTGTGGTTGTGGTGGTTATGGAGGCCTCGTCTGGAGCTCGCTTCATATCCAGCCGCCGCAAATATTAGCTAATTAGTCTATGGTTTAACTAAGTATTAGATGTTCTACCAATGTAAGTCGCACTGTGACAAATTTTCGCTCAAAATATTTGAAATGAAGTCTATTTGAATCGAATGTGTTGTGAATTTTCGACTATTGGGAAAGAACTGTTGTAGTCAATGATAAGCGGGGCCTACGCCGAAGAAAAAGACGAAGACTGTCTTTTGACGAATCTAAGTTTACGCTTTGGCTCTACAGTCCTCCATATGTTTCACGAAAGATGTCAATATGACAGACTCCGCTACTCTTCCGCTAGAGCCCGGAGCCGCGCCAGTTCGGACCTGTTTGAGGAAACAAAATCCACCTGTTTGGCGTGGGAACGATATTCTACCATTTTCCGTGGGCTTTCTGGTCACCGGTGTGCGTTGCGTGTAGAGATAAATTAGAAAACACGAGGTGTGCTGTGTTTGGCATGAGAATTTTCTTCACGGCCTGGTACTGTGTACGGCCACGTACACTAATTTGGAATTAAGATGCTGGCCCCCCACCTTACTGTTTTTGGTTGCGGTGGCTGGAAACACGAGGGAGGCAAACGAAAGCAGCGATGGCACAACCACCATTTCAAGTTTTGCGACCTTTAGCTAATGTCGATGGCAGTTAATAGCCTGCCTGCTTCGATGTGGAAATGTGGAGATGTGATCTTTTATAAGCAGGCGAGGCGTGACACGTCCTGATGCCCCGGCCATCTCACGTGTGCATATATTTGGTGAGAAATCTGGCCGCATGCATGCACACACACGAACAAATTAAGCACAAGTAAATTAAATTGCCTTCTTGTGTATTGTAGATATACGTACATAAGCTGGGTCGATAATAACAACGAGTTGAACCTCGGATCTGAATGCGTGCTGCTCTACTGAAGTGTTTCTCCTGACTAGCTAAAGAACAGGCAGGGAACATCTGGTGTGGCGCATGCCAATACCAGCAAACAAAACATTACTGTATAATGGGCATCTTCGACGCTAACCCTCAAAGTATCCATAACTGTCCGGGCCTGATGGTACAAACATATTTTACCATCCAACGTAGGTCTGCATCGGTCAACCGACCGGTACGTACGTATTTTTTCTCGCAAACCGGATACAAACTAGAAGCGTCTGAACCGCTTCAATGCCCGCCTCTGACTAACCTGCCCCACCCAAAACCCCTCCCACGCCCGCGCGTTTTCCTGCCCACATTCACGCCGCTCTAGAGTGGCGCTTCGCATCGACGCTGGCCCAGAGCAGACGTGGCCTCTTGCTGGCGCCGGCAATGAAGCGGCTCGCTAGCTGAGGCCGCCGCCTACGCCGCGTCTCCGGTGTCCGCGCCTGTTCAATGCCGTAGTGACGTCTAGTGAACCAGATGGGACATATATCTACCACGCCCGTTCAATGTCCGTCCCTTCGTCTGCCGCATTTAAACAGGCTCGCCGGCCGAGAAACCAACTCCGACGCCCACGTATTGACGCACCTAGATGCTTGGCCTCATTGGCATCCACTATTTAAAGGCTGCCACACCTGGCTCACAACACACCATAATCCAGCCGCTCCACATCTCCCCCCCCACTCCCGCGCACCACATCTGCCATGATCGTGGAGGGAACGCTTTGTGGGAGAGCATGTCGACGGAGATGTAGCATGATGTGGCCGCCTAGCAGTACCGCCTTGCAAGGAAGGTCGAGGCCGGCATGCCGGCCAGCTCCCCCGAGGTTTCCTACGAGGACGCACCCAAGATGCAGACGGGCTCCCACGATGACTCAACGTCGGACCACGTGCTGGTGCATGTCGGCTTGACCATGGAGCATGCACACTTCAACGCCGCCATGGCGGAGAAGCAACCTGCGCTGGCGCCTATGTCGGTGTTTCGGCAGGCGCAGGAGGAGCAACGGTACAACATGTTCCTCCTCGAGCAACACCTACTGACAGAGGACCAAACTACGGCGAGCATGCGAGCAAGGAGGCCGTGGCGGCCATGGCCGCGGCGAACCCCAACTTCGTCGCCGAGCAGCGGGCTCTCTACGAGGCCGCCCGCGCTCAAGCCGCCGCTCACAACGCACAACCGGACGCGGAGGCTGCACTGGCTGCGCAGGCAATCGCAAAGAGAACCTCGCCAGCTGCTAGGGCAGCCCCCTCCATTTCCATCATGGACTTCACGTACAACAACCACGGCCAGGTCGCGGACTCCAACGAGGAAGCGTAGGGCATGGGAGGTGGCAGGGCCTTGTGTCCTATATGGGCAACGACACCTTCACTTCATGGTTCTTATCGCCGCCGCTCATGGAGACGACGGATGGAGGACGCGGTCGCCAAAAGGGAACAACAAGAATTTGGACGACGGACGTCGTCGTAGTACAGGTTTAGGTCCCCGGGCCCCCTTAATGAAAGTTGTCTGAAATGTGATGAATGTACTCCGGTTTGTATGGATATCATCCGGTTTGCATTAATTTCTAAAGGAAATATGCCCTAGAGGCAATAATAAAGTTATTATTTATTTCCTTATATCATGATAAATGTTTATTATTCATGCTAGAATTGTATTAACCGGAAACATGATACATGTGTGAATACATAGACAAACAGAGTGTCACTAGTATGCCTCTACTTGACTAGCTCGTTGATCAAAGATGGTTATGTTTTCTAGCCATAGACATGAGTTGTCATTTGATTAACGGGATCATATCATTAGGAGAATGATGTGATTGACTTGACCCATTCTGTTAGCTTAGCACACGATCGTTTAGTATTCTGCTATTGCTTTCTTCATAATTTATACATGTTCCTATGACTATGAGATTATGCAACTCCCGTTTACCGAAGGAACACTTTGTGTGCTACCAAACATCACAACGTAACTGGGTGATTATAAAGGTGCTCTACAGGTGCTTCCAAAGGTACTTGTTGGGTTGGCGTATTTCGAGATTAGGATTTGTCACTCCGATTGTCGGAGAGGTATCTCTGGGCCCACTCAGTAATGCACATCACTATAAGCCTTGCAAGCATTGGAACTAATGAGTTAGTTGCGGGATGATGTATTACAGAACAAGTAAAGAGACTTGCCGGTAATGAGATTGAACTAGGTATTGAGATACCGACAATCGAATCTCGGGCAAGTAACATACCGATGACAAAGGGAACAACGTATGTTGTTATGCGGTCTGACCGATAAAGATCTTCGTAGAATATGTGGGAGCCAATATGAGCATCCAGGTTCCGCTATTGGTTATTGACCGGAGACGTGTCTCAGTCATGTCTACATAGTTCTCGAACCCATAGGGTCCGCACGCTTAACGTTTCGATGACAATTATATTATGAGTTTATATGTTTTGATGTACCGAAGGTTGTTCGGAGTCCCGGATGTGATCACGGACATGACGAGGAGTCTCGAAATGGTCGAGACATAAAGATTGATATATTGGAAGCCTATATTTGGATATCGGAAGTGTTCCGGGTGAAATCGGGATTTTACCGGAGTACCGGGAGGTTACCGGAACCCCCCCAGCAACATAATGGGCCTTAGTGGGCCTAGGTGGAAGAGAGGAGAGGTGGCTAGGGCTGGGCCGCGCGCCCCTCCCCCTAGTCCGAATAGGACAAGGAGAAGGGGGTGGCGCCCCCCTTCCTTCTTCTCCCTCTCCTCTTTCACCCCTCCAAGTCCTAATCCAACTAGGAAAAGGGGGGAGTCCTACTCCCGGTGGGAGTAGGACTCCTCCTGGCGCGCCCCAAGGCTGGCCGCACCTCTCCCCCTTTGCTCCTTTATATACGGGGGCAGGGGCACCCCATAGACACAACAATTGATCTATTGATCTCTTAGCCGTGTGCGGTGCCCCCCTCCACCATATTACACCTCGATAATATCGTAGCGGTGCTTAGGCGAAGCCCTGCGTCGGTAGAACATCATCAGCGTCACCACGCTGTCGTGCTGACTAAACTCTCCCTCAACACTCGGCTGGATCGGAGTTCGAGGGACGTCATCAAGCTGAACGTGTGCTGAACTCGGAGGTGCCGTGCGTTCGGTACTTGATCGGTCGGATCGTGAAGACGTACGACTACATCAACCGCGTTGTGTTAACGCTTCTGCTTTCGGTCTACGAGGGTACGTGGACAACACTCTCCCCTCTCGTTGCTATGCATCACCATGATCTTGCGTGTGCGTAGGAATTTTTTTGAAATTACTACGTTTCCCAACAGTGGTATCAGAGCCTGGTTTTATGCGTAGATGTCATATGCACGAGTAGAACACAAGTGAGTTGTGGGCGATATAAGTCATACTGCTTACCAGCATGTCATACTTTGGTTCGGCGGTATTGTTGGATGAAGCGGCCCGAACCGACATTACGCGTACGCTTATGCGAGACTGGTTTTACCGCCGTGTTATGCACATAGGTGACTAGCGGGTGTCAGTTTCTCCAACTTTAGTTGAACCGAGTGTGGGTACGCCCGGTCCTTGCGAAGGTTAAAACAGCACCAACTTGACAAACTATCGGTGTGGTTTTGATGCGTAGGTGAGAACGGTTCTTGCTAAGCCCATAGCAGCCACGTAAAACTTGCAACAACAAAGTAGAGGACGTTTAACTTGTTTTTGTAGGGCATGTTGTGATGTGATATGGTCAAGACATGATGCTAAATTTTATTGTATGAGATGATCATGTTTTGTAACCGAGTTATCGGCAACTAGCAGGAGCCATATGGTTGTCGCTTTATTGTATGCAATGCAATCGCCCTGTAATGCTTTACTTTATCACTAAGCGGTAGCGATAGTCGTAGAAGCATAAGATTGGCGAGACGACAACGATGCTACGATGGAGATCAAGGTGTCGCGCCGGTGACGATGGTGATCATGACGGTGCTTCGGAGATGGAGATCACAAGCACGAGATGATGATGGCCATATCCTATCACTTATATTGATTGCATGTGATGTTTATCTTTTATGCATCTTATCTTGCTTTGATTGACGGTAGCATTATAAGATGATCTCTCACTAAATTATCAAGGTATAAGTGTTCTCCCTGAGTATGCACCGTTGCGAAAGTTCTTCGTGCTGAGACACCACGTGATGATCGGGTGTGATAGGCTCTACGTTCAAATACAACGGGTGCAAAACAGTTGCACACGCGGAATACTCAGGTTAAGCTTGACGAGCCTAGCATATAACAGATATGGCCTCGGAACACGGAGACCGAAAGGTCGAGCGTGAATCATATGGTAGATATGACCAACATAGTGATGTTCACCGTTGAAACTACTCCATCTCACGTGATGATCGGACATGGTTTAGTTGATATGGATCACGTGATCACTTAGAGGATTAGAGGGATGCCAATCTAAGTGGGAGTTCTTAAGTAATATGATTAATTGAACTTAAATTTATCATGAACTTAGTCCTAATAGTATTTTGCAAATTATGTTGTAGATCAATAGCTCGCGTTGTTGCTTCCCTGTGTTTATTTTTGATGTGTTCCTAGAGAAAAATTATGTTGAAAGATGTTAGTAGCAAAGATGCGGATTGGATCCGTGATCTGAGGATTATCCTCATTGCTACACAGAAGAATTATGTCCTTGATGCACCGCTAGGCGACAGACCTATTGCAGGAGCAGATGCAGACGTTATGAACGTTTGGCTAGCTCAATATGATGACTACTTGATAGTTTAGTGCACCATGCTTAACGGCTTAGAATCGGGACTTCAAAGACGTTTTGAACATCATGGACCATATGAGATGTTCCAGGAGTTGAAGTTAATATTTCAAGCAAATACCCGAGTTGAGAGATATGAAGTCTCCAACAAGTTCTATAGCTAAAAGATGGAGGAGAATAGCTCAAGCAATGAGCATGTGCTCAGATTGTCTGGGTACTACAATCGCTTGAATCAAGTGGGAGTTAATCTTCCAGATAAAATAGTGATTGACAGAATTCTCTAGTCACCATCACCAAGTTAGTAGAACTTCGTGATGAACTATAGTATGCAAGGGATGACGAAAGTAATTCCCAAGCTCTTCGTGGTGCTGAAATCGACGAAGGTAGAAATCAAGAAAAACATCAAGTGTTGATGGTTGACGAGACCACTAGTTTCAAGAAAAGGGCAAAGGGAAGAAGGGGAACTTCAAGAAGAACGACAAGCAAGTTGCTGCTCAAGTCTGGTCCTAAGCCTGAGACTAAGTGTTTCTACTGCAAAGGGACTGGTCACTGGAAGCAGAACTACCCCAACTATTTGGTGGATAAGAAAGGATGGCAAAGTGAACAAAGGTATATTGGATATACATGTTATTGATGTGTACTTTACTAGTGTTTATAGCAACCCCTCGGTATTTGATACTGGTTCAGTTGCTAAGAGTAGTAACTCGAAATGGGAGTTGCAGAATAAACAGAGACTAGTAAAAGGCGAGGTGACGATGTGTGTTGGAAGTAGTTCCAAGATTGATATGATCATCATCGCACACTCCCTATACTTTCGGGATTAGTGTTGAAACTAAATAAGTGTTATTTGGTGTTTGCGTTGAGCATGAATATGATTTGATCATGTTTGTTGCAATACGGTTATTCATTTAAATTAGAGAATAATTGTTGTTCTGTTTACATGAATAAAACCTTCTATGGTCATACACCCAATAAAATGGTTTGTTGGATCTCGATCGTAGTGATACACATATTCATAATAATGAAGCCAAAAGATGCAAAGTTAATAATGATAGTGCAACTTATTTGTGGCACTGCCGTTTAGGTCATATTGGTGTAAAGCGCATGAAGAAACTCCATACTGATGGGATTTTGGAATCACTTGATTATGAATCACTTGATGCTTGCGAACCGTGCCTCATGGGCAAGATGACTAAAACGCCGTTCTCCGGAACTATGGAGAGAGCAACAGATTTGTTGGAAATCATACATACAGATGTATGTGGTCCGATGAATATTGAGGCTCGTAGCAGGTATCATTATTTTCTGACCTTCACAGATGATTTGAGCAGATATGGGTATATCTACTTAATGAAACAGAAGTCTGAAACATTTGAAAAGTTCATATAATTTCAGAGTGAAGTGGAAAATCATCGTGACAAGAAAATAAGGTTTCTACGATCTGATCGCGGAGACAAATATTTGAGTTACGAGTTTGGTCTTCAAATTAAAACAATGTGGAATAGTTTCACAAATTCGCGCCACCTGGAACACCACAGTGTAATGGTGTGTCCGAACATCGTAACCGTACTTTATTAGATATGGTGCAATCTATGATGTCTCTTACCGATTTACCACTATCGTTTTGGGGTTATGCATTAAAGACAGCTGCATTCACGTTAAATAGGGCACCATCAAAATTCGTTGAGATGGCGCCTTATGAACTATGGTTTGGCAAGAAACCAAAGTTGTCGTTTCTTAAAGTTTGGGGCTGCGATGCTTATGTGAAAAAACTTCAACCTGATAAGCTCGAACCCAAATCGGAGAAATGTGTCTTCATAGGATACCCAAAGGAGACTGTTGGGTACACCTTCTATCACAGATCCGAAGGCAAAACTTTTGTTGCTAAATTCGGAAATTTTCCTGGAGAAGGAGTTTCTCTCGAAAGAAGTGAGTGGGAGGAAAGTAGAACTTGATGAGGTAACTGTACCTGCTCCCTTATTGGAAAGTAGTTCATCACAGAAACCGGTTTCTGCGACAACACCAATTAGTGAGGAAGTAAATGATGATGATCATGAAACTTCAGATCAAGTTATTACTGAACCTCATAGGTCAACCAGAGTAAGATCCGCACCAGAGTGGTACGGTAATCCTGTTCTGGAGGTTATGTTACTAGACCATGACGAACCTACGAACTATGAAGAAGCGATGGTGAGCCCAGATTCCGCAAAATGGCTTGAGGCCATGAAAACTGAGATGAGATCCATGTATGAGAACAAAGTATGGACTTTGATTGACTTGCTCAATGATCGGCGAGCCATTGAGATTAAATGGATCTTCAAGAGGAAGACGGACGCTGATAGTAGTGTTACTATCTACAAAGCTAGAATTGTCGCAAAAGGTTTTCGACAAGTTTAAGGTGTTGACTACGATGAGAGTTTCTCACTCGTATCTATGCTTAAGTCTGTCCGAATCATGTTAGCAATTGCCGCATTTTATGAAATCTGGCAAAACAAAACTGCATTTCTTAATGGATTTATTAAAGAAGAGTTGTATATGATGCAACCAGAAGGTTTTGTCAATCCTAAAGGTGCTAACAAAATATGCAAGCTCCAGCGATCCATCTATGGACTGGTGCAAGCATCTCGGAGTTGGAATATACGCTTTGATTAGTTGATCAAAGGATATAGTTTTATACAGACTTGCGGTGAAGCCTGTATTTACAGGAAAGTGAGTGGGAGCACTACAACATTTCTGATAAGTATATGTGAATGACATATTGTTGATCGGAAATAATGTAGAATTATTCTGCAAAGCATAAAGGAGTGTTTGAAAGGAGTTTTTCAAAGAAAGACCTCGGTGAAGCTGCTTACATATTGAGCATCAAGATCTATAGAGATAGATCAAGACGCTTGATAAGTTTTTTCAATGAGTACATACCTTAACAAGATTTTGAAGTGGTTCAAAATGGAACAGTCAAAGAAAGAGTTTATTGCCTGTGTTACAAGGTGTGAAATTGAGTAAGACTCAAAGCCCGACCACGGCAGAAGATAGAAAAAGAATGAAAGTCATTCCCTATGCCTCGGCCATAGGTTCTATAAAGTATGCCATGCTGTGTACCAGATCTATTGTATACCCTACACTGATTTTGGCAAGGGAGTACAATAGTGATCTAGGAGTAGATCACTAGACATCGGTCAAAATTATCCTTACTGGAATAAGGATATGTTTCTCGATTATGGAAGTGACAAAAGGTTCGTCGTAAAGGGTTACGTCGATGCAAGTTTTGACACTAATCTAGATGACTCTAAGTCTCGGTCTAGATACATATTGAAAGTGGGAGCAATTAGCTAGAGTAGCTCCGTGCAGAGCATTGTAGACATAGAAATTTGCAAAATACTTACGGATCTGAATGTGACAGACATGTTGATGTGAACTATTGATGTTAAATCACATGGCGATGTGAACTAGATTATTGACTCTAGTGCAAGTGGGAGACTGAAGGAAATATGCCCTAGAGGCAATAATAAAGTTATTATTTATTTCTTTATATCGTGATAAATGTTTATTATTCATGCTAGAATTGTATTAACCGAAAACATGATACATGTGTGAATACATAGACAAACATAGTGTCACTAGTATGCCTCTACTTGACTAGCTCGTTGATCCAAGATGGTTATGTTTTCTAGCCATAGACATGAGTTGTCATTTGATTAACGGGATCATATCATTAGGAGAATGATGTGATTGACTTGACCCATTCCGTTAGCTTAGCACACGATCGTTTAGTATTCTGCTATTGCTTTCTTCATAATTTATACATGTTCCTATGACTATGAGATTATGCAACTCCCGTTTACCGGAGGAACACTTTGTGTGCTACCAAACGTCACAACGTAACTGGGTGATTATAAAGGTGCTCTACAGGTGCTTCCAAAGGTACTTGTTGGGTTGCGTATTTCGAGATTAGGATTTGTCACTCCGATTGTCGGAGAGGTATCTCTGGGCCCACTCAGTAATGCACATCACTATAAGCCTTGCAAGCATTGTAACTAATGAGTTAGTTGCGGGATGATGTATTACGGAACGAGTAAAGAGACTTGCCGGTAACGAGATTGAACTAGGTATTGAGATACCGACGATCGAATCTCGGGCAAGTAACATACCGATGACAAAGGGAACAACGTATGTTGTTATGCGGTCTGACCGATAAAGATCTTCGTAGAATATGTGGGAGCCAATATGAGCATCCAGGTTCCGCTATTGGTTATTGACCGGAGACGTGTCTCAGTCATGTCTACATAGTTCTCGAACCCGTAGGGTCCGCACGCTTAACGTTTCGATGACAGTTATATTATGAGTTTATATGTTTTGATGTACCGAAGGTTGTTCGGAGTCCCGGATGTGATCACGGACATGCCGAGGAGTCTCGAAATGGTCGAGACATAAAGATTGATATATTGGAAGCCTATATTTGGATATCGGAAGTGTTCCGGGTGAAATCGGGATTTTACCGGAGTACCGGGAGGTTACCGGAACCCCCCGGCAACATAATGGGCCTTAGTGGGCCTAGGTGGAAGAGAGGAGAGGCGGCTAGGGCTGGGCCGCGCGCCCCTCCCCCTAGTCCGAATAGGACAAGGAGAAGGGGGCGGCGCCCCCCTTCCTTCTTCTCCCTCTCCACTTTCCCCCCTCCCAAGTCCTAATCCAACTAGGAAAAGGGGGGGAGTCCTACTCCCGGTGGGAGTAGGACTCCTCCTGGCGCGCCCCAAGGCTGGCCGCACCTCTCCCCCTTTGCTCCTTTATATACAGGGGCAGGGGGCACCCCATAGACACAACAATTGATCTATTGATCTCTTAGCCGTGTGCGGTGCCCCCCTCCACCATATTACACCTCGATAATATCGTAGTGGTGCTTAGGCGAAGCCCTGCGTTGGTAGAACATCATCATCGTCACCACGCCGTCGTGCTGACGAAACTCTCCCTCAGCACTCGGCTGGATCGGAGTTCGAGGGACGTCATCGAGCTGAACGTGTGCTGAACTCGGAGGTGCCGGGCGTTCGGTACTTGATCGGTCGGATCGTGAAGACGTACGACTACATCAACTGCGTTGTGTTAACGCTTCCGCTTTTGGTCTATGAGGGTACGTGGACAACACTCTCCCCTCTCGTTGCTATGCATCACCATGATCTTGCGTGTGCGTAGGATTTTTTTTGAAATTACTACGTTTCCCAACAATTTCGTCCTTTTTATTTAAACTTGTTTTGAAATGTATGCAAATAGCATTGAATGGTCGACTTCCACATCCGTGTCTACGGTCGAATGCGGTGTTTGATTTGCGGGTCAGTGTTGAAAGTTGCCCTGAAACCTGTAACCACGTAGTACACAATGGCAAGGAGGCCGTGGAACACTACCCTCAGTGAGAGCAAAGTATAATAAAATGGTATAAACAGACTATAAGGATTTTAAATATTATATTCTTTTCGAGTTGACGGAGAGAGAAGAGAATAGATGGAGAGAGAAGAGAACAAGTTGACTATATATTAAAATAGTGATCTAAACGCTCTTATAGTTCTTTATATAGAGGAAGTACATAATTGTTGGGTAGAGCCGGCGGTTAGTTTTACTATTAGGCTGGTTGTAATGGGGAGTATCATATAGTAGTGTCATGCATATGATATTAGTGTATGATACTACCTCCCTAATGCATAGTATCATATATTAGTATCATGTAGTACTTTATTTATTGCCATGCATGACACATATTAGCATAGCATTTATTATGATACAGTATCATGATATGATACTCAATGCTCTCTTTCTTCATTTAATTTTATGACAACTCATCAAAATTATCTATTTAGTAGCATGAGTACTAGCTATGATACTATCATTACGACAAGCTTAACCATGAGGACCCAATATCTCACCTGCCACCTGGGACCATAGCCATGTGCACATGAATGCATGGCCATAGTTCTCTCATGCATCCGACTTCACTCCGTGCATTCGGTTTATTCAGTTTATATGGTTCGTTTTATACGGTTTTTGGGTTTGTACAGTATTAATATTTCGGTAAATATGGTATGAGATTAAAATAATGTCCGATTCTGATATTGTTTGATATATCCATAATAATCAAAGTTGACACGAATTTGAAAATGATGTAATAATAATTTACAATTTTATGACTCAAAACTCAAATAGTATATAAGTATATATATAAGGATATATATATACATGGATTAATTCATATCTTGGTGGTTATGGACGTGCTTAGCATTTTTTAGAAAAAAATGACTATGTTACACGGAAAATGCACGTGCTTATTAGGCAATCTGGCTCATGTACAAGAAATGCGGCAACTCATATGGTTGTTCGCCTCAAAAAATGTAAATATATCTTTTATTTCGGTTTATTTGATTAACCGTTTGGTTTTTCGATATATACTATAAAAATGGAAGTTCAAAACGGTATGAAAAAAATTATACCACACATAAAAACCGTAAAATTGGTTTGGTTTATTTTGGTATGGTTTTTCGGTTCGGTTTCAAAATGCACAGAGTGAATCCGGTTGCACGCCTTCAGTTCCGTTAGCATTGCGCTTGCGTTTTTCCCCGGGAAGAAGGTACATATGTTTATGTTCGAACGAGGATTTGCGGCACGCAGGTGCGTGGCCACTCAGGTCTTGTTGCCGGTTTTTTATTTTGGCTTTCAATTTTTGAAGTTTTATATCTTATAAAAAAATAAAATTAAGTTATGTTTTCATATTCGTGTTTCTCGTGACCAGCACTTTGAACTAAGATCCATTTTAAATAGTATATTTTGACGACTTTTTACAAAAAATGTGAAGTTTCAATGTTGAAACTTAGTATGAGGGTCCGATAAAATTATTTTGTGTCTATGGCCAACAGAAAAATTGCTTTATATCTCTAAAACTTGTTGAAATTTTGCATTTTTACATGCAAAAACCGTAAGTTTCATTGTTGGAACTTAAAGCTTTTTGAGGAATTTCCTTTCTTATTGTGCCCTCCCGCAGGATTCAACTGCTTCGCGAATCGCGAGGCAAATCAAGCGGGCGGCAGGCCTTGGAAGGCGAGTGCCCCTGCACTCGCCTGCCCTGCGAATTTCCGGTTTGTATTCGCCTATATCCGGAGTGCTATGTTGATTCAGTGCACACATGTTCAGGTGAGTCCATGCGTGTATTCCCCTACATTTTTCTCTCTAGTGACGTCGCTCTATCCTGGCTCAGTTCCTAAATATATAAGTCTTTTTAGATATCTCAATATGGACTACACACGTTTATATACATTCGTATGTAGTCCGTAGTGAAATCTCTTAAAGGTCTTATATTTAGAAACGAAAGGGAGTATATGTGTTCGGTGTTTGTTCTTTTTCACCCCTTTTTTTCTGAAAACTGGAAAGAGGCAACTATGTTTTTGTTAAAGGAAAGGAGGCAACTATGTTGGTTGGACGGATCAAGTGGTAATGCCTTTTTGTTCCCGTTTCTGTATTATTAATTCCGGTATGCGCGCTGTGAAGCTTTTTGTAGCCATGAGTATGTGGACGTCGACCTTTTTCTCCTCGGCGGCTCAAGACAAGAATGGCCACCTGCGCAAGCAAGATTCTGTGTAGGCTTTTGGCATTGCATCGATGTAAAGAGAATGGATGATCGGTTTTTTATTGCGCTAGCTTGGGTGGCTGCTTTCTTCTATCATTGCCTCCATGTCTGCTATGGTAGGCTGTCGGAGTTCAAAATTTTACAGGTAGCTGTTGTAGTTGCTGACCATAAAATTGGTCGACTTGTTGGAGTGGCGAGGGGCCAGGAGATTCACCCGTGTCACTTGCGTGTGCCCTGCGAAGAAGGAAGCTTCGTGGCAGCTGCGTGCATGGCCTTGGATGGAACTTGGGAATGCGTGGACATGGTCGACGAGTGAAATCCATGCTAATTCTGGCCACAGATCCAAGAGAGGACTATCGATCACCCGTAACAAACTGCGAATGCACAGCGCGGGCTTCTCTACCCGTCGAGCGTAGATTGATAGTATGAGGTGCCTGTTTGATCATTTAATTTTAATCTCTCGAAAAAAAAACCGTGTGATGGGGCGCGTGAGGCCATGCATGGGATGGGAGGAGCTACTACACAGAAATTTGGTACGAGCTTGCCGTCCAACTTAACTCGCGGCCGTTGTCACGACGCGCATCAGCATCGGCAGTAGCAAAGATGAGATAGCGCCCACAGAGAGAGAAGATGACGGTCGACGACGGAAGACGCCAGATCCGGCACGCAAGATCAGCATCGGACTCCTCAGTCGATCGACCAGCCAGCCATGTACGCTGCTCTGCTGCAAGAGCTATCCTGGGTTGCTTTCGCGTATGGCTGCCCCTTTTAATTAGCTGCCATGCCATGCCATGCCAGTGCGGCTAGCAGGGTGGCCACGCAGCGTAGAACGCACCCGCAAACGTAAACCGAGCAGCAACCAACGGGACGTCGCGGGGGCCGCGGCGAGGGGGCGATGGGGATGGACGAAGCTTCCTGGCAGCTGCGCGGAACGGACAAAGGGTCACCACACGAGCCAGCATTGAAAAGGACCTGGACCTGGCCCCGGCCCCGCGCCGCTCGTGGCCCACGCGCGCCCCGATCAATGGATCTCGGTCCCGCCCGCCCGCCCGTCTATCATATTCCTACCTACCGTCGACAGATATCCGTACGGATCCGGCGTCGTGGAGGGCCTTCTCGCTTCGCATGGCGGTCAGATCCAGTGCCTTATCGAGCCCCGTTGTGCTTATCTATCTATCTCGAGGCGGCCAACCGGCCGGGCTCGTGTTAAACCTTCACTGGCTGGACTGGAGTTGATCCAGAGTGTGCGTGCGGCCGGCTGCGGTCAAAACTTGCGGGCTGACTGACTGACTGACGCACGGCCGTCCTGTATGTTCGGCCGACGGGGATATATGCCGTCTCGGGCGAAAATGGACCCAGTGAGTGAATTTGCATTTGAGTTTTGCCCGCTTCGTAGAGCGTACAGTACGTCTTCGTACGAGACTCGTCGATTGGCTGTGCGATGGAGGAATTTGATGATTTTGCATCGTCGTACTACGAACAACCTGGTACCCGTCGCTGGCTGCTACCCGGCTCTTCTTCTCCATGCACATGCATGCAACCGGCCCGGAAGAAGGGGAGATTTCCGACTCATCATGGAGTGTCAGATTAGATTGTCACACCAGTCACCAGATTATCTTAAAATAGATTATCACCAAAGAGAGTGAGTACAGTACTACTAGTACCGATTGCCAGCCATGGACCTTGGCATATTCATGGACTGTACCTCCTGCCAACTGACGCGCACTGACGTGGTGAGCAGCCTTTTCTCTCTCTTTTTTACATCGTACTCCGGCTTTATGTCTAGTCAGCACCATCAGGCATCTCCAACCCGCCGACCCTCTGAGCAACCTCAACCTACCAACCCAAACGGACAAACATTTTATACTTTTTTTTTCAATTTGAGTCTGCCGCACGGACATATTTGTCCCTTTTTTATTTGGGTCAACCAGTGCGCCTAACGATAGTCAGGCCCATTTTTGACATGCCTGGACATTTTCTCAAACATGTAGCACGCAGGGGAGCTTGCAGCGCGCGAGGAGGCGATGCGACGGCTGCAGCAACACCAGCCTAGCGCGGGTGCGAGGCGAGGCCGGATGCAGCGGGCGACGCCGGGCGCGGCGAGCGCGACGGGGTGCAGCAGGGCGCGGCGGGGCGAGGCCAGGCTGATGAGCGCGACGGGGCCGGACGCTGCGGAGTGGGGCAAGGCGCGAGGCGAAGCCGGCGCGGGCAAGCCACGTCGAGGCGACCGATACCTCTCCAAAGTATCTATAATTTTTTATTATTTCATGCTATTATATTATCTGTTTTGAATGTTTTATATGCATTAATATGATATTTTATACTATTTTTGGGACTAACTTATTAACCTAGAGCCTAGTGTCAGTTTCTGTTTTTTCTTGTTTTTGAGTTTCGCAGAAAAGTAATACCAAACGGAGTCCAAACGGAATGAAAACTTCACGATGATTTTTCTTAGACCAGGAGACTTGGAGATGAAGTCGGAGGAGCCACGAGGCGGCCACAAAGACATAGGGCGCGCCAAGGGGGCAGGGCGCGCCCCCACCCTTGTGGGCCCCTCGTGCCTCTCCCGACCTAATTCTTTTGCCTATATATTGCCAAATATCCCCAAACCACCAGGGGAGTCCACGAAAACACTTTTCCACTGTCGCAACCTTCTGTACCCGTGAGATCCCATCCAGGGACCTTTTCCGGCACCCTGCCGGAGGGGGATTCGATCACGGAGGGCTTCTATATCAACCCTATTGCCCTTCCGATGAAGCGTGAGTAGTTTACCACAGACCTACGGGTCCATAGCTTGTAGCTAGATGGCTTCTTCTCTCTCTTTGATTCTCAATACCATGTTCTCCTCGATGTTCTTGGAGAATACTTTTGTGCGGTGTGTTTGCCGAGATCCGATGAATTGTGGATTTATGATCAGCTTATCTATGAATATTATTTGAATCTTCTCTGAATTCTTTTATGCATGATTTGATATCTTTGTAATTCTCTTCGAACTATCGGTTTGGTTTGGCCAACTAGATTGGTTTTTCTTGCAATGGGAGAAGTGCTTAGCTTTGGGTTCAATCTCGCGATGTCCTTTCCAAGTGAAAGTAGGGGCAGCAAGGCACATATTGTATTGTTGCCATCGAGGATAAAAACATGGGGTTTTCATCATATTGCTTGCGTTAATTCCTTTACATCATGTCATCTTACTTAATGCGTTACTCCGTTCTTTATGAACTTAATACTCTAGATGCATGCTGGATAGCGGTCGATGTGTGGAGTAATAGTAGTAGATGCAGAATCGTTTCGGTCTACTTGACACAGACGTGATGCCTATATTCATGATCATTGCCCTAGATATCGTCATAACTTTGCGCTTTTCTATCAATTGCTCGGCAGTAATTTGTTCACCCACTGTATTATTTGCTATTTTGAGAGAAGCCTCTAGTGAAACTTATGGCCCCGGGTCTATTTTCCATCATATAAGTTTCCGATCTATTATTTTGCAATCTTTTACTTTCCGTTCTATAAACCAAAAATACCAAAAATATTTACTTTATCGTTTGTTACTTTCATCTATCTCTATCAGATCTCACTTTTGCAAGTAGCCGTGAAGGGATTGACAACCCCTTTTTGCGTTGGGTGCAAGTTGTTTGATTGTTTGTGCAGGTATTCGGTGATTTGTGCGTTGTCTCCTAGTGGATTGATACCTTGTTTCTCAAATTGAGAGAAATACTTATCTCTACATTGCTGCATCACCCTTTGCTCTTCAAGGGGAAAAGCAACGCAAGCTCAAGAAGTAGCAGGAACAATTTCTAGCGCCGTTGCCGGGGAGATCTTCACCAAGTTAAGACATATCAAGTACCCATCATAAACTCTCATCTCTTGCATTACATTATTCGTCATTTGCCTCTCGTTTTTCTCTCCTCACTTCTAAATCGATTTTTGAAAAGATTTGCCTTTTTCTTCGCCCTCCTTTTCGTATGCCTTTTTGCTTGTTAGCTATCTTTGCTTGTGTTGCCATGTGCCTTGTATTTGGTTGCATCTTCGCTTTCTAAAAATCTATTGATATGGATCCTCATCCCCTTGCTAATATTTTTACAAGATCCAATCATGATGAACCAATTGATAGTGATTTGAGTGCACTAGATTATCTTTATGAAGTTTTGCTTGAAATTCGTGAATCTGAAAGTTGTGATGAAGTGTTAAAAGAAGAAATTTATGAAGTGATTCACGATAGCTCCTTGAATATAAAGCATGATTGCAATGATGTTATTAGAAATTTTGTTAATGTCAATTATGTTAATGATATGCAAAACCCTAAGCTTGAGGATGCTAATTTTGCTATGTCTACTACTTGTTGCAATGATCATGATTGCGGTGATTTTCTTATGATCTTGAAAATTTATTTAAGCCCCATGATGAATATGAGATTGATAATAATGTTTGCAATAATATTGAAAGTGGATTTGGAAGAGTGTCGAATTTAGATCCCACATATTTGGAGAATATTCAATCTTCTGAATTTTTGATAAAAGTAGGTTTGGAAAGGTCATGACTTTAGTTAATGATAATCCCACTATTTTGGAAGAGTGTCAACTTTGCATGCATGTGGTTCATGTTGAAAATAGTTTATATGATAACTATATTGTTGAATTTGAAAATGATCCCACATGTAATTATTATGAGAGAGGGAAACATGGTTGTAGAAATTTTCATGTTACTAAATTACCTCTCGTTATGTTGAGATTGCTATTGTTTCTTTCCTCTTCCTTGCTGATACGTCCATTTTGCATCATGTTTTCTTACTATTATTTATAATGTTTTTATCCATAATAATGCTTTTTGGAGTAATTCTAATGCATTTTCTCTCATAATATGCAAGGTACACACCAAGAGGGAGAATTCCAACGGCTGGAAATCTAGACCTCAAAAAGCTACGTCAGGCTACCTATTCTGCACAACTCCAAATGAGCTGAAACTTCATGAGGATTTTTTATGGAATATATAATAATTATTGGAGGAAATAACTACCAGAGGGGGCCCACCAGGTGGGCACAACCCACCTGGGCGCGCCAGGGAGCCCAGGCGTGCCCTGGTGGGTTGTGCTCACCCAGGCCCACCTCCGGTGCCCATCTTCTGGTATATAGGTCATTTTGACCTAGAAAAAATAAGGAGGAGACTTTCGGGATGAAGCGCCACCATCTCGAGGCGAAACTTGGGAAGGAGCACTTTTGCCCTCCGGCGGAGCGATTCCGCCGGGGGAACTTCCCTCCCGGAGGGAGAAATCGCCGTCCTCGTCATCACCAACAACTCTCCCATCTTGGGAAGGCCAATCTCCATCAACATATTCAACAACACCATCTCATCTCAAACCCTAGTTCATCTCTTGTGTTCAATCTTGTTACCAGAACTATAGATTGGTGCTTGTGGGTGACTAGTAGTGTTGATTACATCTTGTAGTTAATTACTATATGGTTTATTTGGTGGAAGATTATATGTTCACATCCATTATGCTATTTAATGCTCCTATGATCATGAGCATGTTTATCATTTGTGAGTAGTTACTTTTGTTCTTGAGGTCACGGGAGAAATCATGTTGCAAATAATCATGTGAATTTGATATGTGTTCGATATTTTGATAGTATGTATGTTGTGATTCCCTTAGTGGTGTCATGTGAACGTCGACTACATGACACTTCACCATATTCGGGCCCAAGGGAATGCATTGTGGAGTAGCAATTAGATGATGGGTTGCGAGAGTGACAGAAGCTTAAACCCCAGTTTATGCGCTATTCCGTAAGGGAACCATTGGATCCAAAAGTTTAATGCTATGGTTAGAATTTATTCTTAATACTTTTCTCGTAGTTGCAGATGCTTGCGGGAGGGTTAATCATAAGTAGGAGGTTTGTTCAAGTAAGAATAGCACCTAAGCACCGGTCCACCCACATATCAAGTGATCAAAGTATCGAACACAAATCGAACCAACGTGATGAAAGTGACTAGATGAAATTCCCGTATACCCTCAAGAACGCTTTGCTTATCATAAGAGACTGTTTTGGCCTGTCCTTTGCCTCAAAAGGATTGGGATACTTGCTGCACTTTTGTTTCTACTACCGTTACTTGCTCGTTAGAAATTATCTTGCTATCAAACTACTCCGCTACTTACAATTTCAGCACTTGCAGACATTACCTTGCTGCAAACCACTTGTCATTTCCTTCTGCTCCTCGTTGGGTTCGACACTCTTACTTATCGAAAAGAGCTACAATTGATCCCCCATACTTGTGGGTCATCAAGGCTATTTTCTGGCGCCATTGTCGGGGAGTGAAGCGCCTTTGGTAAGTGGAATTTGGTAAGGAAACATTTATATAGTGTGCTGAAATTTATTGTCACTTGTTACTATGGAAAACA
Source organism: Triticum aestivum (assembly GCF_018294505.1). Lineage (NCBI taxonomy): Eukaryota > Viridiplantae > Streptophyta > Magnoliopsida > Poales > Poaceae > Triticum > Triticum aestivum. The sequence continues at coordinate 312,950,672 of NC_057805.1, read as the reverse complement.
ATCCTTTGAGGGGTTTGTTCGGGGTATCTTCACCTCGTCCGGAACCACAATTAGCTACCCCTCAACCTACTGCACCTACTGAAAACATTGAATATGAAATTCCTTTGGGTATGATAGAACAACTGCTAGCTAATCCTTATGCAGGAGATGGAACCGAACATCCTGATATGCACTTGATATATGTGGAACAAATTTGTGGATTGTTTAAGCTTGCAGGTTTACCCAGAAATGAGGTGATGAAAAAGGTTTTCCCTTTATCTTTGAAGGGAAAAGCATTGGCGTGGTATAGGCTATGCGATGATATTGGATCATGGAATTGGAGTCGTCTGAAATTGGAGTTCCACCAAAAAAAATTATCCTATGCATCTAGTTCATCGTGATCGGAATTATATATATAATTTTTGGCCTCGTGAAGGAGAAAGTACCGCTCTAGCACTGGGAGGCTTAAGTCAATGTTATATTCATGCCCCAATCATGAGCTCTCAAGAGAAATTATTATCCAGAATTTTTATGCTCGACTTTCTCGTAATGATCAAACCATGCTTGATACTTCTTGTGCTGGTTCTTTTATGAAGAAGACTATTGAATTCTGGTGGGATCTTTTGGAAAGAATTAAACGCAACTCTGAAGATTGAGAACTCGATGAAGGTAAAGAGTCATGTATTAAACTTAAGTATGATTGTGCTAAATCTTTTATGGATACCGATGCTTTTCAAAAGTTTAGCACTAAATATGGATTTGACTCAGAGATAGTAGCCTCCGTTTGTGAATCATTTGCTCATGTTAAACTCCCTAAAGAGAAGTGGTTTAAATACGACCCACCTATTAAAGAAGAAATTAAAGAACCGGTACCAGTTAAATAAGAAACTACACTTTATAATGTTGATCCAGTTGTTCCTTCTGCTTATATAGAGAAACCACCTTTCCTTGTTAGGATAAAGGAACATGCTAAAGTTTCAACTGTGGTTAACAAAAGCTATATTAGAACACCTAAACCTGATGAACAAATTAAAGTAGAACCTAGCATTGCTATGGTTAAAGATCTCTTAGAAGAAGATATAGATGGGCATGTTATTTACTTCTGTGAAGAAGTTGCTAGAATTGCCAAACCTGATAAAAAGGACAAACATAGACCTGTTGTTGGCATGCCTATCATCTCAGTTAAAATAGGAGATCGCTGTTATGATGGTTTATGTGACATAGGTGCTAGTGTGAGTGCTATTCCTTACACCTTATATCAAGAAATTATGAATGACATAGCACCCGCAGAGATAGAAGACATAGATGCTACTATTAAACTTGCTAATAGAGACACTATATCGCCAATTGGGATTGTTAGAGATGTTGAAGTCTTGTGTGGAAAAATAAAATACCCTACTGATTTTCTTGTTCTTAGTTCCCCACAAGATGACTTTTGTCCCATTATCTTTGGTAGACCTTTCTTGAATACAGTTAATGGTAAGATAGACTGTAAGAAACAAACTGTTGGTGTTAGCTTTGGTGATGAGTCTCATGAGTTTAATTTTTCCAAGTTTGGTAGAAAGTTTCATGAAAAAGAATTTCCTAGTAAGGATGAATTAATTGGTCTTCCTTCTACTGCTGTACCACCTACTGATCCTTTAGAACAATATTTGCTAGACCATGAAAATGATTTACATATGCATGAAACAAATGAAATAGATAAGATTTTCTTTGAACAACATCCTCTACTTAAACACAATTTGCCTATTGAAACTCTAAGAGGTCCTCCTCCACCTAAAGGTGATCCTGTGTTTGAATTAAAACAATTGCCAGACACTTTGAAATATGCTTATCTTGATGAAAAGAAGATATATCCTGTTATTATCAGTGCTAAAATTTCAGAACATGAAGAAGAAAGATGATTGAAAGTTCTAAGGAAGCACCGAGCTGCTATTGGATATACTCTTGATGATTTAAAGGGCATTAGTCCCACTCTATGTCAGCATAGAATTAATATGGAACCTGATGCTAAACCCGTTGTTGATCACCAACGTCGGTTAAATCCGAAGATGAAAGAAGTGGTAAGAACGGAATTATATCCAAGAGTTGGGATGACTCCGTTAGTTTCGGTCCGGAGCCGGACGGTAATGGACCTACAACCCTTGCTTGTGGACTAGCTGCAGAGCTAAAGTTAAAACTTTTGGAAGCAGGTATAATCTATCCTATAGCTGATAGTAGATGGGTAAGTCATGTTCATTGTGTTCCTAAGAAAGGAGGTATAACTGTTGTTCCTAATGATAAGAATGAACTTATTATGCAAAGAATTGTTACATGCTATAGAATGGTAATTAATTTTAGAAAATTAAACAAAGCAACTAGAAAAGATCATTACCCTTTGCCTTTTATTCATCAAATGCTTGAAAGATTATCTAAGCACACACATTTTTGCATCCTTGATGGATATTCTGGTTTTTGACAAGTACCTGTTTCTCAACCTGATCAAGAAAATACCACTTTTACTTGTCCCTTTGGAACCTATGCTTATAGACGTATGCCTTTTGGTTTATGTAATGCACCTGCTACCTTTCAAAGATGTATGACTGCTATATTCTCTAACTTTTGTGAAAAGATTGTTGAGGTTTTCATGGATGACTTTTCTGTTTATGAGAAGTCTTTTGATGATTGTTTAAGCAATCTTGATCAAGTTTTGAAGAGATGTGAACAAACAAATCTTGTCTTGAATTGGGAGAAGTGCCACTTTATGGTTAATGAAGGCATTGTTTTGGGTCTTAAAATTTCTTAAAGAGGTATTGAAGTGGACCTAGCTAAGGTTGATGCAATTGATAAAATGCTATGTCCTAAAGATATAAAAGGTATTCGTAGTTTCTTAGGTCATCTTGGTTTCTATAGGAGATTTATCAAAGACTTTTCTAAAATTTCTAGGCCTCTCACTAGTCTCTTGCAAAAGGATATTCCCCTTGTTTTTGATGATGATTGTTTATAAGCCTTTGAAACACTAAAGAAAGCCTTAATTTCTGCACCTATTGTTCAACCACCTGATTGGAACTTGCCTTTTGAAATTATGTGTGATGCTAGTGATTATGCTGTTGGTGCTGTTCAGGACAAATAGTTGATAAGAAATTGAATGTTATCCATTATGCTAGCAAAACTCTAGACAGTGCTCAACGAAATTATGCTACCACTAAAAAAGAATTCTTAGCAGTAGTGTTTGCTTGTGATAAATTTAGACCTTATATTGTTGATTCAAAAGTAACTGTTCACACACACCATGCTGCTATTAAATATCTTATGGAAAAGAAAGATGCTAAACCTAGACTTATTCGATGGGTCCTCTTGTTACAAGAATTTGATTTACATATCATTGATAGAAAAGGAGCTGAAAACCCAGTAGCTGATAATTTGTCTAGGCTTGAAAATTTGCCTGATGACCCACTACCTATTGATGATAGTTTCCCTGATGAGCAGTTAGCTGCAATAAATGTTGCTCATAATACTCCTTGGTATGCTGATTATGCTAATTACATTGTTGCTAAATATTTACCACCTAGCTTTACATACCAACGAAAGAAAAAAAATTCTTCTATGATTTAAGACATTACTTTTGGGATGACCCACATCTTTATAAAGAAGGAGTAGAGCATGAACAGGGACAAATCCTACGGAAATGTCACTCCGAAGCTTATGGAGGGCATCATGCTAGAGATAGAATTGCTCACAAGGTATTGCAATCTGGATTTTATTGGCCTACTCTCTTCAAGGATGCTCGTAAGTTTGTCTTATCTTGTGATGAATGCCAAAGAATAGGTAATATCGGTAAGCGTCAAGAAATGCCTATGAATTATTCACTTGCTGTTGAACCATTTGATGTTTGGGGATTTGATTACATGGGACCTTTTGCTTCCTCTAATGGGTATACACATATTTTGGTTGATGTTGATTATGTTACTAAATGGGTAGAAGCTATTCCAACCAGTAGTGCTGATCACAACACCTCTATTAAAATGCTGAAGGAAGTTATTTTCCCAAGGTTTGGAGTCCCTAGATATTTAATGACTGATGGTGGTTCACATTTTATTCATGGTAGTTTCCGTAAAATGCTTGCCAAGTGTGATGTTAACCATAGAATTGCATCACCTTATCATCCTCAGTCTAGTGGTCAAGTTGAACTTAGAAATAGAGAAATAAAATTAATTTTGCAAAAGACTGTCAATAGGTGCAGGAAGAATTGGTCTAAGAAATTAGATGATGCACTTTGGGCTTATAGAACATCTTATAAAAATCCTATGGGCATGTCTCCATATAAAATGGTTTATGGAAAAGTTTGTCATTTGCCTCTTGAGTTAGAAGATAAAGCATATTGGGCCATCAAAGAGCTCGATTATGATTTCAAACTTGCTGGTGAAAAGAGGTTATTTGATATTAGCTCATTAGATGAGTGGAGAACCCAAGCTTATGAAAATGCAAAATTATTCAAAGAAAAAGTTAAAATATGGCATGACAAAAGAATCAAAAGCGTGAGTTTAAAGTCGGAGAATATGTTCTTTTGTACAACTCTCGCTTTAGATTCTTTGCAGGAAAACTCCTCTCAAAATGGGAAGGCCCATATGTCATCAAGGAGGTTTATCGGTCTGGAGGCATCAAAATAAATAATCCATAAGGTACTAACCCGAAGGTTGTCAATGGGCAACGAATAAAGCATTATATCTCAGGTACGCCCATTAATGTTGAAAGTAATATTATCCAAACTTTGACACCGGAAGAACACATAAAAGAGTCCTTCGGGAACACTCCAGAATCGTGAAAATAAGGAGGTACGTGATACGGTAACTAAACGGACTCCGAAAAATCCACAAAAATATTTTTTATCAGTTTTGGAATATTTAAGAATTTAGGAAATAAAGAAACTTACAGGAAGCCTTCCCTGGTGGGTACAAGACACCAGGGCGCGCTAGGCAAGCCTGGCGCGCCCAGGTGGGTTGTGCCCACCTGGGACACCTTCCAGACTCCGTTTTTCTTCCGCATGCTTGTCCTCCAAGATAAAAAAAATCTATATATACTTCCTGAAACTGTTAACCACCGTTTCGCGGAGAAATCCTCTGTTCTCTTTTCCTTGTTGTTTTCTGTCAGATCCCATCTACCATGGCCTCTTCAAGCTCCTCCAAGGACAAGTTCTTCAAGAACGTCATCAACCCATATCTTCGCAAGGTGGTGCAACACCCTCAAACCATCCAGATGCATGAGGGGGTGCTTCACCTCCGCGATGTGCCATGTCCCAAGGGGACGGGAACCGTGGAGGCCAGGCTTGAAGCTATGGAGCAAGATGTCTTCCAGTGCAAGGGGATGGTGGAGCATGGACTCAATGCCAATCACCTCATGATCACGGACCTTTCCCGTGATCTCAAGGTGGATGGCAAGCCCATGAAGGACATCATCTTCACCCTCTATGAGCAAATCAACTTTCTCCAAAGCCAGATCTATGATCTTCAAAACGAAGTCTTTGAATATGAGGCAAGATTTAAAGGTATGAGTTTGGCTGCTAGTTGCAGGACCCGTGAGACTCACTCCTCCTCTTATGATGGTGGACCACTGCCATGGAAATCCGAGGACAAGATCCCTTCTTCATCACCACCATCACCTTCTTCACCACCAAATGAGAATTGAGTATCGGGTATGGGCACTCCCCTTGGCTTCCGCCAAGCTTGGGGGAGGTGCCCCGGTATCGTATCACCCCACTATCTTATTACTTTTACTTATTTTAGTTCGATCTTTTTGCTTTATTAGAATAAAAGTTAGTTCGATCATTTCTTCTTTGAGAGTTTGTTTAGTGATCTATCCTTGTAATCGTGTGCAAGTTATAAAATAAAAGTTTAGTTTGAGTTTTTGCTTTCTTTACTCTCATGTTGCAAATAAATAAAGAAATAAGAAAAGAAAAAGAGAAAGGAAATAAATAATGAAAAGATCATATACTAATCCTATGGTAGGTGATGGCACCACATAAGGAAAAGTATAAGTAGAAAATTTTATTAGAGATTGACAAACATAGCATTAGTCAATGATGCAACTAATGAAAGAATTAATAAGGGAAGAGAAGATTCACATAGAAATATACTATCCTAGAAATCTTTTGTGATTGTGAGCCCTCATCAAATTATTATATGCCAAAATGGTTGACGTTGGACAAGGAAGACAACTTAATGGTTTATGTTTGTTTATATTCACATGGAAGTCATATTATCATAGATCCTTCAACATGTGGTGCTTGCCCCTATCTTTGCTAGCCAAAAAATTCTGCACTAAGTAGAGATACTACTTGTGCATCCAAAAACCCTTAAACCCAAATCTTATTTTCAAGCGTCCACCATGCCTACCTAGGGATTGAGCAAGATCCCTCAAGTAAGTTGTCATCGGTGCAAAAAGGCAATAAAAATTGCTTCTAAAAGTGTGAGATCATTTAGTGTAAGAGAAAATTGAGCGTTGCATGAACTTGTGATGTTGAATAATAAAAGCAATAGACTCCAGAATAAAGGTCGCTATCACAAGGGACAATGTAATGTGACGTTCTTTTGCATTAAGGGGTTGAGCATACAAACAAATAAGCGCATGGCAACCTCTGCTTCTCTCTGCGAAGGGCCTATCCTTTACTTTTATGCAAAGAGTCAAAGTTTTTCTTCTATTCCTTTTTATTTTTCTCCTTTGGCAACCATCATGTGGTGAGGAAAGATCTAGGCACAGATGTCCAGTTGAATATAGATAGCATGAGTTATTATTGTTGACATCACCCTTGAGGTGAGTACGTTGGGAGACGAAACTATAAGCCCCTATCTTTCTATGTGTCTGGTTGAAACGTTTTGCTCATGTGTACGCAGTGAGTGTTAGCAATCATAGAAGACTATATGATGGTTGCATATGTGGACTTGCCTAAAGGCTCTGATACGTGACCCTTCCTGAAAAGATGATGAATTGTAGTTGCAAAGTTGATTGAGAACATAGTTTGTTGGTTTCTAATAGAGTTTTTGCTTTATACTTCGATTGTGTGATGAACTATTACTTATTCATGAGAACTATATGATAAAAGTTCTATGATAAAAGTCTTATGTTTAATTTTTTTGCTGTTATAATAATCAACATGATGCTTCTATGTCCGTATTTTGTTTTTATCAACACCTCTCTCTCAAAGCATGTGGACATGATTTTCGATTTCGGTTTTCGCTTGAGGACAAGAGAGGACTAAGCTCGGGGGAGTTGATACGTCCATTTTGCATCATGTTTTCTTACTGTTATTTATAATTTTTTATCCATAATAATGCCTTTTGGTGTAATTCTAATGCCTTTTCTCTCATAATATGCAAGGTACACACCAAGAGGGAGAATTCCGGCAGCTGGAAATCTGGACCTGAAAAAGCAACGTCAGGCTACCTATTCTGCACAACTCCAAATGAGCAGAAACTTCACGAGGATTTTTTATGGAATATATAAGAATTATTGGAGCAAATAACTACCAGAGGGGGCCCACCAGGTGGGCACAACCCACCTGGGCGCGCCAGGGAGCCCAGGCACGCCCTGGTGGGTTGTGCTCACCCAGGCCCACCTCTGGTGCCCATCTTCTGGTATATAGGTCATTTTGACCTAGAAAAAATAAGGAGGAGACTTTCGGGACGAAGCGCCGCCGTCTCGAGGCGGAACTTGGGCAGGAGCACTTTTGCCCTCCGGCGGAGCGATTCCGCCGAGGGAACTTCCCTCCCGGAGGGAGAAATCGCCGTCCTCATCATCACCAACAACTCTCCCATCTTGGGGAGGGCAATCTTCATCAACATCTTCAATAGCACCATCTCATCTCAAACCCTAGTTCATCTCTTGTGTTCAATCTTGTTACCGGAATTATAGATTGGTGCTTGTGGGTGACTAGTAGTGTTGATTACATCTTGTAGTTAATTACTATATGGTTTATTTGGTGGAAGATTATATGTTCAGATCCACTATGCTATTTAATACTCCTCTGATCATGAGCATGTTTATCATTTGTGAGTAGTTACTTTTGTTCTTGAGGTCACGGGGGAAATCATGTTGCAAAAAATCATGTGAATTTGATATGTGTTCGATATTTTGATAGTATGTATGTTGTGATTCCCTTAGTGGTGTCATGTGAACGTCGACTACATGACACTTCACCATATTTGGGCCTAAGGGAATGCATTGTGGAGTAGCAATTAGATGATGGGTTGCGAGAGTGACAGAAGCTTAAACCCCAGTTTATGCGCTATTCCGTAAGGGACCGATTGGATCCAAAAGTTTAATGCTATGGTTAGAATTTATTCTTAATACTTTTGTCGTAGTTATGGATGCTTGCGGGAGGGTTAATCATAAGTAGGAGGTTTGTTCAAGTAAGAGCAACACCTAAGCACCAACCCAAATATCAAATTATGATTGTTTTGAGATATGAAGATGGTGATATTAGAGTCATGCTAGTGAGTAATTGTGAATTTGATAAATACTTGTGTCAAAGTTTGTGATTCCCGTAGCATGCACGTATGGTGAACCGTTATGTGATGAAGTCAGAGAATTATTTATTTATTGATTTTCTTCCTTATCAATGGCGGCCGGGGACGAGCGATGGTCTTTTCCTACCAATCTATCCCCCTAGGAGCATGCGTGTAGTACTTTGTTTCGATAACTAATAGATTTTTGCAATAAGTATGTGAGTTCTTTATGACTAATGTTGAGCCCATGGATTATACGCACTCTCATCCTTCCACCATTCTTATCCTCTCTAGTACCGCGCAACTTTTGCCGGTACCATACACCCACCATATACCTTCCTCAAAATAGCCACCATACCTACCTATTATGGCATTTCTATAGCCATTCCGAGATATATTGCCATGCAACTTTGCACCGTTCCGTTCATTATGACACACTTCATCATTGTCATATTGCTTTGTATGATCATGTAGTTGACATCGTATTTGTGGCAAAGCCACCATTCATAATTCTTTCATACATGTCACTCTTGATTCATTGCACATCCCAGTACACCGCCGGAGGCATTCATATAGAGTCATATTTTGTTCTAAGTATCGAGTTGTAATTCTTGAGTTGTAAGTAAATAAAAGTGTGATGATCTTCATTATTAGAGCATTGTCCCATGTGAGGAAAGGATGATGGAGACTGTGATTCCCTGCTACTTCTTAAGCTTGCGTTGGTTTTTTCCTTGAAGAGAAAGGGTGATGCAGCAAAGTAGAGTAAGTATTTCCCTCAGTTTTGAGAACCAAGGTATCAATCCAGTAGGAGACAACACACAAGTCACTGAATACCTGCACAAACAAACACCAACTTGCACCCAACGCGATAAAGGGGTTGTCAATCCCTTCACAGTTATTTGCAAAGTGAGATCTGATAGAGATGGATAAACGGTAAAGTAATATTTTTGGTATTTTTGGTTTATGGGACGGAAAGTAAAATATTGCAAAGGAAGTAAATAGGAAACTAAAATTGTAGATCTGAAACTTATATGATGGAAAGTAGACCCGGGGCCATATGTTTCACTAGAGGCTTCTCTCAAGATAGAAATTATTATGGTGGATGAACAAATTACTGTCGAGCAATTGATAGAAAAGCGCAAAGTTATGACGATCTCTAAGGCAATGATCATGAATATAGGCATCGCGTCCGTATCAAGTAGACCGACTCCTGCCTGCATCTACTACTATTACTCCTCGACCGACTCCTGCCTGCATCTAGAGTATTAAGTTCATAAGAATAGAGTAACGCATTAAGTAAGATGACATGATGTAGCGGGATAAACTCAAGCAATATGATAACAACCCCATATTGTTATCCTCGATGGCAAAAATACAATACGTGTCGGTTCCCCTTTCGGCACTGGGATCGAGCACCGCAAGATTGAACCCAAAGCTAAGCACTTCTCCCGTTGCAAGAAAAACCAATCTAGTTGGCCAAACCAAATCGATAGTTCGAAGATACTTGCAAAGATATCAAATCATGCATATAAGAATTCAGAGGAGATTCAAGTAATACTCATAGATAAGCTGATCATAAATCCACAATTCATCGGATCTCGGCAAACACACCACAGAAAGAGAATTACATCAAATAGATCTCCAAGAACATCGAGGAGAACATGGTATTGAGAATCAAAGAGAGAGAAGAAGCCATCTAGCTACTAGCTATGGACCCGTAGGTCTGTGGTAAACTACTCACGCTTCAACGGAGAGGCAATGGTGTTGATGTAGAAGCCCTCCGTGATCGAATCCGCCTCCGGCAGGGCGCCGGAAAAGGCCGCTAGATGGGATCTCACGGCTACAGAAGGTTGTGGCGGTGGAATTTTTTTTTCGTGGCTCTCCTGATTGGTTTTTGGAATATTTGAGAATATATAGGCTGAAGAAATAGGTCGGTGGAGTCACGAGGGGCCCAAATGGGTGGGGGCGCGCCCTACCCCCCGGGCGCGCCTGAGGGAGTCTTGGATTAGGGGGTCCTCGGGTGTCCGGGCTATGTGATATGGGCCGGACTGATGGGCCGTGAAGATACAAGGTAGAAGACCTTCTCCCGTGTCCGGATAGGACCCTCCTATGCGTCGATGGCAAGATTGGCGTCCGGATATGTAATTTCCTTCTTCTGCAAGCCGACTCTGTACAACCCCAGGCCCCTCCGATGTCTATATAAACCGGAGGGTTTAGTCCGTAGAGGCTATCAGAATTCATATAAGCTAGACTTCTAGGGTTTAGCCATTACGATCTCGAGGTAGATCAACTCTTGTAACCCATATACTCATCAAATACAATCAAGCAGGAAGTAGGGTTTTACCTCCATTAAGAGGGCCTGAACCTATGTAAACATCGTGCTCCCTGTGTCCCTTGTTACCTTCGATCCTCAGATGCACAGTTCGGGACCCCCTACCCGAGATCGGCCGGTTTTGACACCGACATTGGTGCTTTCATTGAGAGTTCCACTGTGTCGTCGCCACAAGGTTCGATGGCTCGTTCGATCATCGACAACAATGCTATTTCCTGGGAAACCTTCCTTCCCGGGCAACTTTTCATGTTTGGCGGCTTCGCTCTGCGTGCCAATTCAATTGGCCACCTTGAACAGATCAATAGCTATGCCCCTGGTCATCAGATCAGGTTCGGAAATCTAAACTATGTCGCCGATATCCGAGGAGACTTGATCTTCGAAGGGTTCACGGCCTCGACCGCTATCCCTCATCCTCGGTAAGGAAACTGCAACTGTTTTGGTAGAATCTGTGAGTCACGAGGACTCAGCAATCTCACACCCGCGAGATCAAGACTATTTAAGCTTATAGGAAAGGATGGTGTAATGAGGTGGAGCTGCAGCAGGCACTAAGCATATATGGTGGCTAACATACGCAAATGAGAGCGAGAAGAGAAGCAACGCAATGGTCGCGAAGCTAGAAATGATCAAGAAGTGATCCTGAAACTACTTACGTTCATGCATAACTCAAACCGTGTTTACTTCGCGGACTCCGCCGAGAAGAGACCATCACGGCTACACACACGGTTGGTGTATTTTAATTAAGTCAAGTGTCAAATTCTCTACAACCGGACATTAACAAATTCCCATCTGCCTAATAACCGCGGGCACGGCTTTCGAAAGATAATACCCTGCAGGGGTGTCCCAACTTAGCCCATTATAAGCTCTCACGGTCAACGAAGGATAAACCTTCTCCCAGAAAGACCCGATCAGTCTCGGAATCCCGGTTTGCAAGACATTTCGACAATGGTAAAACAAGACCAGCAAAGCCGCCCGATGTGCCGACAAATCCCGATAGGAGCTACACATATCTCGTTCTCAGGGCACAATGGATGAGACATCCTACGAGTAAAACCAGGCCTCAAATTTCCCCGAGGTGGCCCCGCAGTCTACTCGTTTCGGACCAACACTCAAGGAGCACTGGCCCGGGGGGGGGGGGGGGGGGGTTAAAATAAAGATGACCCTCGGGCTCGCGAAAACCCAAGGGAAAAGGCTTAGGTGGCAAATGGTAAAACCAAGGTTGGGCCTTGCTGGAGGAGTTTTATTCAAGGCGAACTGTCAAGGGGGTCCCATAAATCACCAAACCGCGTAACGAACGCAAACTCAAGGAACATAATACCGGTATGATGGAAACTAGGGCGGCAAGAGTGGAACGAAACACCAGGCATAAGGCCGAGCCTTCCACCCTTTACCAAATATATAGATGCATTAATATAATAAGAGATATTGTGATATTCCGAAAATATCCATGTTCCAACATGGAACCAACTTCAACTTTACCTGCAACTAGCAACGCCATAAGAAGGGCTGAGCAAAAGCGGTAACTTAGCCAAACAACGGTTTGCTAGGAAAGGATAGTTAGAGGCTTGACATGGCAAATATGGGAGGCATGATATAGCAAGTGGTAGGTAGCGCAGCATGGCAAATAACGAACAACTAGCAAAGCAAAGATAGAAGTGATTTCGAGGGTATGGTCATCTTGCCTGCAAGGTTCTCAGAGTTGTCGAAAACTTGACCCTCGTAAGCATACTCAACAGGTCCCTCGTTCATGAACTCATCACCCGGATCTACCCACAGCAAGAACACAAGCAATGGAACCACAATCAATCACGGGAAATGCATAAGCAACAGGATGCAAAACATGCATGATATGCGGGATATGATATGCGATGCATATGCGTGCTCCAGAAGAAAAAGGATGAACAAGGCAGTAACTTGGCAAACCAAGTATGCCACTGGAAAGATGAGATGATTTCGGTCGAAATCGATATAAAGATCACCGGAAACGGATGCACGGTTTGCAAATGGCAAGCAAAACAAGAATGACACGACTCTGTGATAAATTTCGGGGGGAGGTGTTTATATAGCTAGAGGAGGAGACTCCAAATGGAGTGCGGTTTTCGCCCACATGATCGTGCTCGAACGACCGAGAGCATGGAGGTGACTTAGAGGGGTTTTGAGCTGTTTGGAGGGGGGTTTTGCTGCAACACACAAAAGGACTTTGCGGTTACCCGGTTAACCGTTGGAGCATCAAACGACCTCCAAATGGAACGAAACTTGACAGGTGGTCTACCGGTGGTATACCAAGGCCACTTGGCAAACCTCAGTCCATTCCGAGAACGTTTAACACCCGCTCACGAAAAGAAACAAGAGGGGGTGCGCCGGTGCATGTGGGAGTGCCAGATTGCAAAACGGACAACGGGGAAAATGCTCGGATACATGAGACGAACATGTATGCAAATGAGATGCACCTGATGACATGATAAGAGATGCATGACATGAACAAAATGCAAAACGAAAGACAAAACCCGACCACGGAGGGAATATCATAACACATAGCCAAAAATGGCAAGAGTTGGAGTTACAAATATGGAAAGTTACATCCGGGGTGTTACAACACTCCACCACTACGAGAGGATCTCGTCCCGAGATCCGGGATATTCGGAACGGAGGTGGTCCTCGCGCTCCCAGGTGGCTTCTCGGTCGGAATGGTGCGACCACTTCACTTTTAGGAATTTGATTGACTTGTTGCGAGTCTTGCGCTCAGTTTCTTCAAGAATAGCAACGGGGTGCTCATGATAAGACAGATCTTCTTGGAGATCAATCTCTTTGAAGTTGATGGTGCGCTCAGGCGTCTTGAAGCACTTGCGAAGCTGTGACACGTGGAACACGTCATGCACATTCGCGAAGTTGGAGGGAAGCTCAAGTTGATAGGCAAGGTCGCCTCTTTTGCCAATGATCTTGAAAGGACCCACATATCTAGGGGCAAGCTTCCCTTTGATACCGAAGCGATGAGTGCCTTTCATTGGAGAGACGCGGAGGTAGACATGGTCTCCGATCTCGAAAGCCAAATCACGGTGCGTACTATCATAGTAACTCTTCTGGCGCGATTGCGCGGCTTTGAGATTTTCATGGATGACTTTACACATTTCTTCAGCCTCTGTGATTAAGTCATTGCCAAGAAGTTGGCGTTCACCAGTCTCTGACCAATTGAGAGGAGTACGACACTTTCTGCCATAGAGAATCTCGAATGGGGCCTTGCCCGAACTCGCTTGGAAGCTGTTGTTGTAGGAGAACTCGGCATATGGAAGACAATCTTCCCATTTCATTCCAAAGGAAATGACACAAGCCCTGAGCATATCTTCAAGAATTTGATTTACTCGCTCAACTTGGCCACTAGTTTGAGGATGGAAAGCTGTGCTGAAGCGAATGTTGGTGCCCATGGCCTTCTGGAAGGAGTCCCAGAACTTAGAAGTGAAGATGCTTCCACGATCTGAAGAAATCAATTGTGGAATGCCGTGCAAGGAGACAATCCTGGAGGTGTATAGCTCTGCCAACTGAGCTGCTGTGATAGATTCTTTGATTGGAAGGAAATGAGCCACTTTAGTAAGCTTGTCAATGACAACGAAGATAGCATCATTTCCACGCGTGGACTTTGGAAATCCAGTCACGAAGTCCATTTCGATATGATCAAACTTCCATTCAGGGATAGCAAGAGGTTGGAGGAGACCAGCTGGTCGTTGGTGTTCTGCTTTCACCCTTCGACAGACATCACATTCATTCATGAATTGAGCGATTTCTCGCTCCATTCGAGTCCACCAATACGACTGCTTGAGGTCATGGTACATCTTCATACTTCCAGGATCAATGGAAAGAAGAGAATTATGCGCCTCGTTCATAATGACTTTCCTTAGATCACCTTTAGGAACCACAATCCGGTCCTCGAAGAATAAAGTGTCTCTGTCATCAATGCGATAGCACTTGTATTTGGAAAGACCCTTGTCGATACCACGTTTCACCTTCTTCACCATGGTATCCAGGAGTTGTGTCTCACGAATTTGATCTTCCAAAGTAGGAGAGACTATTAGGTTGGCAAGAAAGCCTTGAGGAACAACTTGGAGATTCAGCTTGCGGAAAGCTTCACAAAGATCCGGTTGGAATGGCTTGAGGATTAAGCTGTTGCAATAAGCCTTCCTGCTCAAAGCATCTGCAATGACATTGGCTTTGCCTGGAGTATATTCAATACTCGGATTGTACTCTTGAATCATCTCGACCCATCGAGTTTGCCTGAGGTTGAGGTTGGGTTGAGTGAAGATGTATTTGAGACTCTTGTGATCGGTGAATATGTCCACTTTTCTTCCCAACAAGGACTCCATGTTATTAATGCATGGACAACTGCCGCCAACTCAAGATCATGAGTGGGATAGTTCTTTTCGTTGGGCTTCAACTGACGAGATGTATAGGCCACAACTTTCTTCTCTTGCATTAACACAGCACCGAGACCTTGAAGAGAAGCATCACAGAAAACTTCAAATGGCTTGGATTCGTCAGGAGGAGTTAAGACAGGAGCTGTGACGAGTTTCTCTTTGAGAGTGTTGAAAGCAACGTCACACTCAGGAGACCAGACATACTTCACATGCTTCTGGAGGAGGTTGGAAAGAGGCTTTGCAATCTTAGAGAAATTCTCAACGAATCTTCGGCAATAGCTTGCAAGACCAAGAAAACTGCGAAGCTGCTTGACATTCTGAGGAGGTTCCCAATTCACAATTGCAGACACCTTCTCGGGATTAACAGTGATGCCCTTGGTAGAGATGATATGACCAAGGTAAAGAACTTCATCAAGCCAAAACTCACATTTGGAAAACTTCGCATAGAATTGATACTCTCTGAGCTTGTCGAGCACCAATCGCAAATGTTTGGCATGATCCTTCTTATTCTAGGAGAAGACCAAGATATCATCGAGATGCACCAGGACGAATTCATTGGTATAGGGGTTGAAGATGAAATTCATCATTCGAGAGAATGTTGGAGGAGCATTGACAAGGCCGAAAGACATGACAGTATATTCATAAGAACCAAAGCTGGTTCTGAATGCTGTCTTGGGAATATCCTCTTCACGAATGCGAATCTGATGATAACCCATACGAAGGTCAAGCTTGGAGAATACTTTAGCACCTTTGAGTTGCTCGAATAGCTCATTGATGTTGGGAAGTGGATACTTGTTCTTGATTGTCTTCTTGTTCAATGGACGGTAGTCGACACAAAGTCGGTCCATGCCATCCTTCTTCTGGACAAAAAGAACACCACAACCCCATGGAGATGAACTCGGTCTGATCAAACCCAGACACTCTTGTTCATCGAGTTGTTTCTTCAATTCCTTCAGCTCCTTGGGTCCAAGCTTGTATGGACGCTTGCAAACGGGTTCCGTGCCAGGCTCAAAATCAATAACGAACTCAACTGGCCGGTGAGGAGGCTACCCGGAAGCTCTTCTGGAAAGACATCTTGGTACTCACAAATGACTGGAATATGAGAGATGGCATTCAACTCGCCCTTCTCATTGAGAGAAAACAACCGAATGGTTTCATCATGAGCGGCATAAATAATCACATCCTCAGAAGAGTGTGTCAATTGAATTTCCCTGGCAGCACAATCAAGTTGAGCCTTGTGCTTAGAAAGCCAGTCCATCCCGAGAATTAGATCAATATCCGAGTCACCAAGAACAATTGGTTTGGCCAGAAATTTATAGTTTCTCATCTTGATGGAAACATCGGGAGCAACCAAATTAGAAGTCATAAGCTTTCCCGGAGAAACAACTTGCATAACTTTGGATAAAATCTCTGTGTCAACATTGTGCTTCGATGCAAATGGGTAAGACATGAAAGAATGCGATGCACCAGTATCAAATAAGACTTTTGCAGGAATATCATTAACTGAGAGATTACCCATTATCACATCAGTAGATTCCTCCGCTTGAGCTGCATTCATCATGTTCACATTTGCAGACTTGGGATTATGCTTGACCACTGCATTGCTGGAAGATCTCACAGGAGGAGGAGGCGGAAGGCGCCTTTGGTTGAAGCATTTGTTAGCATAGTGACCTTTCTGCTGACACTTGTTGCAAGTCACCTCTGAGAGTGGACGATGATAAGGAGCATTCGACTTTGGAGCTTGATTCTGAGACTTGTTCTGATAGCCAGAGTTGGGAGAGTGGGAAGATCCATGGCCACCTTTGTTCTTCTGCTGGTAAGGCTGACGAAACGGAGGAGGAGGAGGCAACCAGAACTTCTGTTGCTTAGCAGCCACTAGTGAGGAAGAAGAAGACTGAACTGCGTCCCTGACTCTCTTATTAGAAGCCTCACACTTGAGCTGAGCAGCCTCTTGCTTCAGAGCCATATTGTAGAAATCATCATACTTGGTCGGCTCAAAAAGCACGAGAGGTAATTGCAGATCTTCTCTGAGGCCACCTCTGAATTGATAGATCATGCTCTTTTCATCAGGAACGTCTTGCTTAGCGAAGCGAGCGAGTTTCTGAAACTGAGTATTGTATTGATACACGGACATGCTGCCTTGCTTGAGATTGCGGAACTCCTTACGCTTGCTCTCAACAACACTTTGTGGAATGTGGTGAGCTTTGAAGTCTCTGCGGAAATCATCCCAGGTAATCACACGACCTCCCCTGGAATCTTTGTATTGTTGATACCACTCGGCAGCTTGATCCTTGAGTTGAAAAGAAGCGAACTTGACAAAATCCTCAGGCCTGACATTGCTACATTCAAAATGCTTGTTGATGTCCACGAGCCAATCATCGGCATCTGTGGCCTCGGCACAGTAGCTGAAAGACTTCGGCTGATTTGCGAGAAACTGGTTGAGGGTAGTGAAGTGAGGCTGATTGTTGCCTTGGCCTTGATTTCCTTGATTGCCTTGCTCTTGGGTGTTCTTGAAAGAGTTGCAAAATCATCTGAGCATTGGCGTTGGTGGCTGCCATGATAGCTTGCCATGCCTCCGGAGGCGGAGGTGGTGGCGGGGTTCGCCTAACTCCCTTCACTGCGTTCCGGATTCTGACGCGTTGGCGGAGCCATCCTGAAGAGGGTGACATCCGTAAGCATCTTGATAGACAAATAGACAAGTTGAATCAACGGATAGATCCCAATAAACATTCAAACGAGGATGAACGAATGAATTCCATAGTAAATCATCACACTTCCATTAAGGTGAGAAGCCACTTGATAAGAGATTGATGAATAAAATAAAAAGGTACGAGTGGAACAAATAAGTGGTAAGGATTACCCAATCACAAACCAAATATCTGCGGGAAGAAATGCTAAGAGCTACATGAATCCCACCTATAAACTCCCGAAACTTTCTGGTTATGCAATCTGGTGTTGGGGATACAGGGGACACAAAATATATCACCCAAACTAACAATCCCTAGATCCAGCTGTATCCATCCGTCAACACATAACCAAGAAACCTTCGGAAATCGTGTACCTCAACCTTCGAAAAGCATCCGTTATACGAGTTATGGCAATACTCCCGAACTCCCGCCCCAGTACTGGGTGGCGTCGAGGTGATCTCACCAACAACTGCATAAAAGAGATTTTCGATGTCGGCGAAACTCAGGTATTCCAGAACTGCAACGATAAAATTGTGACGACAACACCTCGGAGCTCAACTCCCCGGGACACTGCCACAACCCCTAAATGTCAGGAGGCACCACGAACAATGTTCTCGTCACAAAACCATCGGAACGATTCCAAGATACCCGCGTGATCCTAATTTTTTTTAGTGAAATTTGAGGAGAGAAGAGTCAAAACTTCTATGTCAGGAGGCCTCACCAGAGCGACGAAGGGACTGAGGAGTAAAAAGAATCCTACTCTCCGATATATATAATCCTAAGACTCAAAACATTTTTGTTCTAGACTCAACAACGCCAGCGATTCGATCAAGCAGGGGCTCCTAAGTCAAACCTGGCTCTGATACCAACTTGTAACGCCCACGATGCGGCTATATCTCCCACGTGTCGATGCATGACTTAGAGGCATAACCGCATTGTGGTTTTGTCGCAAGAAGGGTCATCTTCACACAATCCCATGTAATGAACAAGAATGGGATAACGAGAGTTGGCTTACAATCGCCACTTCACACAATACATAAATAATACATACATCATCCAAAATCCACACATAGACCGACTACGGTCAAATCCAAATGAAAATAAGATAACCCCAAATGCTAGATCCCCGATCGTCCCAACTGGGCTCCACTACTGATCATCAGGGAAAGAAACATAGTAACGACCACGTTCCTCGTCGAACTCCCACTTGAGCTCGGTTGCGTCATCTGCACTGGCATCGTCGGCACCTGCAACTGTTTTGGTAGAATCTGTGAGTCACGAGGACTCAGCAATCTCACACCCGCGAGATCAAGACTATTTAAGCTTATAGGAAAGGATGGTGTAATGAGGTGGAGCTGCAGCAGGCACTAAGCATATATGGTGGCTAACATACGCAAATGAGAGCGAGAAGAGAAGCAACGCAACAGTCGCGAAGCTAGAAATGATCAAGAAGTGATCCTGAAACTACTTACGTTCATGCATAACTCAAACCGTGTTTACTTCCCGGACTCCGCCGAGAAGAGACCATCACGGCTACACACACGGTTGGTGTATTTTAATTAAGTCAAGTGTCAAATTCTCTACAACCGGACATTAACAAATTCCCATCTGCCTAATAACCGCGGGCACGGCTTTCGAAAGATAATACCCTGCAGGGGTGTCCCAACTTAGCCCATTATAAGCTCTCACGGTCAACGAAGGATAAACCTTCTCCCAGAAAGACCCGATCAGTCTCAGAATCCCGGTTTGCAAGACATTTCGACAATGGTAAAACAAGACCAGCAAAGCCGCCCGATGTGCCGACAAATCCCGATAGGAGCTGCACATATCTCGTTCTCAGGGCACAATGGATGAGACATCCTACGAGTAAAACCAGGCCTCAAGTTTCCCCGAGGTGGCCCCGCAGTCTACTCGTTTCGGACCAACACTCAAGGAGCACTGGCCCGGGGGGGGGGGGTTAAAATAAAGATGACCCTCGGGCTCGCGAAAACCCAAGGGAAAAGGCTTAGGTGGCAAATGGTAAAACCAAGGTTGGGCCTTGCTGGAGGAGTTTTATTCAAGGCGAACTGTCAAGGGGGTCCCACAAATCACCCAACTGCGTAAGGAACGCAAACTCAAGGAACATAATACCGGTATGACGGAAACTAGGGCGGCAAGAGTGGAACAAAACACCGGGCATAAGGCCGAGCCTTCCACCCTTTACCAAATATATAGATGCATTAATATAATAAGAGATATTGTGATATTCCGAAAATATCCATGTTCCAACATGGAACCAACTTCAACTTCACCTGCAACTAGCAACGCTATAAGAAGGGCTGAGCAAAAGCGGTAACTTAGCCAAACAACGGTTTGCTAGGAAAGGATAGTTAGAGGCTTGACATGGCAAATATGGGAGGCATGATATAGCAAGTGGTAGGTAGCGCAGCATGGCAAAGAACGAACAACTAGCAAAGCAAAGATAGAAGTGATTTCGAGGGTATGGTCATCTTGCCTGCAAGGTTCTCAGAGTTGTCGAAAGCTTGATCCTCGTAAGCATACTCAACAGGTCCCTCGTTCACGAACTCGTCACCCGGATCTACCCACAGCAAGAACACAAGCAATGGAACCACAATCAATCACGGGAAATGCATAAGCAACATGATGCAAAACATGCATGATATGCGGGATATGATATGCGATGCATATGCGTGCTCCGGAAGAAAAAGGATGAACAAGGCAGTAACTTGGCAAACCAAGTATGCCACTGGAAAGATGAGATGATTTCGTTCGAAATCGATATAAAGATCACCGGAAACGGATGCACGGTTTGCAAATGGCAAGCAAAACAAGAATGACACGACTCTGCGATAAATTTCGGGGGGAGGTGTTTATATAGCTAGAGGGAGCTAGGAGACTCCAAATGGAGTGCGGTTTTCGCCCACACGATCGTGATCGAACGACCGAGAGCATGGAGGTGACTTAGTGGGATTTTGAGCTGTTTGGAGGGGGTTTTTGCTGCAACACACAAAAGGACTTTGCGGTTACCCGGTTAACCGTTGGAGCATCAAACGACCTCCAAATGGAACGAAACTTGACAGGTGGTCTACCAAGGCCACTTGGCAAACTCGGTCCATTCCGAGAACATTTAGCACCCGCTCATGAAAAGAAACAAGAGGGGGTGCGCCGGTGCATGTGGGAGTGCCAGATTGCAAAACGGACAACGGGGAAAATGCTCGGATACATGAGACGAAGACGTATGCAAATGAGATGCACCTGATGACATGATAAGAGATGCATGACATGAAAAAAATGCAAAACGAAAGACAAAACCCGACCACGGAGGGAATATCATAACACATAGCCGAAAATGGCAAGAGTTGGAGTTACAAATATGGAAAGTTACATCCGGGGTGTTACATCCCTGCCCTGGCCTTAGATCTAGAGCAGACCACCTCGTCCGAAGATGGGAGTTTGAAACCCAACGAACTCTCTCCTACTACGGAGCTCTTTGCCGGGGACCCATAGGCGACTATACCTTCGGCAAGCTTGGAATCAAGCAGGACTCTCCCTGTCATCAGAGAGCCGAACTCACCCCTGGAAGCTAGCTCCGAACTCTCCAGGTATGCGCCCATTGAGCATGACCAGGTGTCATGTACCATACTCAGCTCCGCAGGACCTCGGTTCCCCGTCCGGCCTGCGCTCCTAAGCGAGGCCTTGGACTTAATGGGCTCTCTTGCCATTACGGAAGTATCACCTCCGAACCGCGCCCAGCCCGGATTAGGGGCTGAGAGCGGGGAATTTTACGTCCCACCTACCACCCACTTAATAGCCACTGTCAAGGACTTGACCAACATGCTAGATTACACCTCCGAAGACATCAACGGTATGGACGACGATGCCGGAGACGAACCAGGCCGGAATCCGGCCATCACCGGGCGTTGGACGGCCACCTCCACATATGATGTGTATATGGTGGATACACTGAAAAAAGGACGACAACGACGACAGCAAGGATCCGATCGAGGACAAGCCCGTCGAGGCACCATCGAAACGTTGACGTCAGCGGCGCCGCTCAAAATCGCGCCGCGAAAAGGAAAGCAACACGGGCACTGGAGACAACAAAACTCTGGAGGAGGCCGAAGATCCCGAAGACCCCGCCGAGCCTGCGTCCGAGCAGGATGAATGGGAGGAGGGACAAGTTAACCCCGACGAGCCAGTCGGGAATGAGGATTCAGAGGATAGTAACTATCTACCGATCTCCGAGGAGGATGTTAGCCTCGGGAACCAAGACTTCATCGCGCTAGAGGAACCCCTCGAGCAAGAGGGCTTTAAGCGACAGCTCATCGCAACTGCAAGGAGCCTAAAAAAGAAACAACAACAGCTTCAAGCCGAACAGAATACACTCAACGACAGATGGACCCATGTCCTAGCTGCCGAGGAATATGGCCTCGAGCGCCCAACAAAGAGTTATCTGAAGCGTCGGCTACTACCACAATTTGATGACGAGGCCCTTGAGCCAATACCGTCAAGATATAATCGTGCTGATGAACCAGACCGGCCACCACGTGGGCGAGACAAAGCGGCTGCTTATTGCGAACACTAGCCCGCACCACCTCTCCGTCAAGGCAAAGAGGTAGCGGCTCCGGGCTACACCTATGACTTACGCCAGGACCTGGACAATAGAGCCGGTCAGGCCAGATCAATCTATGGATCAAGGGGGTGTGCTCCAACGCGAGATGACGGCCATCAAGCCTGGCGAGAAGCATAACCTCACCCGGGCTGAAAGCCGAAGACAGATGTCATCCGAACTCCGTTGTGATGTTGCCCGATACAGAGGCGCCGCACACCCCTTATGCTTTACCGATGAAGTAATGCAGCACCAGTTCCCAGAAGGGTTCAAACCCGTAAACATTGAAGCATACGATGGAACAACAGATCCCGCGGTATGGATTGAAGACTTCCTTCTCCATATTCACATGGCACGCGGTGACGATCTCCACGCCATTAAATACTTCCACTAAAACTAAAGGGACCAACACGGCAGTGGCTAAATAGCCTCCCAGAGAACTCTATTGGCACCTGGGAAGATTTGGTGGATGCATTTCAAGACAACTTCCAAGGTACCTATGTCCGGCCACCGGACGCAGATGACCTTAGTCTCATAGCCCTGCAACCGGAGAGTTAGCCTGCAAACTCTAGACTCAATTCTTAATTAAAAAGAACCAAATCATCGATTGTCCAGACGCTGAAGCCCTAGCGGCCTTTAAACATAGCATCCACGATGAATGGCTTGCCCGACACCTCGCCCAAGAAAAGCCGAAGTCTATGGCAGCTCTTACCGCACTCATGACCCGCTTCTGCGCGGGAGAAGACAGCTGGTTAGCTCGTAGAAGCAACAGTACCAGCGACCCCGGCACCCCCGAAACCAGGGACGGCAACGGACGACCACGACGTAACAAGCACAAGCGTCGGAACAACAATGAAGAAACCGAAGATACAGCGGTCAATGCCGGATTCAGTGGCTCTAAACCCGGTCAGTGGAAGAAGCCATTCAAAGGAAACAGGGACGGCCCATCCAATTTAGACAAAATACTCGATCGGCCTTGCCAGATTCATGGTACCCCCGACAAGCCTGTAAAACATTCCAACAGAAACTGTTGGGTCTTCAAACATGCCGGTAAGTTAAATACCGAACATAAGGGGAAAGGGCCGCCAAGCGAGGACGACGATGAGCCCCGCCCACCGAACACAGGGGGGCAGAAGAAATTCCCCCCTGAGGTAAAAACTGTGAACATGCTATACGTCACTCATATCGCCAAGAGGGAGCGCAAGCGCGCACTAAGGTAAGTCTACGCCGTCGAGCCGGTCGCCCCAAAATTCAACCCTTGGTCGGCTTGTCCGATCACCTTCGATTGCAGAGACCACCCAACCAGTATCTGTCATGGAGGTTCAGCATCCCTAGTCCTCGATCTAATCATCAATGGATTCCATCTCACTCGAGTCGTTATGGACGGCGGCAGCAGTCTTAACTTGATTTATCAAGACACTGTTCGTAAATTGGGTATTGACCCGTCAAGAATCAAGCATAGTAACACCACCTTTAAAGGAGTGATACCCGGCATCGAGGCCCGCTGCACGGGTTCATTAACATTGGAAGTAGTCTTTGGTTCACCGGATAACTTCCAAAGCGAAGACTTGATCTTCGACATTGTCCCCTTTCGCAGTGGTTATCACGCACTGCTCGGACGAACCGCCTTCACCCGCTTCAATGCAGTCCCGCACTATGCTTACTTAAAGCTCAAGATGCCCGGACCACGTGGCGTTATAACGGTTAATGGAAATATGGAGGGCTCCCTCCGTACTAAGGAGCATACCGTGGCCCTCGCAGCCGAGGTACAGAGCGGCCTTATCAAACCGAACACTACATCGGCCATCAAGCCCCCAGACACTGTTAAACGAGTCCGACCTACTCTGCAGAACGACAGCTTGGTAAATCCAGAGCTGGACTAGCAGTTCCGCCTCCGTCAATCGCCCCATCTAACCGCGGCATATGTACCACGTGTGCATAATTACGCACTTAAAATACCTTGGGCAACGACGGAGGCACATTACGGACGAGGTTCATAGTGTGGCTCGACCCTATTTGGACCTTAACCTTTTTCCCCTTCCTTTTTTTCCTCATATTACAGGGTCATTAAAACCTAATCACTTCACGACCGTACAAGGGCTCTTCCACATGCCCCCTCTATACACGCGACCGTCGATTTCTCCTTTTAAAGGATTCGGCACCAAGGCGACAGCGACGCAGACGTGCGGTAGGGCGTCAAGGGAATCTTCAAGAATGCCTTTTCTTTTTTCGGCCCTGTATACAGCTTCCCCTTGTGTACAAATTCTCGGCATGTAAAATAGCCTTGATCTTTATGGCATTATCTGTAATAGAACGTTTTGACGTATCAATCAGATTATAATGGAAACAGTTTCTCTCCAGCCCCTGTTCGATATTGGTTTATTTCATAAATCTGTATTCCTTATTTTCATCAGATTGCCATATATACTTTGGTACGGCTTAAATGCCAGGGGCTCTATTCGGCCACACATATTCTCAAAAAAGTCCGAATACTTCTGGAGTATACTTCTGCGTCCCGAATATTGCATTATATGCATCAGCTCCGAATCATGTCTTCGGTCAATAGTTGGGTTGCCCGGCTCCTGTGAACTACCTTAGGTTCCGCTTGTTCAGCTAGGGTAGTAAAGGAAGAACTACTGCGATTGTGTTTCTGGTTCGTCCGGTCAAGCACCTCAGTAGAGAAAGCCGAAAACTGACTGTTATGATATGGCGAGAGCTGGTCGGCGATTCGGCGACTTGGTATAAATCTCTTGCGATTTCTTCCGTATTATACGAAGGACTGGCCTTCGTTCGGTCACGCACCTAAGGCATCCCAGTTCGGATAGCCGCATACGCACTAGGGGCTAGTATCTAGTCCCACCGTCAAACTCCTATGGCTAAGTGAAAGTGGTAAAGCCGCATAGTCTGATTGCCTGGTTCGCCGCGCAGACACCTCCTTTATGGACCAAGACGTTGGGTCAAGTGTGATCGTGCGCCATTCCGAACACCCCCGTAGCATCTACGTGGGGGATGAACCGACGACTGGCAAACTCCCAGAATTAAAAACGGCCACACAGGAGGAAAGTAATTTCAGATAAAAGCATACATATATTACAGGCCCTGGTTCATAACACAAAGTCTGGATAAATATATTACATACACTCAAACATAATATCCTTTGAGCATTGGCCCTCTACTATTCCGGCACCCTCCAGGACGTCTTCAAAATACCGCTCCTGTTTGCGGTGGTCCTTGCCTTTGGGTGGGCCCTCGGTTGCCACGACGGTGGCCTTCACCTTCGCCCAGTGCATCTTGACACGAGCAAAGGCCATCCGCGTAGCCTCAATGCACGCCGAGCGCTTTACAGCTTCAACTCGGGGCAGTGCGTCGGCGAGTCGCTTCACCAGGCCGAAGTAGTTGCTAGGAATGGGTTCGGTTGGCCAAAGCCGGACTATGACGTCCTTCATGGCCAAACCGGACATCCAATGCAACTCCGCCAGTTGCATCATCTAGTTGTTCAACAGCGTCGGACGCTCCGGCGCCAGGAACTGTGACTAGAAGAGCTTCTCCGTTGTGTTCCCCTCCTGGGCCCGGAAGAACTGCGCGGCATCGGCAGCACTCTTCGGAAGATCCGCAAAGGCGTCTGGAGAATTCCACAGTCGAGTGAGCAAGGCATATCTTTGACCATCGAATATACTCTACAAAAGAAAGGGCTTACTAGCCGCAATCTGTTCGGCCTGTCGGATCTCCTCGTGAGCTGCCCGGGACTCGGTCCGCGCCTCTTTGGCCTCTTGGAGGGCCTTGGCGAGATCGACCGCCTGGGCCGCACTCTTCTCCTCCAAGGCCTCGCACTTGCCGATGGCATCCTTCAGCTCTTGCTCTACCTCGGCCACCCTCTCCTCGTGCTGGCGGCGGGCGACCTGTTCGGCCTTTAAATCTGCAGCCGCTTTATCAGCGGCCGCTTTGCTTGCCTTTGCCTGCTCTTTAGCTTGGGCAAGGGCGCTCTTGAGGGTCTCAACCTCGGCTGCGCTACCTGCAATCATATCCATAGCAGTGTATGAGCTTAACTCTGTATTTGTTTATAACTTCAGACATATAAGAGCTCTTTTAAACATACCTTGCGCCTCATCGAACCGCTTGTTAATGTGGATGATCTCCTCATCAGCCAGCTCCAGCTTCCGATTGAGTTTGGAAACTTCAGCTGCCTGGGCGGTTGCCGCCAACAGGGGAGCCTGTTATAAAATAGAAAAGTCCGTCACCTCTTCCGAATACTATGTGATCCTCTGTTCGGCTTTTTTCAAAGCCAAACACAGTCTGAGGGGCTGCTATCTATATACAGGCATACTTCCTTCATATGAAAAGCGTCCAAGGGTATTACGTCGCATACCTCGAAGCATGTTAGCAGGCTGGTGAAGGCTTCATTCAACCCGCTCTTGGCGGACTAAACCTTCTCAACCACCACACCCATCAGGGTGCGGTGCTCCTCCACGATGGAAGCACGTCGTAGTGCCTCCACCAGAGCGTTCGGCGCCTCCGGATTAGTGGAGGTCGACGCTCCCCCCTCCTTCAAAGGGGGTTCCTCGCTCGATTCCGGAGCCATATGGGTCTCCGGAATAGTGTTCGGCTAGGGGCCAGACTGGTCAGGGCCCCCGTTGTCAGTCTCCATGGGGGTTGCACCCCCATGTTCTCGGCAGCCGAGGCATCACACTCTGACGCCGTCTTGGCGGCCTCCCTCACCTCTCTGTGGCCCGAAGAGGCCTTTTGGGACAACACCTTGGTGTCATCCACGGTGGTTGGCGGAGAGGCTCGCGGAGGTGTCTCGCTCTCCACCATCTCTGGCGCCAGCGAGCTCCCCTCAGATATCGGTGGATTGGGGAGGTTGCGGGCAGGACTGAAATACACACAGCATAATATGTTATATTGAAAACATAAAGGGCCTCATATTTGTAAAGTATCCTTTGATACTTATGTTGCGGCCAGCGCCTTTGCCCTGGGGTGCCTCTTGGGGATGGGTTCGGCATCCGAATCCGAACCATCCGAGAGGGTTATCTTCCCCCTCTTGGACACCCCCTCCTCCGGGTCTACGGAGGCTGTCCTTTTCTTCTTCCTCCCCTTGAGGGGAGAGTCACTTTTCGCATCCTCCTCCTCTTCGTCTTCATCTCCCTCATGGGAGGAGAGGGCTTTGGTCTCTCCGGACACTGCGTCCGAAGTACCCTTACGACGGAGGCCGCCCATGACCTCCTTGCTCTTCTTCTTGGCCTTCTTCTCCGGCGCCTGATAGGGCACCGGAACCAGCATCTTCGTAAGCTGGGGAGTGCCCGGATCTTCAAGCAGCGGTGCCGGACACTTGATCCGCTCCGCTTTCGCTGTTCTGCCCTGTGAGTGGGACGGAAAACTCATTATGCCTATAATTTATGGACCAAGTGTGTGTTCGAATAACACACTTACCAGAGTGGCCGGATCCGTGCTGTCGAGGCTGATGTCTTCGGTCTTATTCGGCCATGTCTTCTGGGCCTTGAAGAGCAACTTCCAGATCTCTTTGTGCGTTGTGCCGAAGAAGCCCCGTAGGGTCCGCGAACCCTCCGGATTGAACTCCCACATTTGGAGAGGCCGGAGTTGGCAGGGGAGGATCCGGCAGAAGAGCATCACCTGAATCATGTTAGTGAGACTGGTGTTCTTGCTTATCATGTTTTTGATGCACTTTTGCAGTGTCATCACTTCCGCGGTCGACCCCCAATCCAGACCTTTGTTGCTCCACGACACGGGCCGCATAGGGGGTCCGGATCTGAACTCCGGAGTGGCTGCCCACCTGGCGCCCCAGGGTTCGGTGATGTAGAACCACTCCTGCTGCCACACCTTGACGGTCTCTACGAAGTGGTGTTGGGGAGCTTGCTCACCATGGAGCCACCGCAGTCTGCATGCTGCCCGTCGACCACCTTCCGCTTCACATTGAAGAGTTTTAGCCATAGGCCGAAGTGTGGGGGGATGCGGAGTAGCGCCTCGTGCACGACGATAAACACCGAGATGTGGAGGAAAGAATTTGGGGGCTAGATCATGGAAATCTAGCCCGTAATAGAACATGAGGCCGCGGACAAAGGGGTGAAGGGGGAACCCTAGTCAGCGAAGGAAGTGAGAGATGAACACAACCCTCTTGCCAGGCTCCGGGGTGGGGATGACTTGCTCCTTGGCAGGGAGCCTGTGCGCGATGTCCGCAGGCAGGTATCCCGCCTCCCGGAGATCCTTTACGTCCTTCTCCGTGACGGAGGAGGCCTCCCACTTTCCCTTCGGGGCAGATCCGGACATGGCTGGAGAGGTTGGCGGCGGTGGGAAGGATCGAAGCTTGGGCGCTGGAGCTTGAAGATGGGAAAGCAGGAGAAGGAAGAAGGCGTGGGGAGAAAAGAGGGATATTTATCCACTTATATAGGTAATGAATATCAAGCGCCCCCCTCAAGCCTTAAAACTCGCCTGTTCCCAAGAGGTCGTGCGAATGACACAGTTGGATTACCCAAAACCGTATTGATGAGGATCCCGCAATAAGCGGACACAATCTCTGTTTTGAAAAGACGTATCAATGGAGGCCGCACCTCGAAACGTGAAGCGGGAGGCGGAAAACGATTCAAAATGTTAAAGAGGCCAAACGTGGCGTTTCACCGAAAAAGTTGTCAGTTGACAGGCATTATTTTGATTAAACATTTTGCCTACGTGGTTGAGGGTTGTGACTGTCATGCAGAGCCAGATACAGTTCTTTTATTCAGAAGATTACAATGAAGTATTTGGGAGGAGGAACCCGCCTTGCAATGCCGAAGACAATCTGCGTGCCGAACATATCGTCATTGAAGACTGGTTCAGGGGCTACTGAGGGAGTCCTGGATTAGGGGGTCCTCGGGTGTCTGGGCTATGTGATATGGGCCGGGCTGATGGGCCATGAAGATACAAGGTAGAAGACCTTCCCCCGTGTCTGGGTAGGACTCTCCCATGCGTGGATGGCAAGATTGGCATCCGGATATGTAATTTCCTTCTTCTGTAAGCCGAATTTGTACAACCCTAGGCCCCTCCGGTGTCTATATAAACCAGAGGTTTTAGTCTGTAGAGGCTATCAGAATTCATATAAGGTAGACTTCTAGGGTTTAGCCATTACGATCTTGAGGTAGATCAACTCATGTAACCCCTATACTCATCAAAGACAGTCAAGCAGGAAGTAGGGTTTTTACCTCCATTAAGAGGGCCCGAACCAGGGTAAACATCGTGTTCCCTGTGTCCCTTGTTACTTTCGATCCTCAGACGCACAGTTCGGGACCCCCTACTCGAGATCGGCCGGTTTTGACACCGACAACGCCCTCCGTCCTTGTGGGTGCCTTGTAGCTTCCGTGACGTGTAGTCCAAGTCCTCTGGATGTTTTCTGGTCCAAGAAAAATCATAGAAAAAGTTTCATTCTATTTGGATTCCGTTTGACATTCCATTTCTGTGAAACTCTAAAACAAGGAAAACAGGAACGGGCACTAGGCTCTAGGTTAATAGGTTAGTCCCAAAACTAATATAAAATAGCATAATAATGCATGTAGAACATCCAAAACAGATAATATAATAGCATGGAACAATAAAAATTATAGATACGTTGGAGATGTATCAAGCATCCCCAAGCTTAATTCCTGCTCGTCCTCGAGTAGGTAAATGATAAAAACAGAATTTTCGATGTGGAATGCTACCTAACATATTTATCCATGTAATTATCTCTATTGTGGCATGAATGTTCAGATCCGTATGATTCAAAACAAAAGTTTAATATTGACATAAAAGTAATAATACTTCAAGCATACTAACAAAATAATTATGTCTTCTCAAAATAACAAGGCCAAAGAAAGCTTATCCCTACAAAATCATATAGTCTGGCTATGCTCCATCTTCATCACACAAAATATTCAAATCATGCACAACCCCGATGACAAACCAAGCAATTGTTTCATGATTTTAATGTTCTCAAGCTTTTTCAACTTTCACACAATACATGAGCGTGAGCCATGGACATAGCTCTATAGGTGGAGTAGAAGTTGGTTGTGGAGAAGACAAAAAGAGGGAGATACTCTCACATCAACTAGGCATATTAACAGGCTATGGAGATGCCCATCAATAGATATGAATGTGAGTGAGTAGGGATTGCCATGCAACGGATGCACTAGAGCTATAAGTTTATGAAAGCTCAAAAAGAAAACTAAGTGGGTGTGCATCCCAACTTGCTTGCTCATGAAGACCTAGGGCATTTTGAGGACGCCCATCGTTGAATATACAAGCCAAGTTCTATAATGAAAAAATTCCCACTAGTATATGAAAGTGATAACATAGGAGACTCTCTATCATGAAGATCAAGGTGCTACTTTGAAGCACAAGTATGCAAAAGGATAGTAACATTGCCCCTTCTCTCTTTTTATCTCATTTTTTTCTTTCTTTGTCCCCTTTTTTCTTTCTCTTTTTTTCTTTCTTTCTCCTCTTTTTTTATTTTCCCTTTTTTCTTTCTTCTTTTATTTCCTCACATGACACACTGCTCTTAAAAGGAAGATCAACATACTTCTATTTACTTACAACTCAAAAATTACAACTTGGTACTAGAACAAGATATGACTCTATCTGAATGCCTCCGGCGATTTACCGGGATGTGCAATGAATCAAGAGCGACATGTATAAAAAAGATGAACAGTGGCTTTGCCACAAATACGATGTCAACTACATGATCATGCAAAGCAATATGACAATGATGATGCGTGTCATAATAAACGGAACGGTGGAAAGTTGCATGGCAATATATCTTGGAATGGCTATGGAAATGCCATAATAGGTAGGTATGGTGGCTGTTTTGAGGAAGGTATATGGTGGATTTATGGTACCGGCGAAAGTTGCGCGGTACAAGAGAGGCTAGCAATGGCGCAAGGGTGAGTGTGCGTATAATCCATGGACTCAATATTAGTCATAAAGAACTCACATACTTATTGCAAAAATCTATTAGTCATCAAAACAAAGTACTATGCGCATGCTCCTAGGGGGATAGATTGGTAGGAAAATACCATCGCTCGTCCCCGACCGCCACTCATAAGGAAGACAATCAAAAAATATCTCATGATCCAACTTCGTGACATAACGGTTCACCATATGTGCATGCTACGGGACTCACAAAGCTTAACACAAGTATTTCTCAAATTCACAACTACTTACTAGCATGACTCTAATATCACCATCTTCATATCTCAAAACAATCATAAGAATCAAACTTCTCATATTATTCAATGCACTTTATATGAAAGTTTTTATTATATCCCTCTTGGATGCCTATCACATTAGGACTAATTTTATAACCAAAGCAAATTACCATGCTGTTTAGAGACTCTCAAAATAATATAAGTGAAGTATGAGAGTTCATCAATTTCTATAAAATAAAACCACCGCCGTGCTCTAAAAAGATATAAGCGAAGCACTAGAGCAAAATTGCCTAGCTCAAAAGATATAAGTGAAGCACATAGAGTATTCTAATAAATCACGATTCATGCGTGTCTCTCTCAAAAGGTGTGTACAGCAAGGATGATTGTGGAAAACTAAAAAGCAAAGACTGAAATCATACAAGACGCTCCAAGAAACACACATATCATGTGGTGAATAAAAATATAGCCTCAAGTAAAGTTACCGATGGACGAAGACGAAAGAGGGGATGCCTTCCGGGGCATCCCCAAGCTTAGGCTCTTGGTTGTCCTTGAATATTACCTTGGGGTGCCTTGGGAATCCCCAAGCTTAGGCTCTTGCCACTCTTTATTCCATAGTTAATCAAATCCTTACCCAGAACTTGAAAACTTCACAGCACAAAACTCAACAGAAAATCTCGTAAGCTCCGTTAGTATAAGAAAATAAATCACCACTTTTGGTACTGTTGTGAACTCATTCTTTATTTATATTGGTGTAATATCTACTGTATTCTAACTTTTCATAGTTCATACGCCCCGATACGAGCCATAGATTCATCAAAATAAGCAAACAACACATAGAAAACAGAATTTGTCAAAAACAAAACAGTCTCTAGCAATCTTGATATTTCGAATACTTTTGTAACTCCAAAAATTCTGAAATGTGAGGAAGACTTAAGCAATTTGTTTATTAATCTTCTGCAAAAAGAATCTACTAAAAATCACTCTTCTTTTAAAAATGAGAATTATTTTTGTGACCGCAAAAGTTTCTGTTTTCAGAAAGATCAAATCAACTATCACCGTAAGCTATACCAAAGGTCTTATGTCGGTGTACAAAAGTAGGGGTCCTTTTTGTACCCCTTTACTTCTGAGCGGGCAGTCGCAGCCACACGCCTGCGGCCACGCTTGGTGGAACAGAAGAGGAAGCAAAGACACAAGACTACCAGAGCAACACCAAGACAGAGGCGCGAGGAGCGAAGGGACAAGGTGGGCTCTTCCCGGCAAGAGCCTCGCCGGGGCAGCTCACGTAGCCCCGGCAAGAGCCTTGCCGGGGCAACTTGCCCAACACCAGCAAGGCCGCCACCCTTGAGCCTAAGAGTTCCGACACCATCGACAACATTGGAACCAAGGCTCGGGAGGTGCCTGCATGGTGGCATGCAGATCTTCGTGAAGACCAAGAACATACAAGACTAGATGAGAACCAGAAGACGAAAACCCCCGGCAAGATCTTTGCCGGGGACGCTCACAAGACCCTCGGGAAGACCCTTGCCGGGGACACCTGCGAGACCCTGGCAAGACCCTTGGCGGGGCCCCTTGCCGGGGACATCTGCGGGGCCGCAGCCAGGCCCCCACCTGCCAAGGCTCCACCGCCGTTCCAACACAGCAGTCAGCCCGCCAACAAGGCAGGCACCTGCGTGGCGACGTGTAGCTTCCAGGCCAACTCAGCAAGTACCGGCATGGTGGCATGCAGATCTTTGTGAAGACTCTGCTACCGCACCAACTCAGCAGCCAGCCAGCCAGCGTGGCGCTGCACGCCTAGTTAGCTTGGACGCGCGTCAGAGCGAGACGAGGCGGCGACGGATGAGACGAGCTTCCTTGCCGTCCCCGATAAAGTGAGAGGGCACGTCGGCAGCACATTAAATGTGTTTGTCCTACGGTGCCAGAGGATAGACTTGTATACAGTACAAACTTTCCACCTCCCGTGTGCCACTGTGGCGACCCCTTTGGCTATAAAAGGAGGCCCGAGGCATACCGGAGAAGGATTCAGACTTTTTGGACCCTGCACACTTTGTAGCTAGTCCAAGAACACTAGATAAACACAAACCAGCAGGAGTAGGGTATAGCACATCACTTGCGGCCCGAACCTGGATAAATTGCCCCGTGTTGATCTTCCAAACCCACTCTTTCCACAGCCCCGCGCCCGCCAACCGTAGAAGGGATTCCCAGTTATCTCATAGGTGTCGTTTCCACCGACATCTTTGGCGTGCCATGTCGGTGGGTGCAAGCTGTGAAAATCCGGTTTGGAAGTTAGCGCATCGACTTCGTCATCACCATGGCCCCCAAGAAGGGGATCACAGCGATCGGGTCGTCCGGAGCCAACCCGTCCGCGCCAGCGCGGGCAGGCGATCGGGTGGCCATGGATGGTGCCGGAGACATGGCCCGCGAGCATCCACGACATTCTGGCAATCAGAGCCAGGCGAGCGGCATCATTCGAGTCCAAGACGACGAGCCACACGCCGTTGGGTCTGGGGGCGGGGCCGTGCTGCCCACGTTCGGCGCGACAACCTCTATGGCACCCCAGCTGGCGGCCGTGCGCGATGAGCAACACCGCGACGTCGGAGCTCCCATCCACCGCCGCGGGAAGAGCCCTGTGCGCCACTCTCAGGACGCGCCAGGCCGGCATGCGCACCTGGACGCCGGCGGAAGCGGCGTGCGACCGCGGACAGTGACAGAGCTCCTTCTAACTTGGTTAGAAGTCGGAGCGCGTCAGGGTCCACGCAGCTTTCGCTGCTGCCCACGCCAGCAGAAGTGTTGGCGTGCGTGCAACTGCTCCTCGACTTTCCCCCTGTTGCGGAGAAGCTCGACGAGTGGAGGGCCACCATACGAAGCCTCATCAGCTTCGCCAACAAAGACGAGCCACTCCGAGCGGGACGCTCATGCCGGCGTTCTGTCGAGCCGGTGCACGCCGGCGGTTGGACGACTGGGGATGCTGCGACCACGGTGCACTCGCCTCCTCCCCGGCCGCGACGGCAGCCACCGTGACAACATTTCCACAGCGTCGTCCGACCCGCGAACCCGCTGCGACCAACGTCAAGTTCTTCGAGAGAGAGCTCAGGAAGACGCTCGAACTACCATCGAGCGACGGCGGGTGGCGCGCCATCAGTCGGATCGGCGTGCGGGGCCTACTATGGACCACCCAGCGCCGGTGGGCTCTGGCGACCTGCCTTACGTGGTGGGTTGTCCGGCCTTTACCCGAGAGCTCCGGCAGTTCCAGTGGCCCTCCCACCGCACATTCAAGCCTGATGTTGGGGAAAAGTACAACGGCAAGACTCACCCGTCGGAGTTCCTCAGCATCTACACCGTCGCAATGCAAGCCGCCGGGGCTCGCGACGACAAGGTGCTCGCCAACTACTTTCCATTGGCGCTCAAGCCCAACGTCATGTTGTGGTTAATGCACCTGCCAGTGGATTCCATCTCTTCCTGGTCGGATCTGTACCCCGAGTTTGTTGGCGCCTTTACCGAAGGCCACCAAGCTCCTGGCCAGGCAAGTGACTTGCATGTCATCCCCCAGAAGGATGGCGAGTCCCTGCGTAAGTACATACAAAGATTCAGCCATGTGCAGTACACCATCCCAGATGTTCATCCCGCCGCTGTCATCAGTGCGTTCCATCAGAACGTACGCAACCATAAGATGCGTGAAGAGCTGGCGATGAACAAGGTCAAGGATGTAGTCGAACTTTATGTTCTGGTTGATAGATGTGCTCAGGCTGAGGAAGGAAGGAAGTACCCCGGCGAGGACGCCGGCGCGGAAACCGACTCCACGGACAAAGACGCCGCCGCCCCGACGAAGAAGGGTCGGCGCCGCAACAGGAAGCATAAGGGCAAGACTGTGCTTGCCGTTGAGGGATCCAGCGACCCCGGCGCTGCCAAGAAGGCCAAGGCTGACGACCCCGGCAAGAAGGTTGCCGGGTGCGCCGCTTGCCGGGCCCTGGCGGCCGCCGACAAGCCAGGAGGCTCCGACAAGTAGTACTGCAAGTTCCACCATACCAAGGGCCATGACCTCCAGAACTGCTGACAGGTTGAGCTGCTTGCAGAAAAGCAGAAAGCTGAATATGAAAGGTGGGACAAGGAGAAGGGTCAGGATGGTGCTGAGGGGTCCGGCAAGAAGCATGGCGACCAAGGAGGTCGTCGTGGCAAAGATAATCAACAAGAGAGGCCCACTCGAGGCCGCGATAAGGAGGAAGATGATGATCATGACGAGGACGACGAGTCCAGCGAGCACGAATTCCAGAAAGCTACAGAGGCCATGTGGGTCGACGGTGGCGCCTCGCTGAGCACCTCTCACCGCCAACTGAAGCATTGGGCACGTGAGGTCACTGCGGCAGAGCCATCGTTCGATGCCCAGAAGCCACTGAAGTGGTCCCGCACGCCCATTATTTTTGACACCGAGGATCGCCCTGATCGCACAACTGCGGTCGGGTGTTTGCCGTTGTTGGTTTCACCAACAATACGCAACCTCAAGGTGACAAAAGTGTTGGTTGACGGTGGGGCCGGTCTAAATTTGATCTCGCCCGCTGTGATCAAGAAGCTGCAGATTCCTGATCGAGATCTCGAGGAGACGGGCACGTTTCAAGGGGTCAACCCGGGAAGGAGTCAGCTTAAAGGTAAAATCACACTGCCCGTTACGTTTGGGGGCGAGCTGAACTATAGGACGGAGAAGATCGTTTTTGATGTCACCGAGATCCCCTTGCCGTACAACGGGATCCTTGGCCGCCCAACGCTGGCCAAGTTCATGGCGGCGTCACACTACGCCTACAACACATTGAAGATGTCGGGGCCGCTGACCATCATCAGCGTCCCCTCTAACAAGCAAGACGCGCTCATCTGCGCCGACCAACTCTACCGAGAGGCAGTTGCAGCAACTGCCACCAAGGCACTTGCTCCTACCGCTGAAGCCCCGAGAAGGAATAAGGCCAGCAAGACCTCTGCCGGCAAGACCCCTTCTGGGGAGACCTCTTCCGGCAAGACCTCTTGCACCCACTCCGGCAAGCGTGCCTCTTCAGAGTGCCGCGCTCCCGTTGAGGACGTGCCAGAGAGCTCCACCAGGAAGGGCAAGAAGTCCAAGGCTGTACCACCAGAAACCAAGAAGGTGTCCGTCAAGGAGGACGGCACGGACGGGGCTTTCACTATAAGCTCCACCCTCGACAGCAAATAGGAAAGCGCGCTCATCGCCTTCCTGCGGGCAAATGTCGATGTGTTTGCATGGCAAGCATGCGACATCCCCGGCGTTCCCAGGGAGGTGATTGAGCACCATCTTGCTGTCTGTCCTCATACGCGGCCCGCCAAGCAAAAGGTCAGGAAGCAAGCTTTGGAGCGACAAGAATTCATTATCGAGGAGATCAAGAAGTTAGAGGCGGCAGGCCTGGTTAGAGGAGTGCTCCACCCCACATGGTTTGCCAATCCAGTGGTGGTGTGTAAGGCAAATGGGAAATGGAGGCTATGTATTGACTACACAGATATCAATAAAGCCTGTCCAAAGGATCCTTTCCCTCTGCCACGCATCGACCAGATTGTGGACTCCACTGCCGGGTGCGACCTGCTATCATTCCTCGATGCTTATTCAGGATACCACCAGATTTTCATGATGAAGGAAGACGAAGAAAAAACCGCGTTCATCACCCCATGTGGTACGTACTGTTTTGTACGAATGCCTTTTGGGTTGAAGAGCACCGGTTCAATGTTTGCCCGAGCAGTCCAGATTGGTTTTGAGCCCCAACTACATAGAAATATGGAAGCTTATATGGACGACATAGTGGTCAAAACCAAGGACATGGCCACGCTCGTGCAAGATTTAGAAGAAACATTTGCAAATCTGCGCAAGATCAACCTCAAGCTCAACCCAGAGAAGTGCGTGTTCGGTGTCCCCTCGGGAAAACTTCTTGGGTTCTTTGTGTCTCAACGCGGAATCGAAGCAAATCCCGACAAGATCAAGGCAATCGAGCAGATTCAGGTGCCAAAACGGGTCAAAGACGTCCGTAGGCTCGCCGGCTGCATTGCTACCCTGAGTAGGTTCATCTCCAAATATGCTGAGCACGCCCTCCTCTTTTTCAGAGTTTTGAAATAGGCGGGTCCAGTAAAGTGGACTCCGGAGGCAGAGGCAGCGCTGCAAGATTTGAAGAGGTACCTCTCCTCCACGCCAATACTGGTCGCGCCTAAACCACAAGAGCCGTTGCTGCTATACTTAGCAGCAACGAATCAAGTGGTCAGTGATGCGCTTGTGATGCAGAGGGAACTTGAGGAAGAAACAACAGTAGCAGCAGAGCCGTCGGATGATGGGCCGGAGCCCTCCCCGGCAGAGCCTAATGCCGGCAGGACGGAACCCCCGGCAAGGCCCTGTCCCGGCAAGACAGAGTCTGAGCAGATGGGCGAAGTGGGACAGAAGAAGAAGGTGGTGCAACACCCCGTTTATTTTGTCAGTTCCCTCTTGAAAGGGGCTAGATAAAGATATTATGGTATGTAGAAGCTTCTTTTCGGCCTCCTTATGGCCTCGAGAAAGCTGCGTCACTATTTCCAAGCGCACGAGATCACCGTTGTCACGCGCCTCCCTTTGCAACGGATTTTGCACAACCCAGATGCGACAGGGAGGATTGTGGAGTGGGCATTGGAGTTGTCGAGCTTTGGCCTCAAGTTTGAAAGTACTTCAACGATCAATAGCCGAGCCTTGGCAGAATTCATAGCGGAATGGACTGCAACGCCCGACGAAGAGGTTCAAGAAGCCACCCTTCCCGGCAAGGAGACCTGCCGCGATTGGGTTATGTACTTTAATGGTACTTTCTCGCTGCAAGGTGCTGGTGCCGGCGTACTACTCGTCTTGCCCACCGGAGAGCACCTCAAGTACGTAGTCCAGATGCACTTTCCCCGGGAAAAATCAACGAACAGCATGGCGGAGTACGAGGGATTGCTTGCCGGTCTCATGATCGCAGTAGACCTCAGAATCAGGAAGCTCATCATCAGAGGTGATTCACAGCTTGTCGTTAAGCAAGTCAACAAGGATTACCAGAGCCTGTTGATGGAGGCCTACGTGGATGAAGTGAGGAAGTTGGAAGAGCGTTTTGACGGATTGCAAGCAAAGCATGTTACCCGAGCAGAGAACGACATTGCTGACAACCTGTCGAAGCGCGCTGCCCTGAAGTTGCCTGTGGAACCAGGTACATTTGTTCTTCAATTAACTCAACCATCCGTCGAGCCATCAACAGGACAGAATAAGCGAAGGAAGGCAGGCCCTGGCAAGTACTTTCCCGCTGAGCTCCCAGGAGCCACCGGCAAGGATGTTGCCGGGTGCCCCGAGCTTGCCGGAGAGCAGCAACCCCTGGCAGAGCCTCAAGCTCTGACCGTAGAGGCAGCTGCCCTTACGACCAAAGATGTGCCTTTAATCCTTGCCGTCGAGCCTCAGGCTCCGGCATGGGCACAGCACACCGTCTGTTTCCTCCAAACAGGGGAGCTCCCCGAGGAACAAGAAGAAGCAGAGAAAGTAGCCTGTCGGTCTAGCATGTACCAGTTTGTGGATGATGCCCTATATAGAAGGAGACCGAACGGCGTGAAGTTGAAGTGCATTCCTCGGGAAGGCTGACTAAGGCTTTTGGTAGAGATACATGGAGGCATGTGTGGCTCCCACATAGGGTCAAGAGCCCTTGCCGGCAAATCATTCCGGCAAGGTTTCTTCTGGCCCACCGCTCTCCAGGATGCAACTGCCCTAGTAACCAAGTGTGAAGCGTGCCAGTTCCATTCAAAGAAGCTTCATCAACCAGTCCAAGCTCTTCACACAATCCTTCTTTCTTGGCCATTTTCGGTCTGGGGGCTCGACATACTGGGCCCCTTTCCCCGCGCTGTCGGGGCCTTTGAGTACGTGTACGTCGCGATCGACAAGTTCACAAAGTGGCCGGAAGTGGAACCAGTGAGAAAGGTGACAGCACAGTCAGCCGTCAAGTTCTTCAAGGGGGTAGTCTGCCGTTTTGGTGTGCCCAATAGATTCATCACCGACAACGGCACGCAGTTCACGAGCCGCACCTTCATGCAGTACATTCAAGACCTCGGCAGCAAGGTCTGTTTTGCTTCTATTGCTCATCCCAGAAGTAACGGCCAGGCCGAGAGGGCGAATGTAGAAGTGCTGCGAGGCCTCAAGACTAGGACTTTTGACAAGCTACACAAGTCCGGAAGGCGTTGGGTTGATGAGTTGCCAACAGTTCTTTGGTCGATCAGAACAACACCAAATCGAGCTACTGGCCAGACACCCTTTGCCCTGGTTTACGGGGCAGAAGCAGTTCTCCCCACGGAACTCATATACGGGTCACCTCGAGTGCTCGCTTATGATGAGCTTGAGCAAGAGCAGTTGCGCCAAGAGGATGTGACGCTTCGGGCTGCTGTGTGAGCCGCTCGCTACCAGCAAGCCTTGCGCCACTATCATAGCCGCAAGGTTCACGCCCGAAGCCTTGAGGAAGGCGACCTTGTTCTTCGGCGGATTCAATCCGCCAAGAATTCAAACAAGTTGACGCCGAAGTGGGAGGGCCCTTATCGGGTAATACGAGTCACCAGGCCCGGCGCAGTCCGCCTAGAGACCGAAGATGGCATTCTGGTGAGCAATTCCTGGAATATCAACCATCTTCGCAAGTTTTACCCCTAAGGCGCGGTTGCCGGGAGCCCCGGCAACCCCCATTTTGTACTAGCCTTGCCGACAAGGCATGTAACCCTATGTACAGAGCTAGGCGCAGACCCTGTGCGTAGTCAGGGAAAGGAATCCCTTAGTATGTATAGTTTCCTGTCGATTTCCATGTTTATGTGTATACGTATATGCATGCTTGTCCAGGGTACTGTGCTGCTTTTTGATTCCAATAAATGTTAGTGGACCATCAAGGTTCCATGCTCTTGCCCTCTCTTCTTTCCAGCCACGGCAAGGACGCGCGATCCCGCCAAGGGCCAAGCTCCGGCAAGAAGTCAAGAAGACCGCCCGGCACGGCGATCCCCGACAAACCAAACTGTCGGGGGTGTCATGCTACATATGCCAAAGGATGGCTTATCATGGAGTGGGCTAATAGTACGTCGCTGGTGCCAGGAAACGGGATAAGGCGCAAACATGCACGCCGGAGAATCTTACCCAGGTTCAGGGCTCTCCTAGGAGATAACACCCCTAGTCCCGCTATGCGGGGTCTCCGCATGATCAGTCAAGCAACAATGGTGGCTACAAGCTTGCTCCTTGAGCTGTTTCTCTAGAGGGGAAGAATAACAAGGCTAGCCCTAGCTTCCTCTCTATATATGTGTGTGTGAATGAACTAAGGTCTGAACCCTTTGCCTGGGTGCCCTAGGGAGTTTATATAGGCCTACTCCGAGGGGTACAAAGGTAAATTGGCTGGGTGTAGGACCCGACTATCAGTGTCTCTGGCCACCGGCTTCTCCGCTGGCTATTGGGCCCGCCGCCTGGTGGGCCCTGCCGGCTGTCTCGTACTTGGCCGACAGGCCGCGCCCGCCGCTCGCGGGTCTTGCTGGCTGTTCAGCACTGTAGCGATGCTCGTAATGATGCATGCTTTGTTGGGGGAGGCGTGGCTACAGTACCACCGCCTAGCGGGCGATCACTGTAGCCATTCCCCATCTCTCCT
The DNA here is from genome assembly GCF_018294505.1 of Triticum aestivum. NCBI lineage: Eukaryota > Viridiplantae > Streptophyta > Magnoliopsida > Poales > Poaceae > Triticum > Triticum aestivum. The sequence goes on along the minus strand of NC_057805.1, from coordinate 312,909,389 downwards.
GATTAATGGCGCACGGACTTTGAGGGAGGGGGAGGGCCGCCTGCTAGGAGTCGGCCTCCCCTCATACCGACTGGTCCGTGCTCGCCGCCTTCTGGCTTCTCACTGACAGGTAAGGCCCACTGCTTGTGGGCCGTACCGACAGCCCGTAGTGGAGGCATGGCCTTCTTTGCCATGGGTGATGTCATGGCGGAGTGGCAACAGTGCCACGCCGGATGGGAGATCTTCGTCTGGTACGGTGCACTGTGGCCACGCTTGGCCTTGGACTTGGGGGTGGCGGGCGCGCTGTAGCCACGCCCCGTCTCATCGTATTTATGTGGGTGCAGACTCTGAGAATGCTTGGGGCCGCCTGCTAGGAGCTGGCCTCTCTAGAGGCCGCCTGCTAGAGTCGGTTCACTTTGAGGCCACCCTCTGGGCCTTGCCGTCTTCTTGCAGCCGGCCGCTTGGACCAGCCGGCTGCGAGAAGGCGGCGCTTTGGTCTTTGATTCTTGAGGGGCGCAGCCGCCCCCGATGTCTTGAAACGCCATGGGGAGCTGATGAGGCTACCCATGGCTAATTACTCCGACAGTAGTCCCCGAAGCTGGTGGGGCGCCGCGACTGAAAGAGGCGAGGGGGTTCAGTAGCTTCCTACCCTGAGTGCTTCATAGATCTTGCTTCATCCGTCTTCCGGAACGCCGACTGCCTGGAGCCGGACACGACCAGGCGGGCCGCCTGGTGGTTTTGGAAATGTCGCGGCGGGAGCCAGGTGGCGTGCCAGCCGAGCGCCAGGCTCGCCGCCAGCTATCTGCGCGCCATGTGGCGCCAGCCGGCCAGGCCGCCTGCCAGCCCACGCGCGTGATGGGACATCGCCGCAGGTCGGGGCCCACCACTACCGGGCCTCGGCACGCGCGTGGATCCACTGTGGCCGAGGCAGACGGTTGGGATTCCGTGGCGTGATTACTCCACGCCGTTACTGCGCGGTTAATGCGGGGTCGTGGGGTTGTGGGCATAATTAATCCCACGATCCCCATACCCGTCCCCTCGGCTTCACAGCCCAAGGCTATAAGTAGGGGGAGGAGGGGGCGGCTCTGGCTCGCGCGCCCTCCTCTCCCTTCGCTCTACTCTTCCTCTTCTCTCTTTCTGCCGCCGCCGCACTCCCGTAACACGCCGAAGTGCCACCGCGGCCGTCGTCACCGAGCCCAGCCTATCCGCTGCGCCGTTGCTCCATCAACCTCGAGCTTCCATGGCGCGAGCGCGAGCCGGCGACTGGGATGGCTCAAATGTTATTGAAGACCACATCACCTACCTCCGCAACACGTGGCGGTTGCCCGGCGAGGGCTACGTCAAGGCGCGTGTCCCGCCGGAGGAGGAGATCTCGCCGGCGCCGGAAGAAGGCGAGCGCGTCACCTTTCGCTTGCATTTCCTCTGGAGCTTCAGCCTGCCGGCGAGCGGCTTCCTCCGCTCCTTTCTCCAATTTTACCATCTCCAGCCGCACCACCTCACACCAAATACGGTGGTGCTGCTGTCGGCCTTCGTCACACTGTGCGAAGGCTACCTCGGCGTTCTCCCCACACTCGAGCTGTGGGGGGAGTTCTTCTACACCAAACTCGGCGTCTCCGCCAAGGACGAGGCGGCTCAGTGCGGCGCCTTCGTCGCGGTACGGCGCCCAGGAGCCATCAACCGCTTCCCGTCCATCACCTTGACCCAGTCCGTCAAGCTGTGGCAAAAGTCGTACTTCTATGTGAAGAACGTCAACCCGACACTGGACTTCTTCAACCTGCCGGCCTACGAAGCCGGCCCACCGGCTGAGCCGCGCACCAACTGGACCTTCAAGCCGAAGCATCTGTCGCCCGCCTCCACCGCCGCCGTCGCCAGGCTTAAGGAGATGAAGGACTCGGAGCGCCTCAAGGCGTCCGACTTGTTGACCGCCTTCGTGGTGCGCCGGGTTCTCCCTCTCCAAGGTCGGCCTCACATGATCAGTGAGATGAGTGGGCACTGTGACCCGTGCCGGCTGTCCACCCGGAGATGCCGGCCACAGAGGTGGCCCGCATGGTGAACGAGATCGTGAACTGCAAGCTCTCGGAGTCGGACTGGCAGTTCGGCAAGCGGCCGTACTCCCGTGCGCATCCGCCTCCTGCCGTAAGCTCCCGAATCTCCTTTCTTTTCTAGGTCTTTTATTCTTCTACCGAGTTCTGCTTTGCCGACTGATCAGTCCGACGTGTCGCAGTTCCTCACGACCTAGTCGGCAGCCGACTCTCCGGCGCAAGGCCAGGAGTTCCTGCCGGACCGAGCGGTGAGTGACGTGGACGACCCCGACTTGGGGGCGGCCGCTTTGGAGGAAGACGACGGCACATGCGGTGGCGACGGGGCAGGCGGCTCCGGTGGAGGAGGTGGCGTTGAGACGTGGCCGGATGACAAGGAGGAGGAGGCCGAGCCGCGCCGCCCGTCGGTTACTAACAGGGCGGGGGCGAGCTCCTCAGTGGCGCCACCCGCACCAGGCGGCACACCGAAGCGTCGAGCCGGCACGCAGTTGCAAGGCGGCCGGCCGAAGAAGCCCAAGGGCTCGGCCGCAACGACCAGGCAGGAGGAGGCTACCGCAAAGGCAGCCCGGTTCCAGAGGGCCTTGAAGCAGCCGCGGACAGTGTCCGCGTAAGAGCATATCTTCCCTTGTGTCTTCCTTTGTCCTTTCTGTGTCTTTTCGTAAATCCTCTCTGAATTCTTCTTGTCTTGTGTGAACAGAGCCCCGCTCTCTCTTGAGCGGTCGGCCTCCGCCTCCATCATCGGGGGGATGGAGGGCTCTGCCAACACCCGCCGCATAGACCCACTCGCCGACCTCCAGGAGGCGACGGAGAAGAACGCGCGGGAGGCGCGCGAGGAGAAGGAGAGGGCGGAGCAGGCGAAGGTTGACGCGGCCAAGGCGGCGCAGGAGGAGGCAAATGCGGTGGCTAAGGCCCAGGCCGATGTCGCGGCCAAGGCCCAGGAGGAGGTGGTGATCAAGGCCTAGGCGGTCGTGGCCGCCAAGGCACAAGCGGGAGCAGCCGTGGGTGGCCAGGCTCCACAGCTAGTCATTCTGCTGCGCTCCATGCCGCCGGCGACAGGGATCCTGGCGCCGACTGGAGGAGCCGGCAGCGACCAGCCGGTCATGGAGAGAGAGGGAGGCGACGCTGTCATCCCGAGGACGGAGGTGTCTCAGCAGACGCCGACTGCCGAGGCTCAGGGCAGTCGGCCTGACGAGCCTTCGGCGCCTCGAGTCAGCGGCGAGCTGGTGGTGGGGGCGACTCCCGTTGTCCGCACTCCGACACGCCGGCGTGTGACGAAGGCGACTTCAGCGCCGCGGCCTCAGGAAGTCGGAGCCTCGAGCTCCTCGGCCCCGGAGGTGCAGGCCACTAGTGCCGTCCCGTGGGAGTGGACGTCTGGGGGCAGGACGGGCGTCCTGAACAAGGCTGCACAGGAAGTCCACTCCCTACTTTAGGCCCAAGGCGACGCCCTCCAGGACTATACGAAGAAGTTCTTGGCGTCGCGAGCCGCCGTCCGGGTATGCTCCTTATGCTCTTGCTTTCAATCTTTGCAATCTTCTACGAGGGCGCGCCAGCGCACCCACTGGGTGTAGCCCCCAAGTTCCGGGCCGGCTGCTGAGCAGGTGGCTCAGAACTTAAAGGCATCTTCCAAGTGCTGACCCTTTCTTCTCTTCTGTTGATTCTGTTGCAGGACTACCACAACATTCGAGCGGCCGCCTACAACTCCCAAGTCCAGGAGCTGGCTAAGCAGACCGCCGAGCTGACAGACAGCTGGAGTAAGCACTCTATTCTTTATTCTCGCGGGGACGCGCCAGCGCACCCGCGGGGTGTAGCCCCCGAGATTCGGGCCGACTGCTGAGCAGTCAGGTCAGATCTTCCGGCAACTACCTTTTCTTATTTCTTTCATTGAATTGCTCAATCCTTAGTCTCACGGGGGCGCGCCAGCGCACCCGCGGGGTGTAGCCCCCCAAGATTCGGGCCGACTGCTGAGCAGTCGGGTCGGATCTTCCGGCGCCTACTTCTTTCCTTGTTGATTCGCTGACCTCTTCTCACCCTTGTCTTCTGTAGGAGCCAATGCCGCCTTGCGGCAGCAAATGGGCGAAGCCCAAACCGCACTGCATGCCAAGGAGGAGGAGCGCCTCAAGATGGAGCAGGAGCGAGACCGTCTGGCCAAGCAGCTGGCTGACCAGGCGGACAAGCACCAGGCGGAGCTGCATAAGTTCAAGGACGCAGAGGAGGCCCTTCAGGCCGAGTTCGAGACTCAGTGCTCGAACTGGGTCGAGAAGGAGAAGGCCTTGTCGGACGGCTACGACGAAATCGAGGACCTACTCGATGGTGAGTCGTCCTTCTTTTTCTTCCGCCTGCCGTCTTGTCGTATGAGCCGGGTTCTGGTCTCATACTTCTTTTTTTCTTTTTATGCAGAGTATTTCCCTGGTTACTCCGTCGTCGCCAGCCAAGCCGTCTAGGCTCGCCATGACGAGCGGAGGCTGGATGGTGCAATAATCGCACCCAACGCCCCTCGGACCCTCGCCGAGCAGATGCTCGCCATCCAGGCTCGTCTCCAACCGAGGCATCGGGCCCTCCGCCGTCTTCAGCGCACCGGAGCCCATGTGGTTCCCGCCCTCTGGCCGGGTACTCCCATTCTGCGCACCGCCAGTTGGACCTCCGACTGGTTGGAGGTGGCCATCGGTCGCCTCAAGGCGTGGAAGGGCTCCTCCGCCCAGGCGGGTGCGCGCCGAGCCTTGGAATTCGTCAAGGGGTGGTACCCTGGGCTAAACTTAGACCAGCTGGCCACGCTCCATGCTGAAGCCGGCAAGGAACTGGAAGCGGTGGCGTCCGAGCTATATCACCGTGCCGCGGCGATCGCCGAGTACACGGACACCAGCGTCTTCCTCCTCGAGCTGGACGAAGCGAGCGCCGAGGTGCCACCCAACTGGTTCGGGCTGAACCCAGAAGGCGGCAAGGACTCAGTGGTGGAGATCGCCTCCAGTGATGAAGGCGAGGAGGATGAAGATGAGGATGAGGACGGTGAAGACGATGCGCCGGATGGTGGAGACGGCAACCGACCTCATCCTGACCAGGTTTCGACCAACGGACGGCACGCCGGCGAGCCGACTGCTGCTGACACCGACCAAGATGAGACCAACCAGACGACCGTTCCACCACCCGGGAGCCTCGACCTCCGACGACCCTTCTGATCCGGCTGCTGCTCCTCTGGCCTAGGCGGCCAAGTTATCTTTCTTTCCTGTTTTGTAATCCATTCGAACAAATTTGTTAGACTTGCGCAGTTCCACCCACTGGGGGTGTATTCAAACTCTGTTGAATGCCGGCCAAGGGCCTTTTTTTGTGTAAATTGTCGTTGCCGATTTCTGACTTGTCTTACTTTTTACTCCCTTGCCTTTTCCCTTTGCTGCCTTCCCTTGGCTGCCGACTTGCCAGCCGGATAGCCGCTCTGCGGTTTGTGGCTGGGTCAAGTACTTGGGCGCTTTGGGAAGGCAAGTACTTTAGCCATTGGTAGAGTGTTGCAATTAAAGTTAGAAACTGGCCGGCCGGCTGCTAAGTAGTCGGTCGGCGAGGCGAGGAGCCGGCTCGGCCTATGAAAATACTTTAGTCCTTAGCCATTTTTCGTGTGGGCACCGTTTCCTGCCTTTAACTCTTGCCGGCCGAACAGTCACTCTGCGAGCTGCGGCTTGTGGCAACAGAGGGCTTAGGTGTCGGCACACTACTTTTCCGACTGCAGGTAGCATTCACATAGTACAAGGCGGCAAGCCCCCCCGGGACGACTGGTCGAACCCGGTGCTAGGCAGAATAATGAAATAACGTATTCATAGGCATATAACTTATCATATAGATAAAGAGGGTAGCCCCCGAGTGCTCCTCGAGGTACCCGATGTCTTAGTACTTAATACAAAAGGTAGCGTGGTACATACTGAATCAACTGTAAAATCTTCGAAGGAGATTTGCGTTCCATGGGCGCTCTGATTCCTTGCCCGAATCGTCTCTCTTGCGTGCTCGGGGCTTCTGCGCGTCGATGAGGTAGTCGGAGTCGTTGCCCAGTGCTTTGCTGATGATGAAGGGGCCTTCCCAAGGGGCCGAGAGCTTGTGCTGGCCGGCGGTTCGCTGGATCAGCTGGAGCACAAGGTCTCCCTCTTGCAAGGATCTTGGCTTGACCTTCCGACTGTGGTAGCGGTGCAGACTCTGCTGGTAGATGGCGGACCGGCTGAGTGCCAGCAGCCGGCCCTCTTCCAGCAGATCGACGCCGTCTTCTCGCGCCTCTTTCGCCTCCGCCTCCGTGTACATGGTGACGTGAGGTGAGTCGACGGCCTCGGCACCGTACACGAGGAAGAATGGAGTGAAGCCGGTTGATTTGTTCGGAGTGGTACGGAGGCTCCAGGGGACAGCCGGCAGCTTGTCGATCCAGCAGCCAGCCGACCGCTCCAGTGGCTCGACCAGTCGGGGCTTGATGCCGGAGAGGATGAGGCCGTTTGCTTGCTCGACTTGGCCGTTTTACTGCGGATGGGCAATGGACGCTAAGTTCAGTCGGATGCCTTGTGTCGCGCAGAAACAGGTCAAGGCTCCCTTGGCAAAGTTCATGCCATTGTCGGTGATGATGCTGTGTGGTACTCCGTACCGGGTGGTGATGTCTGCAATAAAGGTTAGAGCAGTTGGGCCATTCAACTTCTTGATTAGCTTTGCTTCAATCCACTTGGTGAACTTGTCCACGACAACGAGCAGATGGGTCATGCCGCCGCGTGCTGTCTTGAATGGTCCCACCATGTCCAACCCCAGACGGCAAAAGGCCAGACCACATGGATGGTCTTGAGTGCAGAGGCCGGTAGATGCTGCTGGGAGCTGAACTTTTGACACCCTTTGCAATGCTTGACCAACTCCTTGGCATCCTCCAAAGCATTCGGCCAGAATAAACCATGGCGGAAAGCTTTGGCGACAAGAGATCTGGAAGCCGCTTGGTGGCCGCACTCGCCTTGGTGGATATCTTTGAGGATTGCTTGGCCCTGCTCTGGTTCTACGCAGCGCTGGAAGACTCCAGCCACACTGCGTCTGACAAGATCTCGGTATACTATCGTGTAGGCTCCTGCTCGGCGCTGCACTTGCCGGGCCAAGATCTCATCGGTCGGCAGCTCTCTGTTCACCAGAAACTTGAGAATGGGCTCCGCCCATGATGCTGCTTGAATTTATTCTACTGCTACTAGAGCCACCTGTACTAGGGCGGCGGGGCTTGGAGGTGGCGGGTTGGAGTTGGTTGCCACCTGTTGCATCATTGAAGTCTCCGGGCCAACTGCTGCAGCCCCCGGGCCGGGTTGTGAAGTCCCCGGGCCGGGTGCGACTGCTGCAGTCCCCGAGCCATTTGGTGAAGTCCCCGAGTTGACTGCTGCAGCCCCCGGGCCGGGTTGTGAAGTCCCCGGGCTGGGTGCGACTGCTGCAGTCCCCGTGCCGCCTGCCGAAGTCCCCGTGCCGCCTGCTGCAGCCCTCGAGTCGGATCCGACTGCCTCGGGAGGAGTTGGCACGAAGATGGACTCAGACTCTGGAGAAGGCTTGATCGACGGCTTGCGGAGGCACTGAAGGGAAACGCCGGCTAGTATTGCTTGACGGGTGGAGCCGATCCGTGCCAAGGCGTCCGCCTGCTCGTTGTCGTTTCATGGCACGTGGAGGAACTCACACCCTTCAAAGTATCCGCTGAGTTGCTGGACGAGGAAGAGGTAGCTCACCATGTTTGCATCCTTGGCATCCCAGTCGCCAGACGACTGTTGGACCACCAAGTCGGAGTCGCCGTAGCACAGGATCCGGTGGATGCTGATCTCTTTGGCCAACCGGAGGCCGTGTATTAGTGCTTCATACTCGGCTACATTGTTGGAGGCGGCGAAGTGGATTTGCAATGTGTATCTGAGCTTGTCTCCTTTGGGAGAGGTGAGAACAACGCCGGCTCCCAAACCGGTGCGCATCTTCGAGCCATCAAAGTGCATTCGCCAATGAGTGGAGTCCGAAGCTGGCGGCAGGTACTAGGTCTTGGCCAAGTCGACAAGGAAGTCGGACAGTGCTTGGGACTTGATGGCGGTGCGTGGCTGGTAGAAGATGGTGTAGGGGGCCAACTCGATGGCCCATTTGGCCACTCGGCCAGATGCATCTCTGTTGCCAATGATCTCAGCAAGTGGGGCAGTGCAGACAACCGTGATTGGGTGCTCTTGAAAGTATGGCTTCAGCTTCTTGGCGGCAAAGTGCACGCCGTAGCACATCTTCTGGTAGTGAGGGTAGTTCTGCTTCGAGATTGACAGCACCTCGCTCAAATAGTACACAAGCCTCTGGACTGGCTGTGCTCTGCCGTGTTCTGGGCGCTCTACCACCATGACTGTGCTGACCACCTGGCTGGTGGCGGCGATGTAGAGGTACATGGGCTCTTTAGCAGTCGGAGCCGCCAGGACAGGCGGCGTGTTCAACATCTTCTTTAACTGGAGAAAAGCTTCATCCGCCTTGTCATTCCACTCAAAAAGAGTGGTCTTCTTCATGAGCTGTTATAGGGGAAGAGCCTTCTCGCCTAGCCGACTGATGAAACGACTGATGGATGCCGAAACACAGATGAACTTCTGGACGTCTCTCAGGCGGGTGGGTTTCTCCATCCTCTCGATGGCCTTGATCTTCACAGGGTTGCACTCTATGCCACGCTCTGAGACCAGGAAGCCAAGGAGCTGGCCGGCTAGTACTCCAAAGACGCATTTCTCTGGGTTGAGCTTGATCTGAAACCGGCGCAGATTTTCAAAAGTTTCCTTGAGATCTTCCAAGAGGGTACCGCGTTTCTCCGTCTTCACCACAATATCGTCTACATAGACGTGGGCATTTCTGCCGAGCTGCTTGAGGAGGCACTTCTGCATGCAACGCTGAAATGTGGCACCGGCATTTCTCAGGCCGAATGTCATGGTCAGGTAGCAGAAGGCTCCGAATGGTGTGATGAAGGCGGTCTTCAGGCGGTCTGCCGAGTTCAACTTGATCTGGTGGTAACTTGAGTAGGCATCCAAGAAACTCAACAGCTCGCATCCGGCCGTGGAGTCTATCACTTGGTCAATCCAGGGTAATGCAAACGGATCCTGGGGTAGGCTTTGCTAAGACTGGTGTAATCAATGCACATGCGCCACTTGTTATTCTTCTTTAGTACAAGGACTGGGTTGGCGAGCCACTCTAGGAAGAAAACTTCCATGATGAAACCGGCTGCCAACAGGCGAGCGATCTCTTCTCCAACAATTCTTCTCTTCTCCTCCGACAGTCGGGGGAGGGGTTGCTTGACTGGCTTGGCATCTGCTTTGACATGTAGCTTGTGCTTGGCAAAATCTGTCAGAACACCCGACATGTCTTTGGGGGACCATGCAAAGATGTCTCGATTCTCATGGAGGAAATCGACGAGCTCGGTTTCCTATTTGCTATCAAGGTTGGCACCTATGACAGCGTGCTTCTCCGGGTGCTCAGGGTCCAAGGGAATCTTGTTTGTCTCTTTGGACGGCTGGAAGGAGCCCTGGGTCTCTGACTCTGTGTTCTGGGGACATGTCCGGCTGCTTGCCGGCCATGGCCACCACCCGTTCGAGGAGCTTTTTCTCAGCAGCAATCACACGGGACTCGGCCAGCCAGCTGCTGGCTGCAGCATAGGCGGATGACTTCTCATAGTCTCCGCTGATCGTGATAATGCCCTTGGTTCCTGGCATCTTCATCTTGAGGTAGGCATAATGAGGCACTGCCATGAACTTGGCTAAAGCAGGCCGGCCTAGGAGCACATGGTAAGGGCTCTCCAGGTCAACCACCTCAAACCAAATCGCTTCTCGACGGAAATGATCCTTGTCTCCGAAGAGGACATCTATCTTGATTTTGCCGATTGGTGAGCAGGACAAGCCGGGCACAATGCCATGAAACACAGTCCGACTGGGTAGTAGCTACTTCTCTTTGATCTTCAACTTCTCCATGGTGTCGCGGTAAAGGATGTTGATGCTGCTACCGCCATCTATCAGAATCCGGGAGAACCAAGCAGCTCGCCTCTCTGTTGCAAGGGTAGCATCCAACACCAGGGCATAGGAACCTGGAGAAGGCATCACTTCCGGGTGGTCAGCACGGCTCCAGCTGATAGGCTTCTCAGACCAATGCATGAACTCTGGAGCAATTGAGGCAACTGCATTCACTGCACGGTGCTACTGACGTCGGCTGTGCCTATCGCTGGCCACACTGGTGAAGACAACGTAGGCACCATGTTCTTCAGGGTAATCATCTTGGATCACACCGACTGCTGGATGGGTGGTCGGCTGCTGAGGAGGCGAAGCCGGTGGGCCAGCAGGCGGAGGTGGCAGTCCTTCTCCCTTGGTGATGCGGACAAGCCAGTGGCACTTCTGAGTTGTATGGTTGGACGGCTTCACACCGCTGTGGAACTTGGAGGGGGCATCGAGGGTCTGCTCAAAGAAGAAAGCAGGCACCCAAGCCGGCTTGCTACCTTTCTGACGCTTGGGGGGTGGCTGCCCTTCAGGTTGTTGATCCTCAACTGTCGCCACCTGCTGGCTGGTGGAAGCCGGCTGGGGGGCTTTGCGCTTGTTGTTGTTTGGCTGCTGGCGCCGACTATTGTCTCCAGCCAGCGTTCGAGGAGTCGGAGGGAGCACCTTCCCAGAAGTGTCCACTCGAAGCTCCGACTTCATGGAGGAGTCGGTGTTTGAGTAAGGTGCCCTCTCGGCACCCGGCAGTGAAGTATTCGATGGCTTGGACCTCATGCACCCCTTCGCAGGACCTTGGATGCACAGTGAAAGCTGGCGAGGCTTGGGAGGCCGCTTGTAGGTGCTGGTGAAGTTGCGGGCGAAGACCTCAGTGAAATCTACCCAGCTGTTGAAGCTGCAGGGCTTCAGGCTGTTCAGCCATGTCTGGGCCGTGCCTTGGAGCATGGCGGAACATACTTCATGGCAACACACTTGTTGCCATTTTCTATGATGACGACCATGTAGTTGTCGACCAGCCAGTCTTCCGGCTTCACAGAGCTGTTGTACTTGGGCGTATCCCGTGGAAGCGTGACCCCTTTGGGAAAGGGCTCGTCGCGGGTGCGGGGGCCGAAACAAGGCGGGCCCAATGCGTCTTCTTCTTCTAGTGCCCCGGATTGATTGAGACGGTCGATCCGATGGCGGGCATCATTCTTTCTGATTCCTTCTCGGTGGCCCAACCGGTCACCGAGAGTTGGGTGGTCAACAGGCGGCGGGGAAGCACACCTCTCCCTCCGAGAAGGAGGAGGAGGCGGACAATCGTCCCATCGTTCCACTGCTCGAGGGCGACCATCTTAGTCGTGCTCGATGGTGAGGCGTGTGCGGCTGCGACTAGCAGCCGGCTCTTTGTCTCGTCTGTCGCGGACGCCACCAGTCGGCGTCCGGGAGGTCGCGCCTTCCTCTCGGCGAGTGGTGACTCACAAGTGTAGGGTATCTATCGTAGTCCTTTCGATAAGTAAGAGTGTCGAACCCAACGAGGAGCAGAAGGAAATGACAAGCAGTTTTCAGTAAGGTATTCTCTGCAAGCACTAAAATTATCGGTAACAGATAGTTTTGTGATAAGGTAGTTTGTAACGGGTAACAAGTAATGAAAGTAAATAAGGTGCAGCAAGATGGCCCAATCCTTTTTGTAGCAAAGGACAAGCCTGGACAAACTCTTATACAGAGGAAAGCGCTCCCGAGGACACATGGGAATTATCGTCAAGCTAGTTTTCATCACGCTCATATGATTCGCCTTTGTTACTTTGATAATTTGATATGTGGGTGGACCGGTGCTTGGGTACTGCCCGTCCTTGGACAAGCATCCCACTTATGATTAACCCCTATTGCAAGCATCCGCAATTACAAAAGGAGTATTAAGGCAAACCTAACCATAGCATGAAACATATGGATCCAAATCAGCCCCTTACGAAGCAACGCATAAACTTGGGTTTAAGCTTCTTTCACTCTAGCAACCCATCATCTACTTATTACTTCCCAATGCCTTCCTCTAGGCCCAAACAATGGTCAAGTGTCATGTAGTCGACGTCCACATAACACCACTAGAGGAAAGACAACATACATCTCATCAAAATATCGAACGAATACCAAATTCACATGACTACTTATAGCAAGACTTCTCCCATGTCCTCAGGAACAAACGTAACTACTCACAAATCATATTCATGTTCATAATCAGAGGGGTATTAATATGCATAAAGGATTTGAACATATGATCTTCCACCAAATAAACCAACTAGCATCAACTACAAGGAGTAATCAACACTAGTAGCAACCCACAGGTACCAATCTGAGGTTTTGGGACAAAGATTGGATACAAGAGATGTACCAGGGTTTTAGAGGAGATGGTGCTGATGAAGATGTTGATGGAGATTGACCCCCACCCGATGAGAGGATCATTGGTGGTGATGATGGTGATGATTTCCCCCTCCCGGAGGGATCTTTCCCCGGCAGAGCAGCTCGCCGGAGCCCTAGATTGGTTCCGCCAAGGTTCCGCCTCGTGGCGGTGGTGTTTCGTCCCGAAAGCTTCCTTATTATTTTTCCAGGGTAAAAGACTTCATATAGCAGAAGATGGACACCGGAGGCCTGCCAAGGGCCCACGAGGCAGGGGGCCGCGCCCAGGGGGGTAGGGCGCGCCCCCACCCTCATGGATGGTGGGTGTCCCCCCTCTGGTTGATTCTTTCGCTAGTATTTTTTATTAATTCCAAAAACTGCCTCGGTGAAGCTTCAAGACTTTTGGAGTTGTGCAGAATGGGTCTCTAATATTTGCTCCTTTTCCAGCCCAGAATTCCAGCTGCCGGCATTCTCCCTCTTCATGTAAACCTTGTAAAATAAGAGATAACACGCATAAGTATCATGACATAACGTGTAATAACATCCCATAATGCAATAAATATCGATATAAAAGCATGATGCAAAATGGACGTATCAACTCCCCCAAGCTTAGACATCGCTTGTCCTCAAGCGGAAGCCGATATCGAAAAATATGTCCACATGTTTAGAGATAGAGGTGTCGATAAAATAAAATACGGACATGCGGGCATCATGATCATTCTTATAACAACAACATATATAAATATTGTCATATGATTTCTTATGCTCAAGTAATAATCTATTCACAATGTCAAGTATTAATCAGAAACTTCATTGAAAATCAACAAACTATAATCTCGGTCATTGAAGCAATTGCAATTTATCATAACACTGGAAAGAGTCAATATAAGAGCTTTTCAGCAAGTCCACATACTCAACTATCATTTAGTCTTTCACAATTGCTAACACTCACGCAATACTTATGGCTATGGAGTTTTAATCGGACACAGAGAAAGATTGGGGCTTATAGTGTTGCCTCCCAACCTTTTACCTCAAGGGTAATGTCAACAATAATAGTTCATGCTAACTTACATCCAACTGGATATATATATCAGGATCTTTCCAACATAATGTGTTTGCCAAAGGATAAAATATAAAAAAGAAAGGTGAAGATCACCATGACTCTTGTATAAGATATAAGACAAGAATGAAAGATAGGCCCTTCACAGAGAGAAGCAGAGGTTGTCATGTGCCGTTATGGTTGGATGCACAAAATCTTAATGTGGAACGTCACTTATATTGCCACTTGTGATATGGACCTTTATTATGCACTCCGTCGCTTTTATTTCTTCCATATCACAAGATCGTATAAAGCTTATTTTCTCCACACTAATAAATCATACATATTTAGAGAGCAATTTTTATTGCATGCAACAATGACAACTTACTTCAAGGATCAAACTCAATCCATAGGTAGATATGGTGGACACTCATTGCAAAACTGGGTTTAAGGATATTCGGAAGCACAAGTAGTATCTCTACTTGGTGCAAAGAATTTGGCTAGCATGAGGGGGAAAGGCAAGCTCAACATGTTGGATGATCCATGACAATATACTCAGATATAAGAAAACATAACCCATTATGTTGTCTTCCTTGTCCAATATCAACTCTTCAGCATGTCGCATTTTAATGAGTGCAAACAATCATAAAAGATGTCCAAGATAGTATATTTATATGTGAAAACCTCTCTTTCTTTATTACTTCCTATTAATTGCAACGATGACCAAAACTATGTTTGTCAACTCTCAACAACTTTTATTCATCATACTCTTTATATGTGAAGTCATTACTCTCCATAAGATCAATATGATCTCTTTATTTCTTTTTATTCTTTCTCTTTTTTTTATTCCCTCAAGATCATAGCAAGATAACCAAGCCCTTGACTTGAAACTAATCTTTATTATATATAGCTCATGGACTCGATAACATAGAAGGATCATAAGTCAAAACTCAAAACTAGATCGTACTAAAACTTTATTCTACTAGATCAAGATATTACTAAAAGGATCGAACTAAGAAAAATGGTAAAGATAGGAGTGTGATGGTGATACGATACCGGGGCACCTCCCCCAAGCTTGGCAGTTGCCAAGGGGAGTGTCCATACCCATATGATTATATCTCTTTCCTCGGGGGTGGTGATGATGGAGTTGTTGATGATGTAGGCTTGTCGTCCATCATAGAAGGATGATCGAGTCTCCGGAATCCTCAAATCTGCAGCCAAACTCATCCTCTTGAGTCTATATTCATACTCACAGTTTTGGTTTTGCATGTCATAGATCTGGGCTTGGAGGCGCTCAATTTTCTCGTGAAGCTTGAAGATGGCCTCCCCAATGTTCTTGGCATCCAGCTTGCGATTGTTGGTGAACTCCGTGACCATTACATGATTGGCGTCGAGTCCACGTTCCACCATCTCTTGGCACTTGAAAACTTGTTGCTCCATTGCCTCGAGCCTTGTCTCCACGCTTCCGGTCCTACTTGGTCCCTCAACATCGCGGATGTGCAGCAACCCCTCACGCATCTCAATGGTTTGAGGATGTTGCAGCACTTCCGCGAGGTAGGGGTTGATGACCTTCTGGAAGAACTTGTCCTTGGTGGCACTTGGAGACGTCATGGCGATCTAGATCTATCAGAAAAACAGCTTGAAACAAAAACAGAGGATATTTGTGTGGTACGGTGGTCAAAACCTTCGGGAGATTATATAATGAATTTTTACATACCAAAAGAAGTATCATGCGAGAAAACGGAGTCCGGAGGGCACACGAGGTGCCCACAAGGCAGGGGGCGCGCCCTCCACCCTCGTGGACGCCTCGTGTCCTTCCCGGACTACTTCTTATTTTCCTATTTTCTTAAATATTCAAAAACGGAGAAAAATTACCATTAGAACTGTTTTGGAGTCGGTTTACTTACCGTACCACGTACCTATTCCTTTTCGGAGTCTGAAACATTCTGGAAGGTGTCCCTTATGTATTCCTCTGGGGTTATGGTTTCAATAACATTAGTTTCAACATTTATAGGATTACCTGAGATATAATGTTTGATTCTTTGACCGTTCACCACCTTCGGATTTGTGCGTTCGAAGTTGTTGATTTTTATGGCACCGAAACGATAGACCTCCTCGATAACGTAAGGCCCTTCCCATTTAGAGAGAAGTTTTCCTGCAAAAAATCTTAAATGAGAGTTGAATAGCAACACATAATCACCTACAATAAACTCACGCTTTTGTGTCCTTTTGTCATGCCATCTTTTAACCTTTTCTTTAAACAGTTTGGCATTCTCATAGGCCTGGGTTCTCCATTCATCAAGTGAGCTTATGTCAAATAACCTCTTCTCACCGGCAACTTTGACATCATAATTGAGCTCTTTAATGGCCCAATATGCCTTATGTTCTAGTTCGAGAGGTAAGTGACAAGTTTTTCCATAAACCATTTTATACGGAGACATACCCATAGGATTTTTATATGCAGTTCTATAGGCCCATACTGCATCATCAAGTTTCTTAGACCAATTCTTTCTAGATCTATTAATAGTCTTTTGCAAAATTAATTTAAGCTCTCTATTAGTCATCTCTACTTGACCACTAGACTGCGGATGATATGGAGATGCAATTCTATGTTTAACATCGTACTTAGCAAGCATTCTACGAAAAGCACCATTAATAAAATGTGAACCACCATCAGTCATTAAGTATCTAGGGACTCCAAACCTCAGAAAAATTAACTTCTTTAAGCATCTTAATAGAGGTGTTATGATCAGCACTACTAGTTGGAATTGCTTCTACCCACTTAATAACGTAATCAATAACAACTAAAATATGTGTATAGCCATTAGAGGAAGGAAACGGATCCATATAATCAAAGCCCCAAACATCAATTGGTTCAATAACAAGTGAATAGTTCATAGGCATTTCTTGACATCTACTTATATTACCAATTCTTTGACATTCATCACAAGACAAGACAAACTTACGAGCATCTTTGAAGAGAGTAGGCCAATAAAAACCGGATTGCAATACCTTATGTGCGGTTCTATCTCCAGCGTGGTGTCCTCCATAAGCCTCGGAGTGACACTTGCGTAGGATCTGTTCCTGTTCATGCTCAGGTACACAACGTCTAATAACACCATCTACTCCTTCTTTATAAAGGTGTGGGTCATCCCAGAAGTAATGTCTTAAATAATAGAAAAACTTTTTCTTTTGCTGGTATGTGAAACTAGGTGGTATAAATTTAGCAACAATGTAATTAGCATAATCAGCATACCATGGAGCAGTACGAGAAGCATTTATGATAGCTAATTGTTCATCAGGAAAGCTATCATCAATAGGTAGTGGTGAGGGAGTCCTGGATTAGGGGGTCCTCGGACAGCCGGACTATATCGTTTGGCTGGACTGTTGGACTATGAAGATACATGATTGAAGACTTCGTCCCGTGTCCGGGTGGGACTCTCCTTGGCGTGGAAGGCAAGCTTGGCAATACGGATATGTAGATCTCCTCCCTTGTAACTGACTCTGTGTAACCCTAGCCCCCTGCGGTGTCTATATAAACCGGAGGGTTTAGTCCGTAGGACAACAACAATCATACCGTAGGCTAGCTTCTAGGGTTTAGCCTCTACGATCTCGTGGTAGATCAACTCTTGTAATACTCATATCATCAAGATCAATCAAGCAAGAAGTAGGGTATTACCTCCATCGAGAGGGCCCAAACCTGGGTAAACATCGTGTCCCCCGCCTCCTGTTACCATCCGCCTTAGACGCACAGTTCGGGACCCCCTACCCGAGATCCGCCGGTTTTGACACCGACATTGGTGCTTTCATTGAGAGTTCCACTGTGCCGTCGCCATAAGGCTTGATGGCTCCTTTGATCATCGACAACGATGTGATCCGGGGCGAGGTTTTCCTCCCCGGACAGATCTTCGTATTCGGCGGCTTCGTACTGCGGGCCAACTCGCTCGGCCACCTGGAGCAGATCCAAAGTTACGCCCCTGGCCATCAGGTCAGGTTTGGAAACTTGAACTATACTGCCAACATCCGCGGAGACTTGATCTTCGATGGATCCGAGCCCATGTCAGGTGCGCCGCACAGTCACGACAGGCATGACTTAGCTCTGCCGTCGGACAGTGTTCGGGAGATCACACCTGCAACTACTCCGGCCCTCAATCCGGAGCAGATTGCGCCGTCCGAGGACGGGTGGATGGACCCCGCCACAAAGGCCGCGCACTCAGCGGCGATAGAGCCGAATGCTGACTTCACTTCCTATGAGACCCATGTTGCCGGACACCTGGATTCGTCCCCGGCCACGGTCTCTGAGCCGCCTGCGTCTGTGCCTATCGAATCCGATTGGGCACCGATTATGGAGTTTTCCTCCGCGGATATCTTTCAGCACTCACCACTGGACGACGTGCTAAACTCATTGAGGTCTCTCTCCTTGTCAGGAGACCCTTGGCCGAACTATGTCCGGCTAGAATGGGAGGCGGACGACGAAGAAATTCGCTCCCCACCCACCACCCACTTAGTAGCCACTGTCGACGATTTAACCGACATGCTCGATTTCGGCTCCGAAGACATCGACGTTATGGACGACGATGCAGGAGATGAACAGGAACCACCGCTCACAGGGCGCTGGACTGTCACCTCATCATATGATATATACATGGTGGACACCCCCAAAGAAGGCGATGGCGATAAGATAACGGAGGATAATCCCTCCAAGAAGCAATCCGAGCACCGACGTCAGCGGCGCCGCTCTAAGTCCCGCCATAGCAAAAGCAGCGATATTGGCACAGGAGACAATAACGCTCCGGATAGTGCCGAAGACGATGACAATCCCCTCCAGCCAGACCTCGAGCGGGAGGATGAACAAGCTAGCCCTCCGGAACAGGCAGCAGACGGAGAATCAGATGATGACAACTACATGCCTCTCTCCGAAGACGAGGTGAGCCTCGGCGACAAAGAATTTATCATGCCTGAGGATCCCGTCGAGCAGGAGCGCTTCGAGCGCCGGCTTATAGCCACAGCAAACAGCCTGAAGAAAAAGCAACAACAGTTTCGAGCTGACCAAGATCTGCTAGCGGATAGATGGACTGATGTCCTAGCGGCCGAGGAATACGAACTCGAGCGCCCAACCAAGAGTTACCCAAAGCGCAGGTTGCAACCCCAACTCGAGGAGGAAGCATTAAAACCTACATCAACAATGTATGATGCGGCTGATCGGCCACCTCGTGGCCGAGACAGGGGGGCATATCAGCCCGAAGTCTAGCCCGCACCCCGCCGCCATTCAAACAAAAACACCAAGGCCCGGGGAAACATGGGGGACCTGCAAGACGTATTGGAAAACAAAGTAGGACATGCAAGATCGATCTACGGATGACGGGGGCGCGCCCCAACGCGTGACGATGACCGTCACGCCGGATATACTCAAAGCAAATCCGTCCGGGCCGAATACAGCAGACAAGACTTGTATGAACTGCGTCGTGACATAGCCCGGCACAAAGGCGCCGCACACCCCCTATGCTTCACCGATGAAGTAATGGATCATGAGTTCCCAGAAGGATTCAAACCCATGAACATTGAGTCATACGATGGCACAACAGACCCCGCGGTATGGATCGAGGATTTCCTCCTCCACATCCACATGGACCGCGGTGACGATCTACATGCCATCAAGTACCTCCCACTAAAACTCAAAGGACCAGCTCGGCATTGGCTGAATAGCCTGCCAGCAAACTCCATTGGCAGTTGGGAGAATTTGGAAGATGCATTCCTTGACAAATTCTAGGGCACTTATGTGCGACCACCAAATGCTGATGACTTGAGCCACATAACCCAACAGCCAGGGGAATCGGCCAGAAAATTCTGGACTCGGTTCCTAACTAAAAAGAACCAAATTGTCGACTGTCCGGATGCCGAGCCCTTAGCGGCATTAAACATAACATCCGGGACGAGTGGCTCGCCCGACACCTCGGCCAAGAGAAGCCGAAGTCCATCGCAGCCCTCACGACACTCATGACCTGCTTTTGCGAGGGCGAGGACAGCTGGCTGGCTCGCAGCAACAACGCATCAAGAAATACTGGCAATTCAGATGCCAAAGACACTAACGGCAGACCACGTCGCAACAGACACAAGCGCCGCAACAACGGCGACAATGCCGAAGACACGGCAGTCAATGCCGGATTCAGTGGCTCTAAATCCGGTCAACGAAAAAAGCCGTTTAAAAGAAGCAATCCAGGCCCGTCTAGTTTGGACCGCATACTCGATCGCTCGTGTCAAATTCACGGCACCCCCGATAAGCCAGCCAATTACACCAACAGAGAATGCTGGGTGTTCAAGCAGGTCGGCAAGTTGAACGCCGAAAACATGGACAAGGGGCTGCATAGCAACGACGAGGAGGAGCCTCGGCCGCCGAACACAGGAGGACAGAAGAGGTTCCCTCCACAAGTGAAAACGGTGAACATGATATACGCCACCCATATTCCCAAGAGGGAACAGAAGCGTGCACTAAGGGACGTCTATGCGATGGAGCCAGTCGCCCCAAACTTCAACCCATGGTCCTCTTGTCCGATCACCTTCGATCGCAGGGACCACCCCACTAGTATCCGTCATGGCGGATCTGCCGCATTGGTCCTTGACCCCATCATTGACGGATTTCACCTTACTCGAGTCCTTATGGACGGTAGCAGCAGCCTGAACCTGCTCTATCAGGATACAGTGCGCAAAATGGGCATAGACCCCTCGAGGATCAACCCACCAAAACCACCTTTAAAGGTGTAATCCCAGGTGTAGAGGCATGTTGCACGGGCTCAATCACACTAGAAGTGGTCTTCGGATCTCCGGACAACTTTCGAAGCGAGGAGTTAATCTTTGACATCGTCCCCTTTCGCAGTGGCTATCACGCACTGCTCGGAAGAACCGCATTTGCCAGATTCAATGCGGTACCGCATTATGCACACCTCAAACTCAAAATGCCAGGACCAGGCGGGGTTATAACAGTTAATGGAAACATAGAGCGCTCACTCCGCACGGAGGAGCACACTGGGGCCCTCGCAGCAGAAGCGCAAAGCAGCCTTATGAGGCAAACCGCCAATTCGGTGAAAAAGACCCCAGACACCTTCAAGCGAGTCCGGAGTACCCCGCAGAAGGATCGCCAGGCACGTTTTGAGCTCGCCTAGCAATTCGGCCTCCGTCCTAGTCCCAGTCAAGTGGCGAAATTTGTGCCGCACGTACATAACTACGCACTCAAGATACCATGGGCATAGGTGGAGGCACCGCTACGACACGTCCCACAATGCGGCTCAACCGCCCCAGGGGCCATATAACTTTATCATTTTCTCTCTTTCAGGACCTTACTCTCTGGAAGCCCTTTCCGACAGTCTAATTGTTGGACCCATCGAGGTAAGGAAATACCAAGGAAGCAAGACGCTCTGACGTACAAGGGAATCCCCAGGTGGTCTCTAATAACGGTCGAAATACCCGTTTTAAATACCCATACGCAACTTGCACTTGGATAGGACATGTCAAATAGTCCTATTTTTTGCCTATTGCACTACTTGTATCCGTACGCTTTGACGTATTATTTAATAACAATGCATAGCGTTAGTCTATGATTGCATTCCCCTTTCTTTTTTTTCTTTGTATGCTTATTTACGACAAATTGCACCCGTACATTCTGGTACGAATAGTGCGCCAGGGGCTTCAGTATACCCCATAATACAACGTGAGAAGTCCGAACACTTTCGACAGTGCGGCACCCCGAACTTATAGCATTATATGTGTCGGGTGGTTGGTGCGACATACGCCAAAGGATGGCTTATCATTGTGGGAGCCAATAATACGTCGCCGGTGCCTGGAAACGGGATGAGGCGAAGACATGCACGCCGGCGAATCTTACCCAGGTTCGGGGCTCTCCGAGGAGATAACACCCCTAGTCCTGCTCTGCGGGGTCTCCGCATGATCACTAGCTCGATTAAGAGTAGCTACAATCGCTCCTAGAGCTGTTGGGATCAGGGGAGAAGAAGAACAAGGCTAGCTCTTGCTTCTCTCTATCTATGGTGTGTGTGCGTGTGCTATGCTTGGAAGCCAAACATGCAGAGGTGCCAACTATGCTTGGGCGAACTATGCTCAGTGGCCAACCCTTTGCATGGGTGCTCCGGGGGGTTTATATAGGCCTACCCCCCGGGGGTACAATGGTAATCCGACTGGGATCTGGTCCCAGCCGTCAGTGTCTACGCTCGCCGGCTTCTCCGCCGGCTGCTGGGTCCCGCCGGCTGGTGGGTCCCGCCGGCTGCCGGCTACTCGGTCGACAGGCCGGCCCCACCGCCTAGGGCTTGTCGGCGGCTGCTTACTGTAGCCGCGCCTCTGATGATGAGGGCTTTGTCGAGGTGAGCATGGCTACAGTGGGCCGCCTCGGGGGCTATCACTGTAGCCTCACCTCGTCTTGTCTCCTTAATGGGGCTCCTGCTTCGAGGAAGGGAGTAGCCGGCTTCCGGAGGCCGGCTATGCTCCCGGCCGACTAGGGAAAGCCGGGCCGCCTTCACGCCTCTCTCTGGCTGAAGGGGCCCGCAGTCCTTGGGCCGTACAGGAGGGGGGCGTGGATGACGTCGTAGCTGGCGTGGCTACAGTACCGGGCCGCACGGGAGACATCCCTCCCGTACGGCCTCCTGTAGCCATGCCCGCCTCGGGCTTCGGGGGTCGTGGGCCGCACTGTGGCCATGCCCCGTCAGGTCGTCGTTATGTAGGAGTGGTTGTGGTCTCGGCCGGCTTCTAGGAGTCGGCGTTCTTCTTGGCCGGCTTCTTGGAGTCGGTGAGGCTGGGTCGCCTTCCGGGAGTCGGCTTTAGTGGTAGCCGGCCCGGGGAAGGCGGCCCAAATGCTTGGAGTGCTTGAAGGCCCAAAGGCCTGATAAATTTTCTGAAGAGCCAGGGGTAGCCGGTTTGGCTACCCGTGGCCACTTACTCCGACAGTAGTCCCCGAAGCTGATCGGGCTTCGAGGTGGAGTAGGGTTCGAGAAGCTCGAACAGCTTCCCATCGCGACAAGCCGGCAGCTGGGAGCCGGCCTTGGTCAGGCACGTCGCCTGAGCCGAAATCTTCTGGAGTCGGAGGGCGGGAACCCGCTGGCATGTGCGCCGGGCCGCGGGCCGGCCGCGGGCCGACGGCGCGCCACGTAGCCGGAAAGCCTGCCAGCCCACGCGCGAGACGGGACGTTGCCGCAGAGAGGGGGCCCGCCACGTCCGCGCCCCGGCCCAGGCGCGGATCTTTTGTATCCCGGAACCGCCCGCACGTTCCGTGCGGCAGTTTCGGCTCGCACTTATGCGTAATAAACGCGAGACGTGGGGGGAGTGGGCGCAGTTAATCCCACGTCTCCCCCCCACGTCCGGCCTCTTCGGCCGCGTGAGGCTATAAGTAGGGGGAGGTGGAGGGCGGCAGACCCTCGCACGCTCCTCCTACTCCCTTCGTCTTCTCGCCTTGCTCGTTCTCGCAACAGCGCCTCGCCGCCGCGCTCTTCCTCCGCACGCTCCTCCGCCGCCGTGCTAGCTTCCGCCATGCCTCCCCACGTAGAGCAGCGTGGCGGGGATTGGGATGGCTCCATCGTCCACAACGACCACATCGACTTCCTCCGCGACACACGGCGTCTGCCCAGTGCGGACAAAGTGGAGGTCCGCCTCGCGCCGGAGAAAGAAATCAGGCCGGCGCCGCGGGATGGCGAGCGGGTGGTCTTCCGCTCGCACTTCCTGCGCGGCTTCGGCTTGCCAGTGAGCGCCTTCTTCCGCACCTGGCTGGACTTCTATCAGCTCCAGCCGCACCACCTCACCCCCAACGCGGTGGTGCTGCTGTCGGCCTTCGTCACCCTGTGCGAGGGCTATCTCGGCGTCCTCCCCACCCTTGAGCTCTGGGGGGAGTTCTTCCAGTCGAAGCTGGGTACGCGCAGCCAGGGCGTGCCGGCCCACACTGGCGCCTTCATCGCGTCGCGGAGATCGGGCGCCGACAACCCCTTCCCCGTCATCACGCTGATCCAATCGGTGAAGAAGTGGCAGAAATCATACTTCTACGTGCGGAACATCGCTCCACGGGGCGACTACGTCAACCTGCCGGCTTACGTAGCCGGCCCGCCGGCGGGGAGGCTGCCCCAGTGGTCCTTCCGGGCGGTGACGCTGTCGCAGGGAGGAAACGCCGCCATCGCCCGCCTGCGGGTGATGGTCCAGACGGAGGGCCTGACGGGGCCCGACCTCCTGGCCGCGTTCGTCACGCGCCGGGTCCTCCCGCTCCAGAGCCGGCCTCATCTGATCTGTCAGATG
This sequence comes from Triticum aestivum, assembly GCF_018294505.1. Classification (NCBI taxonomy): domain Eukaryota; kingdom Viridiplantae; phylum Streptophyta; class Magnoliopsida; order Poales; family Poaceae; genus Triticum; species Triticum aestivum. The sequence goes on along the minus strand of NC_057805.1, from coordinate 312,885,732 downwards.
AGCGGCCAGCTCGATCCGAGCCGGATGTGCACCAAGGAGATGCCGCAGGCCGACGCGGCCGACATGGTGAACTACCTCGCCAACTGCCAGCTTCCCGACGACTGGCAATTCGGCAAGGAGCCATACAGCCGCGCCAATCCTCCGCCTACGGTACGCTCCCCTTCTCTTTTTCTTCTCTCCTTGTCGCCGAGTTCCTCCGGGCCGACTCTAACTCAGTCGGCTCGCTCTTTCGACAGAATCCTCTGCTTCGGCCGGCCAGCGGGGCGGACGTGGAGCGCCGCTTCGTCCCCGACCGGACCGAGCACGACCAGGAGGACCCCGATCTGGGGGCGGTCCATATGGAGGAAGCCGCCGAGCCGGCTGGTGGCCAAGCCGGCGGCGAAGCAGGCGGCGCCGGGTTCTCCGCGACCTTCGACGATTGGCCGGACGAGGACGAAGCCGAAGTCGTCCCGCCCCGCCAGCCAGCCTCCGGACGCGGCGCGGGCTCCTCCGGCGCGCAGCCTGCTCGGGGTAGAGGCCAGAAACGTCGCGCCACCCAGGGCATGTTCGGTAGCCGGACGAAGAAGCCGAGGGGTGGGGCGGCAGCCACCAGGCGGGAAGAAGCGGCCGCGAAGGCGGCTCGCTTCCGCAAAGTGGTGAAGCAGCCGCAGGCTGTGTCAGCGTAAGCTTTCTTTCTTTCTGTGTATTCTCCTTCTTTCTTTTCTTGGGTGGTCTTCTGAACCTTTGTCTTCTTTTCTTTGATCAGAGCTCCACTGTCACTCGAGCGGGCGGCTGCCGGCTCCGTTGTCGAGTCGCCAGGGGGCTCTGGGAGCACCACCCGCCGCGTAGATCCCCGCGCCGCCCTCCTGGAGGCGACGGAAAGGAACGCGCGGGAGGTGCGGGAGGAGCAGGAAGCGCGGGAGGCGGAGGCACGGAAGGCAGCCGCCGCCCAGGCAGCTCGGGACGAGGAGGCGGCGAAGGCGCTCGCCGAGGCTGCAGCCAAGGCCCAGGCAGAGGCCGAGGCCGAAGCGGCGGCAGGGGAGGCCTTGATGGTCACCCCCCTGCGCGCCATGGCGCCCGGGGACGCGGATCCCTCGCCAGGGGGAGCCAGCGGTTCCCAGCCGGGTCTGGGCGGGAGCGGCGACGACGTCATCTTCGTGAGGGAGGCGCCGGGGCCGACTCCTCCGACTAGGGCGGCCCAAGGCGGTCAGACCGAGCCTGCGCCCGCACAGTCGGCGGAAGGCGAGCCGGCCGCGGGAGCTGCGGTGGCGGTCCGGGTTCCGCCAAGCCGGCGCGCAGGGAAGGCCGCGTCGGAGCCGCAGAAAGCGGCGTCGGAGCCACGGCCGGCCGTGGGCTCCAGCTCGTCGGCCCGAGACGCGGAGGCGGCCAGCGCTACCTCCGGGTGGACGCCAGGCGGAGGGACAGCCGTAGTGAACATCGCCGCGCAAGACGTCCGGACCCGGCTCCAGGGCCAAGCCGCGGCGCTGCGGCAGTTCACCGACGAATTCCTCGCCACGCGGGCTGCCATCCGGGTTAGTATTCTCATCTTCTTCTTGATTTCTCTCGTGGGGGCGCGTCAGCGCACCCACTGGGTGTAGTCCCCGAGATTCGGGCCGACTGCTGAGCAGTCGGCTCGGATCTTCCTTGATGATTTCTCATCGTTGCTTTCGTTCTCACGTCGATCTTCTGTCCATCTTGCAGGACTATCACAACCTCCGAGCGGCCGCCTTCAACTCCCAGGCTCGGGAGCTGACGCAGAAGACCGCCGATCTCACTGAAAGCCGAGGTATGTGACTTGATCTCTATCTCATGTGGGGGCGCGTCAGCGCACCCACTGGGTGTAGTCCCCGAGATTCGGGCCGACTGCTGAGCAGTCGGCTCGGATCTTCCTTGATGATTTCTCATCGTTCTTCTTCTTCTGTCTCTGCAGCGGCCAACGCCAGTCTGAGGGCACAGCTGGGGGAGTCCCAGACTGCTCTTCGTGCCAAGGACGCGGAGCTCGCCGCCTTGGTGCAGGAGCGCGACCGCCTGGTCAAGAAGCTGGCCGACCAGGAGGAAAGCCACAAGGCGGCGCTGAAGGCCGCGCAGGACCGCGAAGCCGCCCTCCAGGCCGAGTTCGAGACGGAGGCGGCCGCCTGGGACGAAGCCAGGCAGACTCTGGTCTCCGGCTATGGCCAGATTGAGGATCTGGTTGACGGTAAGTCGTCTACCCCTTCGTCCTTTCTTGCCATCTGTCATTTTGACTTGTTTTTCTGACTTGGGGTTCTTCTTTTCTTTTCTGCGCAGAGTACTTCCCCGGCTATTCCACTGCCGCCAACCAGGCCATCGAAGCTCGTCGCCAGGCGAAGAGGCAAGCCGGCTTCGAGATTTCGCCGACTGCCGGCCGCTCGCTGGAGGAGCAGCTCCTGGCGATCCAGGCTCGTATCCAGCCGGCTCACAGGCTGCTCCGCCGGCTTCAGCGTGCCGGGTCGCAGGTCCTGGCCGCCCTCTGGCCCGGCCAAGTGATCCCGCGCACTCCCAGTCGGACCGCCGACTGGCTGGAGGTGGCCGTCGGGCGCTTCGAGGCTTGGAAGGCGTCAGCGGCTCGCTCCGGCGCCGGGCGGGCGCTGGAGTTCGTCAAGGCCTGGTACCCAGGCCTGAATCTGGACCAGCTGGCCACCTGGCGGCAGCAAGCCGACGCGGAGCTGGAGCCGGCGCGGCCGGCCATCATTCGGCGGGCTTCGGCGATCGCCGACTACACCGACACCAACGTCTTCGCCCCCGAGGTGGACGACAATGGAGTCGCCCAGCCGGAAGATTGGTTCGGGCTGGACCCGGCGTGCGGCGAGGACTCGGCGGAGGAGATCGACTCCAGCGACGAGGGCGAAGAGGAGGAGGAGGAGGGTGAAGACGTCGAGCCGGCTGGTGGAGCAGCCGGCCAGCCTGACCGCGCCTCCAGCACTACGCTGCGTGCGAGTGCGTCTCCTGTTGCGGGAGGCGGTCAAGCCGGGACCAGCTAGGCGGCCACTCCTTCAGCCGGCGAGCTGGCTTCACCGACCAACTCGGCCTTCGCGCCTTTGTCTTCTTTCTTTTGTTTCCTGTCTTGTTACTTTTGAACAATGTTTTTGGTTAAGTCTGCGCAGTTCCACCCACTGGGTGTATTGAAACTCAAGTCTGTTGCCGCCTATCGGGGGCTTTTATGTATATAAGTTATGCAATCGGTCTTTCCTTGTACTTTTGCTTTTTGTCCTTCTGCTTTTTCCTTTGCCGCCCTCCCTTGGTTGCCGTCTCCCTAGTCAAACAGTTGCTCTGCAATCTGTAGCCGGGGAGTGCCTGGCCGATTGGGGAGGGGGAAGTACTTTTAGCTCGGTCGGACTTAAGCTAAGTTTTTAGGAAGCCGGCCAGCCGGCTGCTGTGACAGCCGGCAGGCATATATGGAGGCCGTCTTTTTGCTATATAGGTTAGTTGTTCCTTAGCCGTTTTCGTGTGGGCGTCCTTTCTGTCTTCTCTCTTGCTAGTCGGACAGTCAGTTCTTTGAGCTGCGACTTTCAACAAGAGAGGACTGGGGAGCCGGCGCACTACTTTGCTGACTTCGGGAAGAACTTATAATATAGCTTAAGGCGGCCAGTCCCCGGGCCGACTAGTCGGACCCGGTGCCGGACAAGAATTCAAAATGTAATAAGACATTCATGGATATGACACTCGTCATCCATAGATAAATAAAAGGCAGTCCCCGAGTACTGTTCGGGGGGCCTGTTGGTTTGTAACTTAATACAAAAGGGGTAGCGTGATACATACTGCTTTTCAGCTGTAAAATCGTCTTAGGAGGTTTGCGTTCCATGGTCGCTCCGACTCCTTGCCGGAGTCGTCTCTCTTGCGTGCTCTTGGCTTTTGCGCGTCGATCAAGTAGTAGGAGTCGTTGCCGAGTGCCTTGCTGACGACGAAGGGGCCTTCCCAAGGGGCCGAGAGCTTGTGCTGGCCGGCTGTTCGCTGGATCAGCCGGAGCACAAGGTCGCCCTCTTGGAAGGATCTTGGCTTGACCTTGCGGTTGTAGTAGCGGCGCAGGCCTTGCTGGTAGATGGCGGACCGGCTGAGGGCTAACAGCCGGCCTTCTTCCAGTAGGTCGACGCCGTCTTCTCTTGCTTCTTTGGCTTCCTCCTCCGTGTACATGGTGATCCGAGGCGAGTCGAACTCGATGTCTGTTGGGATGACAGCCTCGGCACCGTACACGAGGAAGAATGGAGTGAAGCCGGTTGACTTGTTGGGTGTAGTGCGCAGACTCCAGAGGACAGCCGGCAGCTCTTCGAGCCAGCAGCCGGCCGATCGCTCCAGTGGTACAACCAGTCGGGGCTTGATGCCGGAGAGGATAAGTCCATTTGCTCGCTCGACCTGGCCGTTTGACTGCGGGTGGGCAACGGACGCTAAGTCCAGTCGGATGCCCTGTGTCGCGCAGAAACGTGCCAGTGCGCCTTTGGCGAAGTTCGTGCCGTTGTCGGTGATGATGCTGTGCGGCACGCCGTACCGAGTAGTGATGTCGGTGATGAATGTCACGGCAGTCGGCCCGTTCAGCTTCTTGATGGGCTTGGCTTCGATCCACTTTGTGAACTTGTCCACAGCAACGAGTAGATGTGTCAAGCCACCGCGGGCCGTCTTGAAAGGGCCCACCATGTCCAGTCCCCAGACGGCGAAAGGCCAGGTGAGGGGAATGGTCTTGAGGGCAGAAGCCGGCAGGTGTTGTTTGGAACTGAAGACTTGACATCCTCTGCAGGTCTTGACTATTTCTTTAGCATCCTCCAAGGCAGTCGGCCAGAAGAACCCATGGCGGAAAGCCTTGGCCACGAGGGATCTTGAGGCGGCGTGGTGGCCGCATTCGCCTTGGTGGATGTCTTTGAGGATTGCCACTCCTTTTTCTGGCTCGACGCAACGCTGGAAGACTCCAGTGACGCTGCGCTTCACAAGCTCCCTGTTGATTATTGTGTATGCTGCGGCTCGTCGTTGCACTAGTCTTGCTGCGATCTCATCAGTCGGCAGCTCTCTGCTGACTAGGAACTTGAGGATGGGCTGGGCCCATGAGGGAGCTGTGACTTCTTCTGCTGTTATCGTGGCCACCATGACTCGGGTGGGTGGGTTGGGTGTTGCGTTGGGGTCGACCACCACTTCTTGCGTCGTTGCAGTCCCCGGGCCGACTGCTGCAGTCCCCGGGCCGGGCTCTGAGGTCCCTGGGCCGGGTGCGACTACGTCAGTTCCCGGGGCAGTCGTCGAAGTCCCCGTGCCGCCTGCGGGATTTCTTGAGCCGGATCCGGCTGTTTCTGGCGCAGGCGGTACGAAGATGGAATCCGACTCTGGAGACGGCTTGATGGACGGCTTGAGGAGGCGCTGGAGGGAGACGCCAGTCGGTATGGCTTGTCGGGTGGAGCCGATCCGTGCTAGGGCATCTGCTTGGTCGTTGTCGGCCCTTGGCACGTGAAGGAACTCGCACCCTTCGAAGTATCCGCTCATCTGCTGGACGAGGAAGCGGTAGCTCGCCATGTTCGCGTCCTTGGCGTCCCAATCGCCAGATGATTGCTGGACCACTAAGTCGGAGTCGCCGTAGCACAGGATCCGGCGTATGCCGAGCTCTTTGGCTAGCCGGAGCCCATGTACGAGCGCCTCGTACTCGGCCACGTTGTTGGAGGCGGCGAAGTGGATCTGCAGCGTGTACTTGAGCTTGTCGCCTTTGGGAGAGGTGAGGACGATGCCGGCTCCCAAGCCGGTGCGCATCTTGGACCCGTCAAAGTGCATCCGCCAATGGGTAGAGTCGGGAGCCGGCGGTAAGTACTGGGTCTCGGCCCAGTCGACGAGGAAGTCGGCCAATGCTTGCGACTTGATGGCGGTGCGGGGTTGATAGAAGATCGTGTAGGGCGCCAAGGCAATGGCCCATTTGGCCACCCGGCCGGATGCATCCCGGCTGCCTATGATCTCGGCGAGCGGGGCAGTGCACACGACCGTGATGGGGTGCTCTTGGAAGTAGGGCTTCAATTTCTTGGCAGCGAAGTACACCCCATAGCACATCTTCTGGTAGTGCGGGTAGTTTTGCTTTGAGCTGGATAGTACTTCGCTGAGATAGTAGACCGGCCTCTGGACCAGCTGGGCTCGGCCTTCCTCCGGGCGCTGGACCACAACAACAGTGCTGACGACTCGGCTTGTCGCGGCGATGTAGAGGAGCATGGGCTCCTTCTCAGTCGGCGCGGCCAGGACAGGCGGAGTGGTCAACATTTTCTTCAACTCATGGAAGGCTTGGTCGGCTTGATCATTCCACTCAAAGTGAGTGGACTTCTTCATGAGTCGGTACAGGGGGAGGGCCTTCTCTCCTAGTCGGCTGATAAAACGGTTCAGGGAGGCTAAGCAGCCAGTGAACTTCTGCACATCTCGCAGCTTGGTGGGTATCTCCATCCTCTCGATGGCCTTGATCTTGACAGGGTTGCACTCAATGCCGCGTTCGGAGACCAGGAAGCCTAGCAGCTGGCCGGCTGGTACTCCGAACACGCACTTCTCGGGGTTGAGCTTGATCTGGAATCGGCGCAAGTTGGCAAATGTTTCCTTCAGGTCTTCCAGCAAGGTACCGCGCTTCTCTGTCTTCACCACAATGTCGTCTACGTAGACGTGGGCATTTCTGCCGAGTTGTTTCAAGAGACATTTCTGCATGCAACGCTGAAAAGTGGCACCGGCGTTTCTCAAGCCGAATGTCATTGTCAGGTAGCAGAAAGCTCCAAAGGGTGTGATGAAGGCAGTCTTCAGGCGGTCAGCTGGGTCCAACTTGATCTGATGATACCCTGAGTATGCATCCAAAAAACACAACAGCTCGCATCCGGCTGTAGAGTCTATCACTTGGTCAATCCGTGGCAAAGCAAACGGATCCTTTGGGCAGGCCTTGTTCAGACTTGTGTAGTCTATACACATGCGCCACTTGTTATTCTTCTTCAAAACCAGAACTGGATTGGCAAGCCATTCTGGAAAGAACACTTCCATGATGAAGCCGGCTGCAAGGAGCCGGGCTATCTCTTCTCCCACGATTCTTCGCTTCTCTTCTGATAGTCGGCGGAGGGGTTGCTTGACCGGCTTCGCATCAGCTCGGACATGTAATTTGTGCTCGGCGAAATCCTTCGGGACACCCGGCATGTCCTTTGGGGACCATGCAAAGATGTCTCGATTCTCACGGAGGAAGTCGGCGAGCTCGCCTTCCTATTTACTGTCCAAGTTCGCCCCAATCACGGCGAACCTCTCCGGGTGCTCCGGGTCTAGAGGTATCTTCTTCGTCTCTTTGGCAGGCTGGAAGGAGCCCTGCGCATCACAGTCCTTGGGGTTGGGGGACAAGGTCGGCTGCTTGCCGGCCATGGCCACAACCCGTTCCAGCATCTTCTTCTCTTCCGCCACCACGAGGGACTCGGCCAGCCGGCTGCTGGCCATGGCACACTCGATGGACTTCTTGTAGTCGCCGGCTACCGTGATGATCCCCTTCGAGCTCGGCATCTTCATCTTCAGGTAGGCATAGTGGGGCACAGCCATGAACTTGGCCAAAGCAGGTCGGCCAAGTAGTGCATGATAGGGGCTCTCCAGGTCCACCACCTCGAACCATATTGCTTCCCGGCGGAAGTGATCTTTGTCTCCGAAGAGAACATCCATTTTGATCTTGCCGATTGGAGAGCAAGATAGGCCGGGTACGATACCATGGAAGACAGTGCGGCTCGGCATGAGCTGCTTTGCTTTGATGTTCAGCTTGTCCATGGTGTCGCGGTACAGTATGTTGATACTGCTTCCGCCGTCTATCAGGACGCGGGAAAATCTGGCAGCTCGCCTCTCCGTCGCAAGGGTGACGTCCAAGACCATAGCATAGGAGCCAGGCGAAGGCATCACCTCTGGGTGGTCGGCCTGGCTCCAGCTGATGGGCTTTTCCGACCAATGCATGAACTCGGCGGTGCTAGAGGCGACTGCGTTTACTTCTTGGTGTTGCCGGCGTCGGCTGCGCTTGTCGTCGACTTGACTCGTGAAGACGACGTAGGCGTCGTGCGCTTCGGGGAACTCGTCTTGGATGGCGCCGACTGCCGGCCGGGCCGCCGGCTGCTGGGGAGCTGGAGGCGGCGGGCCGGGAGGCGGAGGCGGCACTATCCCTTCGCCCTTGGTGATGCGGGTGAGCCAGTGGCATTTCCGTGTTGTATGGTTGGACGGCTTCGCGCCGCTGTGGAACTTGCAGGGGGCATCGAGTGCTTGTTCGTAGGAGAAGGACGGCTGCCAGGGCGGCCGGCCTCCCTTCTTCTTGGGAGCAGGCCGCTCTTCGGGCTGCTCGTCTTCAATTGTGGCCACCTGCCGACTGGAGGAAGTCGGCATGGGGCCCTTGCGCTTGTGGTCGTTCTGGTAGGGGCGCCGGTTTGGGTCGCCAGCCGGCTGCTTGGGAGCCGGAGCGACTACCTTCCCCGAGGCGTCCACTCGGAGCTCGGTCTTCATGGAGGAGTCGGCAGTGGCGTATTTGTCGGCGATGACGAGTAGCTCGTCGAGGGTGGCGGGCTCGTCGCAGAGGAGTCGGTGCTTGAGGAGGGTGCCCTCTCGGCACCCGGCAGTGAAGTACTCGATGGCCTGGACCTCATGCACTCCCTCGCAGGAGTTGCGGAGCTCGGCCCATCGCGTGAGGTAGTCGCGGGTCGACTCGTTGGGCCCTTGGACGCAGAGGGAGAGCTGGCGAGGCTTGGGAGGCCGCTTGTAGGTGCTGGTGAAGTTGCGGACGAAAACCTCGGTGAAGTCCAGCCAGCTGTTGATGCTGTAGGGCTTGAGGCTGTTGAGCCATGTGCGCGCCGTGCCCTGCAGCATCAGGGGGACGTACTTCACGGCAACGCGCCGGTTGCCGTTGGCGATGCTGACGGCTGTGGAGTAGTCGATGAGCCAATCTTCCGGCTTCACCGAGCCGTTGTACTTGGGCGTGTCTCTGGGGAGCGAGAACCCTTTGGGGAAGGGCTCGTCGCGGATGCGGGGGCCAAAGCATGGCGGGCCGACATCGTCTTCTTCTTCTAACGCCAGGGACCGAGCAAGGCGGTCGATCCTGTGGCGGGCGTCACTCTCGCCGACTCCTTCTCGGCGGCCGAGTCGGTCGCCAAGAGTCGGATGTGTGATGGGCGGCGGAGTGAGGCGTCTTTCTCTTCGAGGCGGGGGAGGAGGCAGGTTTCCCTGATGTTCAACCGCCCGAGGGCGGCCTTCCGCGTCGCGCTCGATAGTGATGCGGGTCCGGCTGCGGCTGGCAGCCGGCTCCTTGTCTTTCTTCTGGCGCGTGCCGCTCGCAGTCGGCGAGCGGGACGTCGCGGCGTGCTCCCGGCGCGGGGGATGGCTATCAGCTCGGGCGCCGGCTTCGTGCCGTTCTGCAGCCGCGTCGATCAGCTGCTGGATCCGTCTTGTCATGTAGGGGAGCTCATCGGCTCCCAGCCCATTGAGCTCCTCTGCTGCCGCCTGAGCGGCTCGCAGATTCTCGAGCGGGGTGGCGTAGACGGGGCGATCTGCGCCCAGCATGCTGGCAACGGCTGCGCCGCGCTTCTGGACGAAGCCGGCTCGGCTCGGGCCGCTCGGCGGCGGCGTCCCGAAGGCGGCGCGGTCGACTTCGCGCTGGTGGGCCTCGGTGAGGCGTCTCATCGAGGCTATCTTCTTGCTCTCCGTGATGAGGGCAAGACGGCGTGCCTCCAGGGTCTCGGCGTCGGCGTCGGCCGGGAGGGGGATGGAGAGGTCGTGCATCGCTGCTTGCTGAGCGTCGCGGGCGCTCCCGCCCGAGTTGGAGACGTGGCTGATGACCAGCACTTCGGTGACAGCGCTGCTGCCGCTGTCAGCTCGAGGGAGTGGGTCGTCGAAGACCACCACGTCGGAGGGGTAGGCGTCGAGCGACGCGGTGTCGGAGTCGATGAGCATCGGGTCGGTGGAGCCGACAGACTCCATGTCCGCAGCAGGCTCGCTGGAGACGTGAAGTTGGTCGAGGAGGCTGACGAGGCGGCTCTCGGGGTAGTCGGTGCCTGCGTCGGACGCAGGCTCGTCGGAGATGCGAGTCTCGCCGAGCAGATCGGCGAGGCGGCTCGCTGCGCAGGCGTCGTCGACGCCTTGCAGCGCGTCGGGGCAAGCGCCATCGGGCGCAGCAGGCTGGCTGCGCTCGCGGGGAAGGAAGAAGGTTCCCGTCCAGAACAGGTCTCCGGACGACGGTGCACCTGGCCCCACGGTGGGCGCCAAATGTCGGGTGGTTGGTGCGACATATGCCAAAGGATGGCTTATCATTGTGGGAGCCAATAAAACGTCGCCGGTGCCTGGAAACGGGATGAGGCGAAGACATGCACGCCGGCGAATCTTACCCAGGTTCGGGGCTCTCCGAGGAGATAACACCCCTAGTCCTGCTCTGCGGGGTCTCCGCATGATCACTAGCTCGATAAAGAGTAGCTACAATCGCTCCTAGAGCTGTTGGGATCAAGGGAGAAGAAGAACAAGGCTAGCTCTTGCTTCTCTCTATCTATGGTGTGTGTGCGTGTGCTATGCTTGGAAGCCAAACATGCAGAGGTGCCAACTATGCTTGGGTGCGAACTATGCTCAGTGGCCAACCCTTTGCATGGGTGCTCCGGGGGGTTTATATAGGCCTACCCCCCGGGGGTACAATGGTAATCCGACTGGGAACTGGCCCCAGCCGTCAGTGTCTACGCTCGCCGGCTTCTCCGCCGGCTGCTGGGTCCCGCCGGCTGGTGGGTCCCGCCGGCTGCCGGCTACTCGGTCGACAGGCCGGCCCCACCGCCTAGGGCTTGTCGGCGGCTGCTTACTGTAGCCGCGCCTCTGATGATGAGGGCTTTGTCGAGGTGAGCATGGCTACAGTGGGCCGCCTCGGGGGCTATCACTGTAGCCTCACCTCGTCTTGTCTCCTTAATGGGGCTCCTGCTTCGAGGAAGGGAGTGGCCGGCTTCCGGAGGCCGGCTATGCTCCCGGCCGACTAGGGAAAGCCGGGCCGCCTTCACGCCTCTCTCTGGCTGAAGGGGCCCGCCGTCCTTGGGCCGTACAGGAGGGGGTCGTGGATGACGTCGTAGCTGGCGTGGCTACAGTGCCGGGCCGCACGGGAGACATCCCTCCCGTACGGCCTCCTGTAGCCATGCCCGCCTCGGGCTTCGGGGGTCGTGGGCCGCACTGTGGCCATGCCCCATCAGGTCGTCGTTATGTAGGGGCGGTTGTGGCCTCGGCCGGCTTCTAGGAGTCGGCGTTTCTCTTGGCCGGCTTCTTGGAGTCGGTGAGGCTGGGTCGCCTTCCGGGAGTCGGCTTTAGTGGTAGCCGGCCCGGGAAGGCGGCCCAAATGCTTGGAGTGCTTGAAGGCCCAAAGGCCTGATAAATTTTCTGAAGAGCCAGGGGTAGCCGGTTTGGCTACCCGTGGCCACTTACTCCGACAATATGCATCAGCTCCGAATCATGTCTTGGGTCAATAGTTGGGTTTGCCCGGCTCCCATGTTTTGGTACCTTACGTTCCACAATATCGGCTAAGGCAGCACTGGGAGAACTACTGCGATTGTGTCCCGGTTCTTCCGGACGAGCACCTTAGTAGAGAAAGCCGAAAACTGACTGTCATGATAAGGCGAGAGCTGGTCGCTGTTCGAGAGGTCTCAAGTCCTTAAAGACTTTTTATGCTTCGGGCGAGGAGTCGGCCTTGCCCGACTTAGGCGTATATAGCGCCCCAAATTCGGTCCTCCGAATACTAGGGGCTTCGCCAAAATTTAAAATTGTAGACTTCTATGGCTAAGTGAGAGTGATAAAGCTTTATAGTCCGATTGCCTGGTTTGTTGTGCTGAACACCTCCTTCGAAGGACCCAAAATTGGGATAAAGAGTGCTCAGGTTTATCCCGAACACCTCAGTACTAGTTACATGGGGGCAGAAGCCGACGACTGGCCAACTCTCAGATTTTATAAATGGCCGCACAGAAGGTAATATTTTAAATTAGCAAGCGTTGCATAGCGCAAATGAACTCGTTTCATATTACAGGATCACATGAGTACATTTATTCAAATATTACATCCTTAGCAGATTCCTCCGCCACAATGCGAGCACCCTTCAGGACACTTTCATAATACTTTTCGGGGTGGCGATGCTCCTTGCCCTCCGGCGGCCCCTCCTTCACCAGCTTTTCGGCGTCCAGCTTCGACCAGTGCACCTTCGCCCGGGCAAAAGCCCTGCTTGGACCCTCGATGCAGACGGACCGCTTTATGACTTCAAACCGTGGGCAAGCATTTACATGCCACCTCACCAGACCGAAGTAGCTACCGGGCAGGGGCTCGCCAGGCCACATCTGGATCATAAGACCCTTCATGGCCTGTTCGGCCGCCTTGTGAAGCTCGACCAGTTGCTTCAACTGGTCCCTCAAGGGCATTCGGTGTTCGGTCCCAGTATACTGAGACCAGAACAACTTCTCCGTCGAGCTCCCCTCCTCGGCCCGGTAGAACTCCGCGGCATCCGACAAACTGCAGGGTAGATCTGCGAACGCTCCTGGAGAGCTCCGAACTCGGGTAAGTAAAAAGAAAGTTTCCTTCACATGCTTGCTTTGCATAATGAATGCCTTACCCGCCGCTATCTTCTTAACCGCCTCAATTTCTTGGAGGGCCTTTTGGGTTTCGGCCTTGGCATGTTGTGCGCTTTCGAGGGCCTTCGCAAGCTCGGACCCTTGCGTCTTAGAGTCAAGCTCCAAGGACTCGTGTTTCTTGACGAGAGCCTGGAGCTCTTGCTGCACCTCGCCTACTCGGGCCTCTTGCTTCTCTCGCTCGATGCGCTCCTTGGCCGCTTTGTCTTCAGCCTCGGCTAGCACCTTCTGCAGGGCCGCCACTTCGGTCGTGGCCCCTAGCAAAATTCATGACGATCCTATTATTCTAAAACCAAATTTTTCTTTATCAATATTCAGATGGGGTGTCACTTACCTTTGTTCTCTTCGAGCTGCCTCTTGGTAAGGCCGAGCTCTTCCTTGGACAGCTCAAGGTCCCGCTTCAGTGCGGCGACCTCCGCAGTATGAGCGGCGGCGGCCAGCAGTGAAGCCTGCTTATTCACATAGACACATTCTGATTAGACTCCTGCAATTATTATTTGATCCTCTATTTGGCCTTTCTTCGCGAACGCCAAACAGAGCATCAGGGGCTACTGTCTATGCTGTAACATTTTCTTACAATTTGATTACTTACCTCAAAGCCGGTTAGGAGGCTGGCGCATGCTTCAGTCAGTCCGCTCTTAGCGGACTGAACCTTCTTGACTACCGCACTCATAGTAGTGCGGTGCTCTTCGTCAATGGAAGCGCCGCGAAGCACCTCCAATAAGTTGTCCGATGCCTCTTGATGGACAGAGGCCATCGGCACAGACAGCTTGCCCCCCTTACCGAGGGGTTGCCTGACAGAATCCGGAACCACTTGAGGTTCCGGCGCCGTATTCGGCTTGGGGCTAGACTTGTTGCCCCCGGCGTTGGGGCCCAGGGGAGTCTTGCCCCTCGTATTCCCAGCACCTGGAATGTCGCCTTGGGGCGCCTCCGGAACTATCTCCCCTTGGTTCTGTTCCCGTTGAGACAACACCTCGGCGTTGTCCGTTGGGCGGGGGAAGGAGGAGATCAGGAGGGAATCGCTGTTCATATCTGACGGGCCCAAAGAATCATTCGACGAAGACACGTCAATATGGGCTCGGGATGGACTGCATAATCATGCGTGGCGTGATAAGAAATAGTACAATAAGACATACCAAGAATTATTATGGTATCCAGATACTCACGACTTCGCCAGGGGCTTGTCCCTGGGTAACCACTCCTCGTCGCTGAAAGCGGCCGTCGTGGAGCAGTCCGGGAGGAGGGTCCTTCCCTTCTTGGACCCTTCGGCCTCCCCTGATGGGGCGGCCTTCCTTTTCCTGTCCCCCCAGCTGGGGGGGGAGAACTTTCCTCTTCCTCCTCCTCGTTTTCGTGGGAGGAGTGAGCCTCAGTGTTTTCGGACGATGAGTCTGATATAACCTTGCGCTGGAGACCCTTCCTGGTCCCCGTGGCCTTCTTCTTGGTCTTCTTCTCTGGCACCTCATAAGGCGCCGGAACCAGCATCTCCGTTAGGAGAGCGTCTGCTGGATCTTCGAGCAGGGGAGTCGGACAATCGATCTGCTCCGCTGTCGCTACCCAATCCTGTTAAATGGCGTGGAGGCTTAGATCCCGCGCGTGGTTATATTGGGGAAAAGAACATCTTATGAGATATAAAAGACTTACCAGATTGGCAGGGCGCTTTGTGCTGAGCCCGCGGTCCTCGGTAAGGGGAGGAGGTACCTCGGCGCCCTTGAACAGCACCCTCTAGACGTCCATGTGCGTCGTGTCGAAGAGCTCTCGCAGTGTCTGGTGCTCGGCCGGGTCGAACTCCCACAAATTGAATGCCCGTCTTTGACACGGGAGGATCCGGCGGAGGAGCATGACTTGGACCACGTTGACGAGCTTGATTTTCTTGCTCATCATGTTTTTGACGCATGTCTGGAGTCCGGTCAGCTCTACCAAGGAACCCTAGGATAGGCCCTTCTCTTTCCAGGAGGTGAGCCGCATGGGGATTCCGGAACGAAATTCGGGGGCCGCCACCCAGTTGGTGTCGCGCGGCTCGGTGATGTAGAACCACCCCGATTGCCACCCGTTTACGGTCTCCACATAGGAGCCTTCGAGCCAGGTGACGTTGTGCATCTTGCCCACCATGGCGCCTCCGCACACCGCTTGCTGGCCGACCACCACCTTCGGTTTAACGTTGAAGGTCTTCAGGCACAGGCTGAAGTGGGGCTTGATGTGGAGGAAGGCCTTGCACACGACGATAAACACCGAGATGTTGAGGATGAAATTGGGGGCCAGATCGTGAAAGTCCAGCCCGTAGTAGAACATGAGCCCGCGGACAAATGGGTGGAGGGGAAATCCAAGTCCGCGGACGAAGTGGGTAAGAAATACCACCCTCTCATGGGGTTCTGGAGTAGGGACAATCTGCCCCGCATCTGGCAGCCGGTGCGCGATATCCGCGGCCAGGTATCCGGCTCCCCGTAGCTTTGTGATGTCCTCCTCCGTAACGGAGGAGACCATCCACTTGCCTCCCGCTCCGGACATGCTTGGAGTGGTTTGAGGAGGAAAACACGAACTTGGGTGCTGGAGCTCGAGTGCGCAAGAATGGATGAGCCAGGAGGAAGAAGGCGTGGGTGAAAAAGATGAATCCTTGTCCCTTTAGAAGGGCGGAAGAAACTATGCGCCTCCCCACCTACCTGGTAAACTCGCTTATTCCCCAAGCGCTGTAATTGATGGCGCGGTTGGGTTACCGACACCCATATTGATGAGAATCCCGTGATAAGGGGACACGATCTATGCTTCGACAAGACGTGCCAAGAAAACCGCCTCGCAATATGTGCAGTGGCTGGTTGTGAAAAACGGTTCGAATAATGACTGGGCCGTGGTGTGGTGTCATGCTGCAGAATGTGTCAGCAGATTAGATTTGTGGAAATATTATTCTCTCTACGGTGGTATGTGGAATTTGTTTTGCAGAGCCGGACACTATCCTTGTGTTCAAAATCTTCTATGGAGTATTCGGAGGAAGAACCCACCTTGCAATGCTGAAGACAATCTGCGCGCCGGACTCACCGTCATTGAAGCCTAGTTAAGGGGCTACTGAGGGAGTCCTGGATTAGGGGGTCCTCGGACAGCCGGACTATATCCTTTGGCTGGACTATTGGACTATGAAGATACAAGATTGAAGACTTTGTCTCGTGTCCGGGTGGGACTCTCCTTGGCGTGGAAGGCAAGCTTGGCAATACGGATATGTAGATCTCCTCCCTTGTAACCGACTCTGTGTAACCCTAGCCCCCTCCGGTGTCTATATAAACCAGAGGGTTTAGTCCGTAGGACAACAACAATCATACCGTAGGCTAGCTTCTAGGGTTTAGCCTCTACGATCTCGTGGTAGATCAACTCTTGTAATACTCATATCATCAAGATCAATCAAGTAGGAAGTAGGGTATTACCTCCATCGAGAGGTCCCGAACCTGGGTCAACATCGTGTCCCCCGCCTCCTGTTACCATCCGCCTTAGACGCATAGTTCGGGACCCCCTACCCGAGATCCGCCGGTTTTGACACCGACAAGTGGGTCATCAAGAACATTCTCTAACTTAGACAAATTGTCTGCAACGGGGTTCTCAGCTCCCTTTCTATCAATAATATGCAAATCAAATTCTTGTAGCAAGAGAACCCATCTAATAAGTCTAGGTTTAGCATCTTTCTTTTCCATAAGATATTTAATAGCAGCATGATCCGTGTGAACAGTTACTTTAGAATCAACAATATAAGGTCTCGACTTATGACAAGCAAATACAACTGATAAAAATTCTTTTTCAGTAGTAGCATAATTTCTCTGGGCACTGTCTAGATTTTTACTGGCATATTGGATAACATTTAATTTCTTATCAACCCTTTGTCCTAGAACAGCACCTACAGCATAATCACTAGCATCACACATAATTTCAAAGGGTAAATTCCAATCAGGTGGCTGAACCATAGGTGCAGAAATAAAGGCTTTCTTAAGTATTTCAAATGCTTCTACACAATCATCATCAAAGACAAAAGGAACATCTTTTTGTAAGAGATTAGTCAGAGGCCTAAAAATTTTAGACAAGTCCTTAATGAACCTCCTATAAAAACCAGCATGACCAAGGAAACTTCTTAAACATTTAATGTCCTTGGGACACGACATCTTTTCAAGAGCATCAACTTTAGCTTTATCAACTTCAATACCTCTTTCAGAAATTTTATGCCCCAAGACAATACCTTCATTAACCATAAAGTGGCACTTTTCCCAATTCAAGACAAGATTAGTTTCTTCACATCTCTGCAAAACTCAATCAAGGTTGCTTAAGCAATCATGAAAAGAAGTTTCGTAAATGGAGAAATCATCCATGAAAACCTCAACAATCTTTTCACAAAAATCGGAGAATATAGCCATCATACATCTTTGAAAGGTAGCAGGTGCATTACATAAACCAAAAGGCATACGTCTATAAGCAAAGGTATCGAAAGGGCAAGTAAAAGTGGTCTTTTCTTGATCCTCTTTTGACACAGGTATTTGAGAGAAACCAGAATAACCATCTACAAAGCAAAAATGCGTATGTTTGGATAATCTTTCTAGCATTTGATCAATAAAAGGTAAATGGTAATGATCCTTTTTAGTGGCTTTATTTAGTTTGCGGAAATCAATTACCATTCTATAACCTGTAACGATTCTTTGTGGGATCAATTCATCTTTATCATTAGGAACAACAGTAATACCTCCCTTCTTAGGGACACAATGGACAGGACTTAGCCACTGACTATCAGCAATGGGATAAATTATACTTTAGTATTTCTTTTCTTACCACTTCTTTCATCTTAGGATTTAACCGTCGTTGGTGATCAACAACTGGTTTAGCATCTTTCTCCAATTTTATTTTGTGCTGACATAGAGTGGGACTAATGCCCTTAAGATCATCAAGAGTATATCCAATAGCAGCACGGTGCTTCTTCAGAGTTTTCAATAATCTGTTTTCTTCACGCTCTGAAAGGTTAGCACTAATAATAATAGGATATATCTTTTTCTCATCAAGATAAGCATATTTAAGAGTATCAGGTAATGGTTTAAGCTCAAACACGGGATCACCCTTGGGTGGAGGAGGATCCCCTAGGATTCAACATGCAAGTTGTGTTTCAAAATAGGTCCCTGCTTAAAGAATACTTCATCTATTTCCCTTCTTCCATTCATAAACATATCATTTTCATGGTCGAGCAAATATTGTTCTAAAGGATCATTAGGAGGCACGGCAATAGAAGCAAGACCAATAATTTCATCTTTACTAGGCAATTCTTTATCATAGGGTTGCCTACGAAATTTAGAAAAATTAAACTCATGAGAGATATCCCCCAAACCAATAGTAACAACATCTTTTTTGCAGTCTATCCTAGCATTAACAGTATTCAAGAAGGGTCTACCAAATATAATGGGACAAAAGTCATCTTGTGGGGAATGAAGAACAAGAAAATCAACAGGGTATTTAACTTTCCCAGACAAGACTTCAACGTCTCTAACAATCCCAAATGGTGAAATAGTGTCTCTATTGGCAAGCTTAATTGTAACATCAATTTCCTCTATCTCAGCAGGTGCAATATCATGCATAATTGCTTTGTATCAGGAATGAGGTATTGCACTTGCACTAGCACGCATATCGCATAAGTCATGATAGCAATGATCTCCTATTTTAACAAGAATAATAGGCATGCCTACAACAGGTCTATGTTTATTTTTAGTGTTAGGTCTAGCATAGCACCTTCATCACAGAAGTAAATAACATGCCCATCAATATTATCGGCCAAGAGATCTTTAACCATAGAAATACTATGTTCAACTTTAATTTGCTCAGGGGGTGTAGGTGTTCTAGTATTACTCTTACGAACCACAGTTGAAGCTTTAGCATGATCACTTATTCTAACAGGGAAAGGTGGTTTCTCAATATAAGCAGTAGGAACAACAGGATCAACATTATAAGTGATAGTCTTTTCTTCAACTTTAATAGGTGCAACTACTTTTACTTCAATGGGAGGATTATATTTAAACCACTTCTCCTTAGGGAGATCAACATGAGTAGCAAAGGATTCACAGAAAGAAGCTACTATCTCATAGTCAAGTCCATATTTAGTGCTAAATTCACGGAAAACATCGGTATCCATAAAAGATTTAGTACAATCAAACTTAGGTGTTATACCTGACTCCTTACCTTCGTCGAGATCCCAATCTTCAGAGTTGCGTTTAATTCTTTCCAATAAATCCCATTTGAATTCAATAGTCTTCATCATAAAAGAACCAATACAAGAAGTATCGAGCATGGAGCGATTATTGAGAGAAAGCCGAGCATAAAAATTTTGAATAATAATTTCTCTTGAGAGCTCATGATTGCGGCATGAATATAACATTGACTTAAGCCTCCCCCAAGCTTGAGTGATGCTTTCTCCTCCGCGAGGCCAAAAATTATATATATACTTACGATCACGATGAACAAGATGCATAGGATAAAACTTCTGATGAAATTCCAATTTCAATCAGTTGTAGTTCCATGATCCCATATCATCACATAGCCTAAACCATGTCAATGCCTTTCCCTTCAAAGATAAAGGCAGGACCTTCTTCTTGATAACATCCTTGGGCATACATGCAAGCTTAAATAATCCACAAACTTCATCCACATAGATTAGGTGCAAATCGGGATGTAATGTTCCATCACCTATGAAAGGATTAGCTAGCAGTTTCTCTATTCACTACAAAAAAAGACACATCCGTGACATTTTGGGCCGAACAAAAATTTTTCTGTCATACATATGACCCTTCTATGACGATAATTGTGACAAAACCCGGTATCATCATAGATGTGGTGGGCTCCTACTTCTATGACAAAAAATCATGACAGAAAATGGGCTTTTCGTCCTGGGCGGGCCGGAGACGCAGCTGCATGACATTCTTTGGGCCGTCCATGATGGAAAAAACCATGGTAGAAGCGAGGGGGAGGAAAATTTCGGGGAGTTCCCGGTTACGGTGGGAGGTCGGGGGCCGAGCGATGCGCGTTTCTCTCGTACACGTACGCGCGTGTGTGCGAGGCGTTGGCTCTAACTGAACCTGAGCGAGGCGTTCGGCTCTAACTGAACCCGAGCGATTGCACTGCAGGCTACACGTTACTGAACCCGAGCGATCGATCGATGGCTGTTAACTGAACCCGATCGAGCGATTCCTTCGCTACTGCTGCTAACTGAAGCCGATCGATTGGATGAACAGTGAGCGTT